>NC_083101.1:59622111-59990175 GCF_949774975.1 Lagenorhynchus albirostris | reverse complement strand
GTTTACTTTTTTTTTCAATTTTGCCTTCAGTATAATACCTTTTCTTGTTCAGATGTGTTATTACTTACACTATTTCTGTCAATTCAGAAAAGATTTACTGGATGAGTTTTTTATTTATAATCACTTAATATTCTGTCCTATTTTTTTTCATTTTGCAACTGTGTCCACAGAGAAGAGGGATCTTTGCAGCCAAATGCAGGACAGTTCTGCAAATATTTCAGTGACGCATCTCTGTTGTGCATAGTGTTTGATAATGTCAGGTACATATTGATACTTGACCTCAAAGAAACCCACAATTAAGTAGGAAATATATATTTCCAATGAACTGTAGACATAATGGGCTATTATCAGCGCTATCAAGAGAAGGTAAATCTGACCTATGGTAATGGGGAAAAGTTGATGAAGAAGTGGTCTTTGTGGTAATGATAGGCAAGATTTTTGATGATAGAAACAGAAGGGAGGGGTATTATTTCATGTGGAAGAAACATTTTTGAAAAAAAATTATAGACATTGAGGTAGGAATCTCAGATATTTGAAGTGGGTGTCAAAGAACTAGCTCAATTGGAATGTAAGCTTTATGGCCCAGTAGAAGAGAAAGAGCTGAAAAGTTAGATTTGGGTCAGTTTGTATAAGGCTATAAGTGCTAGTTTGAAAAGATTAAGATTTATACAAGAAGAATGGAGAGCCATTGAAAGTGTTTGCTGTCTTCAAATATCCTTATCAAAATCCAAAACCAAATCAAAATACACTTTTAAACCACCAATTTTAAATTAATTTTTAGCAATATTATTTGTAAGTGAATGTAGCAGAAAAGTCATACTGTGAAAGGAGTGGAGACTTTTTTAAAAATTAATTTTTGTTGGAGTATAGTTGATTTACAATGTTGTGTTAGATTCTGCTGTACAGCAAAGTGAATCAGTTATACATATACATATATCCACTCCTTTTTAGATTCTTTTTCCCATATTGATCATTACAGAGTATTGAGTAGAGTTCCCTGTGCTATACATTAGGTTCTTATTAGTCATCTGTTTTATATACGGTAGTGTGTATGTGTCAATCCCAACCTCCCAGTTTATCCCTCCCTCCCCTTCCCCCCCTTGGTAACCATAAGATTGTTTTCTATGTCTGTGACTCTATTTGTGTTTTGTAAATAAGTTCATTTGTACCATTAAAAAATATATATATATATATTTCCATTAACAATGGCCAAAGTCATGATTTTTATATCAAATAATGTTTTCATTTATATGTATTTTTCTGTGATAGTGGCCTTTTAACCTAGTGAGAAATAATAATGGATAATTATTTATTAACAGTACCAAAATCCAGTCAATTTAGCTAATTCTGGATACTGGAATGGGGTGATGGCAGTGCACAAATGACATTACACATGCAAAATAGTTTAGTTTGCCACTGAAAAGACAGTGCTTATGATGTACCAGCTTGCATACAGACCAAGAAACAGTTGTAAATGTGTTTCTGAGACAAAATTGGAGCAAGGAGTATAAACATCAGCATTTATTTGATAACTGAATCCTCGAGAATGGGTGAGATTGTAGACAATAGGGGAGGCAGCCTCAGAGACAAGAAAAAGAGAGAAAAAATCAAAAGTGTGGTACGTGGGCCTCTAACTCTTGCGGCCTCTCCCGTTGCGGAGCACAGGCTCCGGACGCACAGGCCCAGCGGCCATGGCTCACGGGCCCAGCCGCTCCCGCGGCATGTGGGATCTTCCTGGACCAGGGCATGAACCCGTGTCCCCTGCATCGGCAGGCGGACTCTCAACCACTGCGCCACCAGGGAAGCCCCATGTTGATTGCTTTACATCAGTAGGAACAGCAATGAAAGTAGAATTTCAGATTTGGAAATTGAGGTCATTGGAGACCTTAAGAAGGACACGAAACACATTTTAATTATTAAAGAAAGAATTCTTAAAGTTCTCTTGAATAATCTGTACATACCATTAGTATGCATGGACTTTGTGAAGTGTGTCAACTATAATTAGGTCCTTTTGCACTATTACAACAAAAATAATCCATAAACAAAGCAAGATGAATATCACCAAAATAGTAGTCTTTTAAATTCATGTGAAAACAGAAAGCCCAATCATTCCTAATTCATATCAAGAGAGTTGAAATAGAGTGTTTATTATATGAGAAGGTGTTTTCTCTATACTTGTTGATACTACCTATTATTTTCACATAACCCTTACCTTTGTGTGTCCTCAAAGCCAATTCATACACTCTTAAGTTATGGCAGATGTCCAATGTTGATAATAGTGGTCACAGTGACACTCTAATTTAGCTTTATGTTTAAAGATATGACATTAAGTTGTGATTCTGGCTTTTATTTTCAAGTAATCAATAAGATAGCATATAATATTTTTCAAGAGAATTAAGTTCTATGAGGTCTTTCAAAGAAGTAAAGTTTGCCACAAGTAAGGCAGCTGAAAAACAGTTTGGGAAGGTTGAGAAACCTGGGCTAGTTCTTAAAGGGGTAGGGAATCTCTGAGGAAGGCATTGCAGGGAGAACGAAGGTATGGAGATAAAGATGTACTTAGTATGTTTAGAGGTTGTATTAGTTTGCTAGTGCTGCCATAAAAATGTACCACAGACTGGGTGGCTTAAACAATAAAGTTTGTCTCACAGTTCAGGTGGCTAGAAGTTTGAGTCAAGGTATTAGCAAAATTGGTTCCTTCTAAGGACTGTGAACTAGAAATTTGTTCCATGCCTATCTCCTAGCTTCTGGTGGTGTGCTGAAATCACTGGAATTCCTTGGCTTCTGCTATATCAACCTGAGCACTGCCTTTACCTTCGTGTAGTGCTCTTTCTGTGTGCATGGCTGCATCCAAATTTCTCCTTTCTGTAAGGGCACCAGTCACATTAGATTAGGGGCCCACCCCACTCCAGTATAACCTAATCTTAACTAGGTAGATCTGCAACCACCCAATTTCCAAATAAGATCACTTTCTGAAGTATTGATGGTTATTATTGCAACATACCGATTTTGAGTGGACACAGTTCAACAGATAGCAGAAAGTTTAATGAAGAAATCATTTTGACCGAGGCAAAGGACTTATGTAGAGAATGTTAGAGTGAAAGTTGGGATGAAAAATGGAAGATCTGGAGTTTAAAGAGATCAGATTTGATCCTGAGGACAGCTAGCACAGTGCTCTTACAAACTTATTAGCCACCAAGGCCTTTGTCCAAATAGAATGTCAAACAGAAGCACAATATAGAAAATGGATAAAAAACAGAGCATTTCTTGTTGTAGTCAGATGTGAGATCTATTGCTCTCCATAGTCCCCTCCTCACTGATCTTTGTGAGAGTTACAGGAAATGTTAGGGCTCCCTGGAGTAGAGTTTGAAAAATTCCTCTTCAGACGATTAATCTAGAAAAACAGGTTAGAGAGGAATAGGAGACCAAAATAGATTATTGTACTTATGTAGAACTGAGAAAAAGAGGCCAGGTTGAGGTGGCCCCAATGAGAAAGGGAAAGTTAATGACTCTACTAATGCAAGTCATACAATTTGTATAATATTTGAATGATAGTAGAATGGTAGTAGGAAGAGGGAATAAGAATAACATGATTAATATTGTTAATTAATAACATGATTAATATTGTTAATTAGTAAATAATTACAATGTGCTCAGTTTCCACTCCATGTCAAGCTGTGTCCTACTTGCCCAAGTTCAGTAAACTAATACACTGGCATTTAGAAATAAAGCTGGGATGGAAATCTTGATTTCATAACCTCTATTCTTTATTATAGATTGCCCTTGCTCTCAAAGATCACTCATATTTTCAATGTAGGTGACTAGACTAAAGAATATTAATACCATTTGTAGAACTGTGAAGTATTTGAATTTAAAGTAACAGTAAATTTTCTTTTAATTTGAGACAATGATAAGACAACTAAGAAGAAATGTCCTGGGAGCCATTACAGACATGAGAACTATATTTGAGACAGAAGTCTCGCACGCCAGCACTTCTAACACGACTTGTGTCAGGGATCCCACTCCCATCAGAGGTTCAGTGCTTTGCTGGAAGGATTCACAGTGCTAAGCATATAGTTGGACTCATGGCTGACAATTATTGCAGCAACACAGTAAGGCCGTACAGCTGGATGAGAGAGGGAGAAAGATGTATCAGACTGCTTTGGAGGAATCCATGTTCATTCTTCCTATTCTGTCCCTGAAGGTATCACCCCAAGTGTGCTCACCCCCAGACATGAAATGAAATAACATCTGCACAGTTGTTTCTTTCCAAGAAAGCCCATTTGAGACTTAGAGTTTAAGGGATTGGTGGGGGGGGGGGTTGGTTACATGGGCAATCTCTCCCTATCCAAAATTATCAAAATTCTAGAATCCCAGAAGGAAAGCAGATGTTCACCATAAATCACACTGTTTGTACAGTCTAGTTAGGCTTGTATGGTAAAACACCTTATCAGTTAGTGATAGAGGGAACAGTTTAAAAGCCTTGTGGAACAGTTTAAAAGCCGTGTTCCCAGATGCCAGCCAATACCCATCTCTGTAGCAAGCCCTTCCAAAGACCTAGCACACTGTGTTAACGCTTTCCTGCACATCTTGTAAAAGAAGAGTCTGGTGATACTCATGAAAACTAAGTCACATGCAAAATGTAGACTGAGAAAAGTAGAAAAGTGAGAATTAATTATTGGGTTATGACCATATTTATGAGCTCAACTATCTATAAAAATTAGTGATCAATTGATTCTAAAGTTTGGGGTGATGAGCAGAGTTGAAGTATATAAAACAGTATTATTTAAGGAATCAAATTTGTCAATGATCAAGCCCCTGAAAATGAGAGAAAGAATGTATGGTATAAAAAATTTTTTAATGATTCTGAAGGTGTTAGGAGGTATCAAATATTACTGGCAAATTGTAATAGGTACAAGATGTGAATGCCACATACTTGTAAAACACGTAGAGAAAGAGGTCAAGGAAATTGAATTCAGTTTTCCCCAACTTTCATAACAATATGAATATATACATTTTATATATATTTATAAATATATTTAATATATATTTTGCTTTCCAGTCTAATTTTTGAATTTTTAGGCTGATATATGGACCCCTAATTTTGAATGCATGTCAAAGGCTAAATAAAATATGACTTCTCTACGTTACTTTAAAAATGAAATTTAAAAATTTAATTTATACTTTTTTCACAAATTGTGTTTTATAGGTTCACTAATAATAGTGTAAAATATTTTACCATTTTACTCTTATGGTTACATTATTTATGCATTTATATTGTTTTTGGTTACAGTGTATTTTATCGTAAGTTTCAAGAATTTAGCATGATAATATCTAAACCTACCTCTACATCCATATTTATATCTTTATCAACACCAACATCAGATTTTCCTGTTTCTAACTGATAATTTTGCTAGACATTAGAAAGGAAATGATTAACTTGTTTTCCTTTGATCTGCCACATTCTTCCTCATAACCAATAATGGTATAAGATACATGTTTAAAGAGGTATGTATGAGGCAATAATGTTCATTGAGAGAATAGCTAGGGGATATAGCAATAGTATAATAGTGTCCTAGCAAAGATGATTGATTATATTGCCTTTGACAGATTACCACCTGTGGAATTTCAGGAACCCTAGTTTCCTTCACATTGAATCTGCCTTGGAAGATCCTCAGCATGTGTCAAATGGGATCCTAAATACAGTATTGAATATAGGCTAACACATAATCACCTTCACTCCCATTGACTTCTCAGGATGTGTATTATACATTATATTAAAAACTCTGTTTACAGTATAACACATGATATAACAAATCATGTTTGAATTCTGTGCTCTGTTTTACTTTGACTTAGTTTTTTAGAATCCTCCTACCTTAAGATCAAAGCACAAATTACAAAGCTGAGCAAGAAACCTATCCAAGGGTCATCTTCAAAATAAACTATTCCTTTTTGCAAACAATTCTTGTTTCTTTACCAAGTTCTACTCCTCAACTCTTTCTTCCATCAAAAAGTGGCTCCTTGGTTCCTCACATGTGTAAATGGGTTTCAAGTAAGTCTGATCAGCTCTCTAAATGCAACCTGGTTGCGTGTGAGTTTATAGTAGTTATAGAACACAGACCTTCATTTCTGTGGCATTTCTACCCGACGTTCAAAATTAGATGGCTCCACACCCGTGTCGTTTGACAAGTTGTTATTAAGAATACATGTTTGCTAGTAACATGGGTATCATTTAAGACTGCAGACATTCACCAGATAGTTGTTATGGCCTTGGCACTGTAGATGCCACATTGTATACACACAACATTATTTTCTAGCCAGTCCAAAACACAGCATTGGGTGTAATGCAGAAACAAACACCATGCATATCAGTTTTTGAGGGGAGATGCATTCACTATTCCAACTTAGAGTGTCATGTGGTCATTTTTCTCCATCCCTGTTCTGCAGAATAATGACACCCTTTTCTTGATCTGCCTTCCTTTTTTCCTTCATCTTCTTAAAGTGCAGGTGAGTTGTTGATGGATTCCTTTTCACAAGTCACTTTTGACAGTGGTCATATAACAAGATGGTGCATGAGTGACAGGGATGGAGGTCACAGAAAATGATTGGGGGAGGAGTTTTGGGGACTCAGTCCAGGGTCAACTTCTAGGACAACCCTTCACTGGTTTTCCTGTATCAAAGGAAAGGCAAATAAAATCAAATCCTATGTTTTATAATTTGAAACTTCATAGAGATGATGACTGCAGGACTAAATACAAAAGAATGAATATGACAGTCTGGAAAATTTGGTTTCTTCACCTCACAGACTCACACTCTGATCATTAATCATTTGATAATTTTTATCATTTAAAGTCTACTTAGTCTAAATGTAGCCATGTCCCCAAGGCAAATTTCAAGTTCAGAAAGGAGCACTTGTATAGCTTCAATTCACCGTGTACCCTTTCTTCATATTCTTTTGCTCTGGGGAACTTCTACTCTCAGCAAAAATATGTCCTACAAGACATACTTCTGCTGTTGCCTTAAATGTCCAGCTTTTTACTGTGCTTTACCTGGACCAGGTTATTTAATATTGTTCTGCTCCTGGGACTTAGACCACCGCAGACAACCGCATCAGCAAATGTCTAACTTACGCAAGCATATCTGTTAACAAGAGAGCTGCTTAAAGACGCCAGCTTGATACCTGCTGCAGTTTCTTGTAAACTGCTGTTTTCAGGCCGTCTCTGGCAAGGAAAGTCCTCTCCACCAACAGGTTCTACTTTACAACAGTAGAGTACATCACAGATGTCAAGTGATGGGTGGGTGGGTGGCTGATGGGGAAGTGTCAGTGTGATTTAGGGTATGAGTGTGGCTAGCGAGGCCTAAGGCTATTTCTCTGACTCCTCTTTGTTGGCAAAATACCTGGCTTTAGTCCAGTCTTACTGTCTAGTTGCTAACTGTAGCTATGGTTTAGATGCAGACATTGTAAAGATGATCGAGAGAACTAAAGTTTCTCATCAATGTTTCATTGAACTCAAAGGGTCCACTATGTTCCAAGTTTAAACTGATAATCTGATGTTCATTATGGAAATGTAATTTCCAGGTGAGCATGATATCCACCAAAAAGATATATTTTGGTTGTTCTTTATAACCTCAAGCATCCCACTGTCCTCACTCAAACTTATTTAAACCTATAATTTCCTCGGTCACCCTTTGATATTTGGTATCAAATATTTTGATATTTGAAATAAAGTCGTTTTGATTGGATACATTATTTTAATTGACCTTAATGTGGTATTGAACATACTATAATTGAGTAATTTAGGGCCTTGAGCTTAATCACATAACCTGGGACTACTCTGAACATCTGATTTTACTGAACCTTTAGGACTAGTGGAGGAAGATGACACCAGATTAAAAAAGAGTATTGGAAGAGTTAGTATCTTTTTCTTGGGAACAGAAACATCTCTCTGCTAGAGACAGATCCAGGTTTTCTGGGACCTGGAGCTTATACAAGTTATGTACCTCTGTAAGAAAAAAGCAAAAAGCAAAAAAGCAATCTAGATACCTAGATTGGAATATTATTAGTTGTGTGACTTCGGCAAATTGATCAACCTGTCTAATCCTCAACTTCCTCGCCAATAATAATATTACTTAAATCATAGCAGTGGTTGTTAAGATTAAAATAGATAATACTTAGAACAAGTACCTGACTTTCAGTAACTGTTTAACTATACTGAGATACCATTATCATTGCTTTTGTTATTGCTGCTGCTATTGTGTTATCATTATGACCTGTAGGAAAATTATACATAATAATGGACATAAATTAATTAGCACAAAGCCTGGCGTACAGAAAGCACTCAGTAATTATTTGTTGTTGTCACTGTTGTCATGAAATATAGAACACTTAGCACTGAATGTGGTATTCAGTGAATGTCAGTTTTTTTATGCAACATACAAATATCTCTAGGGAGGCTACATGGCTTAACTGCAGAGTGCCATTGTCTTTCATGCTAAACAGATCTAAGTTTCTAAGTTTCTCCTCTGCTACTTTCAATCTATGTGACTTGTACAACATAATTATAAACACTTGAAGGAAACACTGTGAAAGACTTTGAAATGGTCCCAAATAAGTGTCTTCAGTGGACTACTATGTGCTTTCTAAGCGTGTCCTCCTAGGTTGTCTGATTCTAGTGGATCTCTGCACTTCTCATTGTCTTGGAGCTATTTTACAACTCTGTGCATTGTAGAATACTGAAAGCAATGCATATGATTATTTTCCATAGGAATGAAAGTAATTTTTTTCTAACAAAATAAAATTGATTTCCCTCTCTCCCTTTAGAATACAGTTTTGCATCAATGTAAATGTTTTGTCTGTGTGTGTGTGTGTCTGTGTGTGTGTGTGTCTGTGTGTGTAGCTTTTTGAATTCTCCTTAGAACTGTTTGTAATATCTCCCTGGTTCCTTCATTAATTAGTGAGTTAAATAAAATCTTTGACACATATTCATTTTATATCTGTGTAAGCTAGGATTGTATGATTATACTCTCTTCTAAGAATCATCCTTTTTCACACTCAGTACATTTCAGATGCTCTTACTACGAGAACTGTTCTAAACATTTTTTCATGTATTAACTTTAGAAGACAGATATACTATGCTCTGGATGCATGATATCCCTTTAAAAAAAATCATAACAGATGTGCTCAATTCTGTGTGGCATAGAAAGCCAAGACTATAAACGTGGTTAAAATAGTAAGTTTAGAACCTCTAGTTGTTTGACCATGGACAAATCACTTACATTTCCTCTTCTAGGAAATGGAGATAATAACCTCTGCCTCATAGGATTGTGGTTGAGATTGATTGCAATAGTGGAGAAATGCAGTTAGCTCAGCACCAAGCACTTCAGTGAACAGTAGTCATTGTTATGGAAATTCAGTATCTGCCCATTTCACTGCTCAACAGTTCTCATATTTAGCTGGTGTTTCTTACATATTGATATAACTCTCATCTTGCCTATTGTAACTTTCTTTTTGCTTATCTGCTTTGTTTGGTTTTATTGTTTTACTATTTTCCACATGTCCGTGGTTCAATTTATTTAATGCAAACACTGTTTCTATTCTGAGTATCCTCTTCAAGCTAAATATGCCCTCTTCCTTCATCTGTTTTTAATATGACATATTTCCCAGATTCTTTATCTTTCTGGTTGTTGAGTAGTTTATAAAAGGTCATCCTCCAAATATTATGCCTAGAATTCAACACTAAATCCTAGTTGTAATGTGAATTAAAATTGTAATACTGAACCACTATTGACTAAGGCATATATTTCTAAAAATTCCACTCAAGAATACTTTAGATTTATTAATTGTGTTACTATATTTTTCACTCATTTTGAGCTTATTTCCAACTAACATTTTCAAGTCTTTTTCCTACTTCTTTTTTTTTCACTTTCACATTTGACAGTTTGAATTAAAAGCTAGAAATTTACATGTATCACTTTTGATAATAGTGATAATCAATAATACTAGGTAACACATTAACACAAAAAACAACCCTTTAAAATAAGGTATTCTTATAGACTTAGATCTAGTATATGAAGTATATATTATTTCCTTTTGGCCATTCGGAGGTACTCTTAAAGTAGAAGTTTCCTTCAGCCGTTGAGCACTTAACCTCTAATTTAATGCTTCTCTAATCACAGCTATTGGAAATCTCACAGGTAGGTGACCTGTGTTGCAGTCTAATCTCTAGCTGGCTAACCACGATTGACCTATTGCATCTATAGAAAGAAGTGGCATACATTCATTAGTCAGTTTCTATCATTTTTTTCCAGTGGGAAAAGTACCAAGTCATAGTTCTTGGTCTGTAGATAGTTTACTTTCCGCTTGGTTGCAAAAGGTCAATTTGTATTTAGTCACTTTAACTATGTAGAGTTTTAGAGTCTTGCTTCACAATGCTACTCTTTCTCCCATTTAAACTTTAAAAGCATTGTTATTAATAACAAACCCTTTTTGTTTTCCTCAAAATCAGTTAGAAGATCCTCCAAAATAGTGAGGCATATAATTCTAGAAAAAAATATTAAGAAAGCATAAATATCCTTCTCTGCAGACAAAGTGAATTTTAAAAATCTGGTTTCTTTATCCAGAAATATCTGAATCATTTCTTATCTTCTGTAGTGAATTGTGTTTTCCAAAAAGATTTGTCCAGGTCCTGACCTCTAGTACCTGTGTATGTAACCTCATTTGGACATAAGGACTTTTCTGATATAATTAATTGATTTAAGAATCTCAGATGAAATCATCCTTGATTTAGAGTGGGCCCAAAATCCAATGGCTGGGGTCCTTATAAAAGAGAGGGAAAGAAGGCCACCTAAAGATGGCAGCAGGTTGGAGTTATGCTGCTACGAACCAAGGAACACCAGGGGCACCAGACACTGAAAGAGTCAAGGAGAATTCTCCCCTCGAAACTTCCTCCTTCGGAAGGGCCCTGCCAAACCTTGATTTTGAACTTCTAGCCTCTGGAAATGTGAAGCAATAAATTGTTGTTGTTTTAAGCCACCAAATTGTAGTAACTTGTGTGGCAGCTCTAGGAAACTAATATATTTTCTATAGACACTCTTAGCTAACCAGTATGATAAAGGAATAGCATCAACTTTCTGTCTACCTTCTTGAATTCTACATTTAGCAGTTGTAAAAATGGGCTAATTTACAGTGGCATACTGTTTTCCAACCATACTGAAATCGTCATTTACCTTTACAAATTATTTTTTCATGTCACAAGAGTTTATGGAGCACCTCAAATACATTATGATATTATGGGTAACAAAACAGAAAACACACACATACACACACAAACACAAATCCCTCCTCCAATGGAGTTTATATTCTAGGGGAGGGTAGATAGAAAATATATAGTAAATTATGGGGTGTAATTAGCATAGTAAGGAAAACAGATGTTAAGGAAGTGATGTGATTATAAATAAAATAGCATAGACTTGAATGAGGTGACATTTGAAAAAAAATCTAGAAGGAGGTGAGTGGAACATGATTAAATCTGAAGGGACATAATTCTAGGCAGAGGGAACATTCAGTACAAAGGCTCTGAGTTGGGGGTACGCTTAATATTTTGAGAAACAGTGATGAGGCCAGAACTAGTGGTGGTGGAAATCAAAGGACCACAACGACTTCATTCTAAGTGAAATGCATAGCCATTGGAGGGTTTTCAAGAGAATAGTGACATGACATGACTCATGCTTAAAAAATAGGTGTTTTTAATCATTTTGTGCCATGAATTCCTTTTTTTTTTTTTTTTTTTGGCGGTACGCGGGCCTCTCACTGTTGTGGCCTCTCCTGTTGTGGAGCACAGGCTCTGGACACACAGGCTCAGTGGCCATGGCTCACGGGCCCAGCCTCTCCATGGCATGTGGGATCCTCCCGGACCAGGGCATGAACCCGTGTCCCCTGCATCGGCAGGGGGACTCTCAACTACTGTGCCACCAGGGAAGCCTCCATGAATTCCTTTGTTGAACGATATGGACTTTTTACAAGAACGTTTTCATGTGCATAACACTAAATATATGGACATTACAGAAAAAATGATTTCACAAAGTTGTGATAGAGTAGAATATGGATTTCACTAAAAATCTAGCAGCATGTGTATTAAATGCTGTAATTTTGAAATTGTGCTGGATGTAAATGATATTTCAAGATATCTGTGGACACATAAATGTGATATGAAAATATCTATAACTTCTTTTGGTGACCAAAACATAGAAACTCTTTACTGTGGCTTGTTGCCTATATTCATAATCTGTGAAATGACTTCATAAATTGTATCCAAATTAATAGCCATTAGTTTATATGTATATTGTACCAAATCAAGACTAGAAGCAGAAACACTAGTGATCCATGTACCATTTGATTTAACTCAGACTGGCATTTTGCAATTTAAAATAAAGAGATTTTTATGATGATGCGGCTATTTCAATAGCCATCACTTAACTTCATGTTAAGTCTGATGCAATTATAGATACAAATATGGAGAAAGTGAGATATTGTTCCCCAATAATCCATAATATAAATATATCCATATCTGTATCACTCATCTCTATAAATATATCCATATCTGTATCACTCATCTCTATTTTTCCCTCTATATTAGGTCATGTGTTGGATGTTTCAGTAAATAACCGGTTATTCCAGGTTCTAGATGATATATGTTAAAGATGACTACATTTTTACCCAAGACCATATAAATAAATAAATAAATATATATACACATATATATGTTTTATATATATATATATATATATATCTATATCTTTATTGGGAAGTTACCTACACACACACATTTTGTTTCCCAATTTCTGGTGTACATTTGTTCTCCTATGTTTGAAAGGAATCTAGATAGAAAAAGTCACTGAATTTAAATATTATCACTATCCCTAGTTGTGTTACATTATTCCAGTTATAATCCAAGCCTAAAATTAGTTTAGTTTTCAGGAGGAAATACACCTACACATAGTTACACTGAATTTTTCTCCTTAGGTAGAAAGGAAAACTCATGAAATTTTTACAAATATCATTTCATTTTAAATGCTTTACTTTCATGTAGATGTTAAAACATCAAAGTTGATAGTGAACATAATTCTGGACCTTATAACAAAGAGAGTTTTGGGTTAATTTTCAATGTTTCTTGGCTGAATTGTGAAGAAGTAAAGGGATCTATTATTGAAATTTCATAATGGAAGTAAAGGGATCTATTATTGAAATTTCATAATGTAACTAATAATCCTGAATTATTTTAGTCACCTAATTATCTTTAGACAATATAATTTTACAGACCTCCTTCAAATGATTCACCCTTTTAGAATGTGCTAGAACAAACTATACTTTAGACTTCATATTATGACCCTATGCAATTCAACAAATATACAACACACCAAAGCATGGTCACAAAAAAGCTCTATGTCAACTATGTGACATTAGATATATATGAAGTACATTCACTTGATTGTGATTTTGATGTTTGTACTGTCTGTGTGTGTCTAATCCATGTTTTAAAATGTCTAAGGGCTTCCCTGGTGGTGCAGTGGTTGAGAGTCCGCCTGCTGATTCAGGGGACACGGGTTCGTGCCCCGGTCCGGGAAGATCCCACATGCTGTGGAGCATCTAGGCCCGTGAGCCATGGCCGATGAGCCTGTGCGTCCGGAGCCTGTGCTCCGCAACGGGAGAGGCCACAACAGTGAGAGGCCCGCGTACCACAAAAAAAAAAAAAAAAGTCTAGATATACCAAAGAGACTATAGTGTGTGTTTTTTTCTTTTTAATCCACATATTTTTGCTGCTTCTGTAATAGGCGTCGACCTAAGCCTTGTCCTTGCCACAGGCAGTGAAAGATAGTACTTTGAAGGTTGTTTTTTTTCTTTTTGTTTTTTTTAAATCCAGTAAGGCATGGTCTGAGAAAGAAGCTGAAGACCTTTTCCCTCTGAAAAAGTAATAAACTTTCAAGCAGGGTTAAGATACAGTAATAACGGAAGACCAGTATAGTTCATTAGAAATTTTTATATAAAATTCTGTACTTTCCATATTTCTTTTGATATTCTAAGTAGAACTTGAGATTTAAAAGTTGGGAATATAACATATGAATCAGTTTAACATTTAAGAACATGCATTATGAAAAAGGTGTTTTTAAAATGCCATATTATAGCAGCTACATTAGCATTGTTTTAAAGGTTAGCTGTATTATGTCTTTAGAATCTCCAGAAATCTATAAAATTTAATCATATATGCTTATGTATATGTTGCTTATCTGCAAGCATATATATATATATATACACACACACATATATGTGTGTGTGTATATGCTTGTGGACATGAAATGCATACACACACACACACACACAGAGCGGGAAAGAGAGAGAGAGAGAGAGAGAGAGAGAGAGAGAGAGAGAGAGCGCGCCACTATCATTTTATAACAGATAGGAATCAGTCCTGCTTAGCTAGTAAATGGATAGAGTGAATGTAGTGATCTTGTAAATTGCCTTTATAGCCTAAGAATCAAGAGAATATAGGAAAGCTTTTCTGCTGTTTGGCTGAAAGTGGTTCTTTCCTGGATCCATATCCTATTTCTGTTGACCCCTTGAATAGGGTGGCTCAGCTGTTCTTTGCTTTCATGTCTTATTTTATGCTAACAACTCTATAAAGGCACATATTATTCTCTCCAGGTTATGGGTGATAAGACCAAGGGATTGGGTGACTTCTATAATGGCACTGCTGTTCCTTCCACCTTTAGAGTGCTTTGATTTCCACGGCATTTACAGTGTTTATCAATGGAAAGTAGGATTGAGGACTCTCCGCATCAGAATCAAATCCTTGGTATTATTTGTTTTAAAAAGTCAATTTCTGATAACTAACCATGTCTGTCAAATCAGGATCTATACTCTTATTTGCATTTTGTACCAACAAGCCAGGTGATGGCTTTGCTTATTAAAAGGCCAAGGTTATGGCTAACAGTAAATGAGCCCCCAGATCTTAGACTGCTGAGTCATTGTCTTAGAGCCTTGCTTCTCAGAATCTGGTCTATAAACCACTAACACTGGCATAACCTCGGAGTCTTTTAAAAGTACAGAAACACAGACCCCACAGCTGAACTTTGACATGATCTCCCAGTGCTTCGTGTGCATATTAAAGTGCGAGAAGCACTGCCTTAAAGACTTTTTCATTATTCACCCTATTTGGTGTTTCCCAATCTTTCTTTATAATAAGGATAATCACCTGGGAGCACCCTATTCTTACAGGGTGAAGAATAAACAAATTTTTTGAAAACCACTGAAAAAAGTTTCTGTTTACCTGTTATTACTAATATGTAGCCTTCCTCACAAAAGCCCTTTTATAACTGAGCCCTTGGTTTTGCGCTTGTACCCTCTCCCAATGCTGCAGAGTGTCTCTTTGCCATCTCTCCCCTTCCTGAGAGCAAAATTAGATTCTGGAATTTGGATTCCTGTGCTCTGAGTTCATTTCCATTTCTTCTTCTTCTCTTCCTATGTAGGTCAAAAAATATGTGCTTGAAATTTTGGATGGGAAAGTGCTCCTTAGACCACCTGTTAGCCTGAACCCCAAACTCACCACAGTTCCAACTTTATACCAGGCCAGTGGGTATTGCTTTCCCCACCATGGGACTGAAAGAAACTTTAAAAGAAAAAGCGAGATATTCAAAGCAGTGGAAGGAACTACCAAATACTGAGCAACACTTGATATAAATTATTTCATTTAGTCTGTACAATGGCCCTGCAAAGACATTTTAAAGATAGATGAGGGCTTCCCTGGTGGCGCAGTGGTTGAGAGTCCGCCTGCTGATGCAGGGGACACGGGTTCGTGCCCCGGTCCGGGAAGATCCCACATGCTGCGGAGCGGCTGGGCCCGTGAGCCATGGCCGCTGAGCCTGTGTGTCCGGAGCCTATGCTCCGCAACGGGAGAGGGCACAACCGTGAGAGGCCCACGTGCCGCAAAAAATAATAATAATAATAAAGATAGCTGACAGAACGGTTATATATTTTCACCAAGGCCACAAGAGTAGGGGATCCCAATTCCAAAACCGTGTCTGTTGGTCTCTGAAGCTAGTGCTTTTTCATCAGAGTTATATATTCTCCATATTTCAGAATGGAATTGAGGATATATAGAGAATGAAGTAAAGTGCAATATGAAACATTTTAAGGAAAGGAAAAAGGTGATAAAGTTGTTAATATAATAGCTAACACTTTTGAATGCTGACAGTGAGTCAGGTTTTATGAGTTTTTGTGTGTTAACTCATCCAATCTCTGATATAGGTATCATAATCATTGTGGTCCTCATTCTACCAATGAAGAAATTGAGGACCAGGTATGCTAAGTAAATAGCTCAAGGGCACACACTAAACGCTAGAGCTGGCACTGGAAAGCAAGGAAGTCCAATTCCAAGTCTGAGTTCTTAACCACTGCACTACACAGCCTCCCCAATTCTGAGCTCCCAAGTGCATTTTTAGCTGTAGTCTTCTGGCCACCTAGAGGCAAAAGGAAATACACTAGAAATTCAACTTTTGATTTTTTGCAAAGAAGAGATGTATCAATTCATCTGCAGAAATATTTCGTCTACAGTTCCAATTAAGCAAGGACTTTTTATGTGTTATGACCCATCCCACCTGATTTAATTCTGCTTCCTATCACTACCACTCATCTCAGTTATACCTCCAAGGTTCTGGAAAGGAATGATGATGTACAGCTAAAGTACTGACACTCATGGACAAACATTTTTTTAAAGCAGTGAAGTAGACTTCTAACATTTAGGCATTTACGACTACAGTTTCTGCAGGTTTAGTTTGACAAAAGTGGGTATTGAGACTAAAGGAATTTCTAGGGTGTCACAGAGTCTCTCTACACCTCCAAATGACTGTTGGCAATGGCAGAGTCAACCCTTCCAGTGTTTGGGAAGGATGAATTGCCACCTTTGGCAAGCATCCTTTACACCTTCTTTCTAGCTTTTAAAATAAGGCATGTGACTTGGGCTCTAAGATACCAGATAACTGATCTATTCTGGTCACACATTGGTGGAGGATTATTTTATTTCAAGAGAAGGTGTTCCCATTGGGCCATCCTTGGGAATCCAGGAAGAGGCAAGGGGGAAAATATTGGAGAATCATCGTTCTGGTTCTTCCTATGAACCAAATTATCTTCTACCTCATGGGAATGTTGAAACCTAGCCCATTTGTGCTTTGTTTAATCTTAGCTTTCCTCTTCCCTGACTGTGACTTTTAGAATTTGGATCCAACAATATTAACTTTATGTGAGAAGTCTGCCTCCTCCACAACGTGGGTAGAGTTCATCAAACTCTCTTATGCATCCAGGATTTATCATGGCTGTAAAATAGTCAATTGTGTGTCTGCTCCTCTTTCATTCTAAATTGGATATTCCTGGAAAGCAGTGACCGTGATTTACTCATTTAAAAAAAAAGAAAAACTCTTCAGTGCCAAGTATAGGGCTTAATACAAAATTGTTAGGTGACTGTTGGTTGAACAGGTATATCATTGAGTAAATCTGTAAACATACTATGCCCATTGCTTTTGGCAAGGTGAACAAGCAGTATCTGTCACTGATGAGCCTCATATTAACGTCATGCCTAAGGTCATAAGAAATTACGCTGCTGTGCCAAGTACATGCTCCGGGTCAACCTGGGAGCTCAGCTGTGACCTGTTATTTTGCTGATTATTCTGTTTCTGGCTGCACTGAGGAAGTTAAGCCCTCACAGCTGGTCATTCTGAAAAAGGAACTTGCTTTACAATTTCAGAAACACCAAAGAGCACGTCGGACAAAGGGAATCTGGCATGTTCCTCTCCTTCAGGGGTACCTATATGTTCATTGCACTATCCATCTTGTTTACTCACAATTGCTTTCAACCACTGCAATCAATCAGGTCTGAATATCATAATTACATAGGTGAAAGCACATCTGCTGGATTTATAGCTGACGTGCAAAACTGATAAAGGAAAAGATAGTGCATCAAAAATGAGTATACCATTGTATATACATTATCTTTCTCAATTCTCCTGCTTCCATTTTATAAATGAAGAAGTAAGCTTCAGAGAGGCTGAATGACTTGTCCAAGACCACACAGCTAGGAAGTAGCAGAGATAGTAACTTACTTGCAGATATTTTATTCTGAAATTTAGAATCAATGTATCTGCAAAATGACTTGATCTTTCTATTACGACAAATTTAGAATGAAAAGTAGAAATGCTGCAAACTGCTGCTCATCCCACTGTCAAATTATACCTGAGAAAGGATTGATTATAGAGGATGAAAACTCGAAAGAATCACTGAAGTGAAAGATAATTGTTACAATAATAAAGTTGAACTTTCTGCTGGTCTGAGAAGCCAATTGGAAGTACACAGGTTATAATCACCATCTTTATTTGCATAAAATTATTCACAAAATGCCATGGCCTTAATTATCTAATTCCATTCTCAGAAAAACCTTAAAACATTGATTCTCTCCATTTTACAGGTGAGTTAAAAGAGTTACAGAAACTCGAAGAATGTGTGTAAGGCCATGTGGGAAGTAAGCAGCGTTAGAATCCAGGACTCTCCCGTGAGTTGAGTCCAGAATGACACTTAGTGCTCAAATTGAAAATCTGAATATATGTCAAATACAAAATGAATAGCAGTCCAGTTCAAAATTTCACTAAACTTTTGGTTGGTTAAGCTTTAGTTGGATTAACAATCAGCTGTATGGGACATTACAACATTATGTTTTCATAATAAAACTACTTAATATTTAAAGAGAGGAGGTAGTCAATACCTTCTAACTACTTTTTCTTGAAATTAGGTAGGGATTATTCCATATTAAGTGGCTTTCCCACTTTAATTCTTGCCAAACTTAACCTGATTAAACTGGCCAATGCCCATTCAGTATGCTTTCTTTTGGCAAGATACAGCCTCTAATTGACTTTGATTAATTTGGCAAATTGAGACAAAATTGCTCATCCTTATGCTCCACTTAAAAAAAAAAAATACTCAGGCTTCCCTGGTGGCGCAGTGGTTGAGAGTCCGCCTGCCGATGCAGGGGACACGGGTTCGTGCCCCGGTCCGGGAAGATCCCACATGCCGTGGAGCGGCTAGGCCCGTGAGCCATGGCCGCTGAGCCTGCGCGTCCGGAGCCTGTGCTCCGCAGCGGGAGAGGCCACAACAGTGAGAGGCCCGTGTATGGCAAAAAAAAAAAAAAGACTCAAGCAAGCCATCTTTCTCATGTTTTTTCTTACTTTCTCTTCTTTTCTTTTAAGATTCTTTTCTTTCTCTCTCAGATTTACTCTTCCATGTGTCAGTTTCTTTGGGGGTTGTTTGTGTGGAGAAGGAGGCAGTGGCACTAATGGAGAACACATACATTTCAGACTCAGGCCGACCCAGATATAAAAGCTGCGACACTGCTTCACAGTCATGCAATATTGAACAAGGGACTGAACCTCTGGGATAGCTTTCTCATCCTACAGAATGTCAACAGTAACAACCTCACAGAGTAGTTGTGACACATAAAATTGCAAGTTCTGTACAGCTATAGCACAGAGCCTGGCAAATAAAGGTATTCATAATTGGACTTAATGCTGTAGATGAAAGAGTTGTATATGCTTACTTTTCAACTTTGGGTCAGTAATTACTTAGAAGAAGGTTTGTGACACGGTTTTCTGACCCTCTTATGTGGAAATCTGATCTGTCCTTAAAGACAAACAGTAAAAATATCATCTATATTATTTCTTACCCAAGGCACCAGATATGTTGACGTCATCTTCAGAAGAGAAACTTTTCTTCCTTTTTTTTTTTTTTTCTTTTGGCATAAGTCATTTGTGTGTATCAGAAAATCAGCTGAAAGAATGCTAGGTTTTTGACAGTTTGGGGCTGCTTGTCCTTGTCTTTTTATTCCCGTCACAATCATTCTCGAAAATAGTCTCCTTGCAACAATGAAAAAAATATATATAACCAGGTAGTTCATTTTCCAGCTCCTATTTTTCCCTATGGATTTCAGACAATTGGACCCTAGAGGCTTGGCTTTATCAACCACTAGAAGCATTGCCATGGAAATACTATCAGAGACCACGTCACTCAACCCTTCATCAGGTACCAGTAATAGCAGTGAACACATTCACTTAAATATGACTTGGGTCAAAGAAGATGATCATAATAATAGGTACTCAGTACTTCAGTAGAAAATCTTATATAGTGTTGCTTAAGTAAAGGTAGATTATTTATATCTGCTCTGACTTATGTTTTTCAAACTTGGTCAAGAATTTCTTCAGAGGGAATTCATTTAGAATAATAAGTAGCTGATAGAATATTTATTGAATGCAGTGGGCTTTTTGTAATTACAGTAACACATGTAACTGTATTTCATTTTTTTTTAATTATTTATTTTTGGTGGCATTGGGTCTTCGTTGCTGCACAGGGGCTTTTCTCCAGTTGCAGTCAGCAGGGGCTACTCTTCGTTGCTGTGCGCGGGCTTCTCATTGTGGGGGCTTCTCAATGCGGTGGCTTCTCTTGTTGTGGAGCATGGGCTCTAGGCACGTGGGCTTCAGTAGTTGTAGCTCACGGGCTCTAGAGTGCAGCTCAGTAGTTGTGGTGCACGGGCTTAGTTGCTCCGTGGCGTGTGGAATCTTCCCAGACCAGGGCTTTAACCCATGTCCCCTACATTGGCAGGTGGATTCTTAACCACTGTGCCACCAGGGAAGTCCTGTATTTCATTTTTTATACTGAAAAACTTGATAAATTCTATTAGGAGAACTTATTTTGTCTTCCAAAATATCTATTAGCCAGCCAGCTTAACATCAACTGTGCCCTTAATTACCATAAAATCAGCTCATCATCAGCCTTCTCACCAACCCTCTTTCTCCATCCCAATGAGTAACATAACTTTCCAGAGACAAGAAATCAAAATGCAGTAACAGAAAGAAATTACTTGCAGAAAATCTTTTTTTATCCTCCTGTTTATTTTCTTAAGGGATCAGCTTTGCTGATTTCTTAAAGAATATGGCAACATATTTATGTTCTCCCTTTATTTGTTTTCATACTAGTTGGTTTCTGATACATCAGAGTCTATTGTAGTGCCTTAGCTCATCTTTAAATGATGAAAATGCAAATGCTATGCTAATCTTAGTGGTACTAGAGGTGCTGAGGTTTTTGAGCTAGTGAATCTAGAAGGGACTGTCCCACCATGTGGTGAATGTATTAGTCAGGATTGATGAAGTTGTGCTATAGTAAGAACAACAGCAAACACAAAACAGAAACTCGTATTGGTTTCAACAGCAAGGTTTATTTCTTGCTCATGGTTCAAGTCCATGTCAGGTTGGTTTCACTCCAAGAACTAGACTGACTGAACACCCACAAATGTGACTTTTTCTCACAATGTACTGTCCTAAACTAGTCACATATACTCTCTCAACCTCAAGCAAGCCAAAAAGTAAAATCCTACTATTTGCCTCAAAGTGGGGGAAAAAACCTATATTTGAGTGATCAGACTAATGATGACCACCCTAAGAAAATTATTAATAATGCCAGATATAAAGGGTAATGTTTGTGAGTAGGTCGAACTAAGGAAGTTGAAAGTACATTTAGGCAATTTTAAAAATGTCGTCAGGGATAATCCTGAATAGACAATGACTTTAATCATTTTGAAGTTGGCTTTCTAGCCCCAATGCCTATCTTTTCCCAGTTCTAAATGCAACAAATGTTTATTGAGCACATTACTTCATGTGAGTCATTTACCAAACACTGTGTAGATAAATAGATTAAAAATCCCTGAATCTGGATTCAGCTTATGTTTATCAAACCTTTATTTTATTAGGAACGGTGCCAGATACGATATTATGTACATTATCTTCTGTATCCTCACAACAAATAAAATAAAGTTTATGTTATCTCTTGCTGGAGAAATGAGGACAGTGGTTAAGAAAGGAGCATAACCTTGCCCAAGTTTATACTGCTAGTAGGTGGCAGGGTTAATACATTCTGGCCATTCTAATGGCAAGTCCGGTGCTCCTTCTAGAGCATATCTTTTAACAAGAAATGGTCTATGTGAAAATAAAAACTAAACCAAACAGTTGCCCACTCGTGCAGAAGGATCTTTATAACTAATATATTTCATACTCAGATTTGACAGTTTTTCACTTTTGTTGTCTCCTTCTCTTCCTCACATCCCCCGTTGTGGGCCTTCATCAACCTTCTTTTGTTACAGCACTATATATTTTTTTCCTTTAGAGCATATCATCCATTTATATATCTCTCACATTATATATATATATACTTGCCCTGCTTATGTTTTTCAAAATTGGTCAAGAATTTCTTCATATATATACATATAGACATATAGACATATATATATATCTACATATATCTACATATATATATATCTTGCAAGTATTTCCTTTTCCACTTCCATCTGCCAAGTCTACTTTTAGTTCCATTATCTCATTAATCTTAAGTTTTAAAGATAAATTTATATGTTCTCACTAAAACCCACATTTTCCTAATTTATATTTTAGTTAATCCTCAGAATACTTTCTAGTTCCTCGGGCTCAACCTTTTAGTACATCAGTGATTTCTTCCTCACACCTACATTCAATCAGTTAAAAGCTTATCCTTCACAGGGGCTCTTGCAGTTTTCCCTTCTCTGTCAACCTCACTACTAAAATTCTGTCCCTCATGACATCAATTCTAAACTTTTGTTGTAGCTTTCATTCTCCTTTTGCTTTCTGCATGTCATTGCCAACACTTTTGATTGTATATACAGACATTTCATGTATAATAAGTGACATTCACATTCCTCTATATTCTGGCCTAACACTCTTTTTTTTTTTTTTTTTTTTGCGGTATGTGGGCCTCTCACTGTTGTGGCCTCTCCCGTTGCGGAGCACAGGCTCCGGACGCTCAGGCTCAACGGCCATGGCTCATGGGCCCAGCTGCTCCACGGCATGTGGGATCTTCCTGGACCGGGGCACAAACCCATGTCCCCTGCGTTGGCAGGCGGACTCCAACCACTGCGCCACCAGGGAAGCCCTGGCCTAACACTCTTATTCCTGCTTATTTCCCACTATGTCTTAAAGCAATACAAAATGAAACAAAAACATTAATTCTACCCCAAATAGTCAATTACTCTTTTCTAAATTTTCCCTCAAATTTTCTTACCACTCTCCCTTTGATCATATTATTTTTATCATCTAGATTGTCCTCTTATACTCCAAATACCTATTGAAAGTCCACCTATTGTGTTAGGATGAGAGAAAATTTAATGATTTTGCTTATTTGTTTTTTAACATTCTTTGTCACATTCACAGCTCAGTAAATTATTTTTTTTCTTTGTGTTACTGTACTTCTCACTTCATGCACTAATCAGCAAGCATACCATATTCTGCCTGGGACCCATACTTCTAGACCTTTTAGACTGGCCTCTCATATATAGTAGGTAGACTATAAACATCAGTATCGTCAATAAACTATTACCTTGATAACTTCCTGGAGGCCAGCTGAACAGTATTAATGGATTATCTTTGATATCAAAATTTAACTTCAAGGAGGCTTAGAGCATTGTATTACATTATTGAAAAATAGGAGCCAACCTAATATTCTACATGAAGTAGTGGTAGAGGAGAAGCCTTGTTAGAATATTTCTGATCTATTCATAAATGCAGATTAATTGGAAACACTGTAGAATTACATATAATGCCAATATAATGCCATGGAATAATGTGCACAAGTTAGATTGGAGGAGGAACAGGTTACAAAAAAGAAGGTTTTTTGTTTGTTTGTTTAGTTGTTTTAAGAATATGTGGTAGACCACAATTCCTGTTTTCCCTCTGCACACTCACCCCCTTTTAGTTAGTTTTGGCTATGAGAATTGATTTGGCTGATAAAATGTGAGTGAAGGTGATGTGGGTCATTTCCAGGTAAAAGTATTTAAGATGTAAGAGTTTCTTTGTGCTGTTTAATGTGGCAACATTAAATAATGGTGCATCCATCAGATTAGGGCCGTGGATGACTACACTTTGCTTTCTGTTGTACTGTTTGTATTTTGAAAATATGTGCAGGTATTCCAGCAGCTTCTCATGTAAGATAATAATTATGCAACAAACATGTTAATAATTCATTTTTTTAATATATTAACAACCTTAAGTTTTAGAAAATAGAGAACAGGCCAGATTCATGTTGGCAGAGGGAGTGAGGGATAGGTATTCCAGGAGCTTCTCATGTAAGATAGTAATGCAACAAACATTGTTAATAATTCAATTTTTTTAATATATTAACAACCTTAAGTTTTAGAAAATAGAGAACAGGCAGGATTCATGTTGGCAGAGGGAGTGAGGGATTCTAACCAACTGTTAGAATCACAGAACTGCAATTAATATAGGGAGTCATCTAGCTCAAATGCTTTCAGATGAAGAACTAGAAAGTCAAAGTGTGGGTAAAAGTGGAGGCAAGAATCTTGTTTTCTTGCCTCCTGATCCCGTATACTTCCTGCCACTGGAGGAATGACATTTCCTCTCTCAATTTAACTTTTATCTAGCTGTCTAGCTAATCTAATTAAAATTGTGTTGCAACCAGCATCAAAACAGTAGAGTAAAATGGACTAGGTAATTAGCAGCATGGTTCAATTATAGATACTAACTTTCACTTCATGATTAATTATAATGTGGTTTGCAAAATATGGGCCATTGACTATTATTAATCTGTCAAGACTATTTGAGTGCCTGATGTGTAAGAGTACTTTGCTAGGTATTAGGAAAAAAACAAAACTAAAGAAAGAAAGAAGTAACCCTCTTACTAAAGGAATCCTCAGTCCAATGGAGAATAGAAGAATCATCCTAATAAAGTGCTATATGTTATATTTCGAGCATTTGGGAACACAGGAGGAGAGGCTGGTTGAGGAAAGATATTTCAAAGAAGGCACTAATTGGACAGATATTTGAAGCATGATGAAGAGAAGTTTTCCCGGTATACAAGGGGAGGAAAATGTGTTCTGATGGCCCAGAGTATGCAAAGGCTTTGAAAAGTTGGAATGTATGGTGCAATGGCCAGGGAATGAGTATGGCTGGAACCTGTGGCAGGAAATGAGGCAAGGGATTAAAGCAGGAACATTACTAAAACCCAGTGTAATCCTTTTGTTTCTTAAAAACTGAATCACCCCAACTACAAATTGGATTTTTAAAAAATTTTGAACAAAGAATTTTGAACATTTTACTGTATTGACATTGAGTTTAAAAATAAAGATTTTTTGGATAAATAGACAAACTGGCAGATGAGTATCAAAAATTTTGTTATAAAATAATAACTTTTCAATGGCATACATGAACAAGAGTAGGTCTTAACTGTTCTTACCACACACAAAACAGTGGTAACAAGGTGAGGTGATGGATGTGTTAATTAACTTGATTGTGGTAATTGTTTCATAATGTACACATATATTAAATCATCATGCTGTACACCTTAAAAAACTTGTTGTACAACCCAAATGTATACTTTAAAAATAAACATATAAGTAAATAAATGGCAATCATTAGAACAGAGAAAATATTAGTAAAAATTACATTTATAAAATTGCATATTATATAAACAACTACTATGGCAAACTGATCTTATTGTAGTTATTTTAATAATTTTGGCTATAATGAACTGCATAAATGGCATTGTGTAGTGTTTATAATTGTCACATACTAGATAAAATTTGTGATATCTATTATTGTAGATCTTCAATCTGTGTGTGTGTATAGGGAAATCAATATTTTTAAAGTATTTAGCCATTAAATTGTATAATTCCACTTTTAATTTGAATTCTTGAGCATACCAAGCAAGAACATGATAAACTTCCATGTGGAAGAGGAGCTGACCAATCTTGACTCTTTGCTTCAAGTAAGGATCAGCTTCCCTAGGACCCCAGAGTCCCATTTGGGAGGAGGAAGAAAAGATCTATTAGAACTTAGTGCGGGGGAGGAATCAGGGAGGGACAATGAACCTTTAGACCTTCCCATTGAATGTCTCAGAATAATGCATAAGACAAAAACACAATAATATAACCACAAAGGGCTTTGAGCAGATTTTATTGTGTAATTCCCTTTCTCTAATGAGGCACTTGGGTAGTTTCCATTTTGCTCTAGATGTCTGGGGTGAACTTTTGTTACTATTTTTTGCTAATTATACATAATACAATGGTGTTTTGTTTTGTTTTGTTTCATTTCTTTGTTTTTATGCTTTTCTCACTGCAGTGCTCTTAAGTATTTATACATCTTATAATTCAGCTTAAAGTAAGCATCATAATCCAATGGCAATCATCTTGACAATATGTATCCTATTCCTGGTTTTAGGGAAGAAAATCAGGAACAATCAGGAAATGTATAGATATTTATGGAGAAGCAATTCTTAGCTTTACTTAAAATAAAAAGGACAAGTTATAAAAAGTAACTAAGAGCATGTGCAGATATTAGTGCTGGGTAAGTAATAATTATTTGAAAAATGTGCTTCTTGTTCAGTCTTTCTTTTCTTCCTCAGCTATAATAGATCTGTATATTCCCTCAGCACTTTGTAATTCCTTTATCATGGCATTTACATTATTGAATTCTAATTTGTCATTTAATTGGCTTCTAGAAATCAGGTCTTACTCTTACTCTTCTTGACATCCAACACAAAGTGTTTTGAAAAAAGACTCTTGAAGGAATGTGTGGAAAAAATGAATGTGTAATTATTATTATAATGGATGTGAGATGTTTGGAGTGAATTATCTGAAAAAAATGATGATTTACTTTATGAGTTGTTTCTTCTTTACATGATTTTGACCAGAATATAAGTATTGTATTTTCTCTCTGATATTTTGTAAGTGTAGTTTTGAAAACTCCTTTTTTACGAAAGAAATTCCTGAAGCACTTATAAATAAATAGGGCATATGCCAGGTTGAATTGGTAACTGTTAATAGATGCTACTACTAATACCATAGTACTCTATAGCTCATATATATCTATGAGAACACCTCAAATCCTGAGGATGAAATTGTACTTAAGTTTTGGACTTTATTAGTATTTTATTAACATTTTATTATTTAAGTGTTTTATTAGTATAAGTAATTATGATAATAAGTCAACAAAGAGTGTAGTTATTGCAACCTGTTTTGTCTATCTGATTTTTGTTTAAAAACTGAAAGTTTGTACCTCTCTTTCCTTTTTACCTATTTCACCCATACCCTCCTCTCTGGCAACAGCCAGACAAATTGTATATCTGATTAAATAAGCATTATAATAATATTGATATTAGTTCTAGGGATTTTTTAAATTAATAGTAAATGTGTTCTTTTAATATTGACACCCTTCTAGCAATAATCTAAAGCTTTCTGTATCTGATTTTCGTTTACAATTGTTTTTGTTTTCTACTCACGAGGAATGTTTCATCAAATTCAGTACCCCAGGCAGCAGAATATATTGAAGGATCTATGGAAATTTTTAAATGAAGTAGCTTGATCTAGTGTGAGTTTCAGAAAATAATGGGTTTGTAAAAATGAGAAACAGGGAGAGAAGCTGAGTGAAAATTTTATAAGGAATAAAAAGCAAACTTGTCATGTAATTAGGCTGGGGAAAGTGTCTGATTTTAAATGGCCCTCACATATATTGTTATATACACTTGTATTTATTACTATATTATTAATTAATAGTTTGATAACAATTAGGTAGATATGTGATTAAATATGATTAATTAACATTGAGATGTAAATTTAAAAGTGTTCTTTTTTAGCGTATCTAAAATGTGGCAGGTGTATGGCCTGCTAAGTGATATGTGACCTGCCTTCCTTGGAACTAGGGCATTGGCAGGGTTTCTTTAACTGTATGTGTTCCAAAGCTGTCTCTTATAGCAACTAAAACTATCCCCAGAGTAGATTTGCAATTGTTTCGGGTGTAATGTGGAGTTACAACTACACTGCAACTGTGGTTAAGATTTATGATTTTATATAACTCTTATAAGGGAGTGCACTTGGGGCCATTTTTCCATTGCACAGCAAGTTTTCCAATATAAAATTAGCTTTTATGTTCATGTGATTGCTTTCAACCTTAAAATATATGGTATTGGAGAGAGTTATAGGCTGTCTGATCTGGAATGGAGGCAAGAAGGAGGTCTATCATGGAAGCTAGTCCTTCTGTGGTTAAAGTCTTGGGTTCACTTGTCAATGTTACGTTGGCTCCCTATGTCCATAGACATTTCTCTCTCTCTTTTTTTTAAAATTAATTAATTAATTTATTTATTTTTGGCTGTACTGGGTCTTTGTTGCTGCGTGCAGGCTTTCTCTAGTTGCGGCGAGTGGGGGCTACTCGTCGTTGCGGTGTGCAGGCTTCTTATTGCGGTGGCTTCTCTTGTTGCAGAGGACGGGCTCCAGGTGTGCGGGCTTCAGTAGTTGTAGCTCACGGGCTCTAGAGCGCAGGCTCAGTAGTTGTGGCGCATGGGCTTAGTTGCTCCGCGGCATGTGGGATCTTCCCGGACCAGGGCTCAAACCCCTGTCCCCTGCATTGGGAGGCAGATTCTTAACCACTGTGCCACCAGGGAAGTCCCTCTTTCTCTCTTTTTTTAATAGATTTTTATTGGAGTATAATTGCTTCACAATACTGTGTTACTTTCTGTTGTACAACAAAGTGAATCAGCCATATGCATACATATATCCCCATATCCCCTCCCTCTTGAGCCTCCCTCCCACCCTCCCTCTCCCACCCCTCTAGGTCATCGCAAAGCACTGAGCTGATCTCCCTGTGCTGTGCTGCTGTTTCCCACTAGCTATTTTACATTCGGTAGTGTATATATGTCCATGTTACTCTCACTTTGCCCCAGCTTCCCCCTCCCTGCCTGTGTCCTCAAGTCCATTCTCTATGTCTACGTCTTTATTCCTGCCCTGCCACTGGGTTCATCATTACCACTTTTCTTTTTTTTAATAGACATGTCTTATGGTTGTTCAGGTCGTGCCCCATTCAAAGGCATCTAACAGAGGAAAGGAGCTGAGATGCCACCCATGCTCTACATGCCAGGCACTGCCTCCTGGGATGATGCTGCATCAGCTGTAGGAAAGGACTGTCATTCCTCCAGATTATCCTTCAAGATTGGGTCCCTTTTTGCATTTTATCTGCTGAGGAGGCTTTTCTTTTTCACATAAATGGTTTTCACGTCCGTCTGCCTTACTTTCAGCCAGTCCAGTAGGAAATCTACTTTTACTCCTTTGATGGCTGCTAACACTCTGCTTCTTGGGGTACCTCTCACTCATGACTCAAGCGTGATCTCCTACAGGCTCCACTTTCTCAGGCTATGTTATAGGGGAAGTTTTTCAATCAGTCCCATCTGAATTTAAAAACCATTTCTGTTTCTTCTTTATTATTTGACTCAAGGACAAGTTGCCTACTCATTTTAAGCCTCAATTTCCTCTTCTACAAAATAATCAGGATATTCTCTATCTTATAAAATCATGGGGCAAAGTGAAAATAATTCACGCCAGTGAGGAGCACTTAGGAGGTGCTGAATATACAGTCATTCTTTCCCCTTCCCCATTTAATACCACCCAAACCTGTACATATTTTTTTTTAATTCTGTTTTTCACTAGTATTAAAACTACAAATAATAACAAAAGGAGTCTCGGAGTTCTGAAACTCCTATGAAGTTCTCATGATTCCACGCCCCATGCTTCCTGACTTCCTTGCAAATAGCCAGCAGTGGCTCTAAGATCATTCTCCTCTTGAATTTTATTCCTGAATATCCACTCCATCAAACCATTTTTTCTCTTATCACTTATCTTCCGTACCTAAGGAAATAATAGCACTCAAGAGTCCAAGAGCCCTAGGCTTTGCAGCTAGACTCTAGCCTAAGTCAAATATTTCATTTCTTACTAGCCATCCGACCTTAGGATGGATGTTTAAACTTTCTGTGTTTCAGTTTCTATGCCCCATGAATTGAGAATAATGATAGTACCTACGCTCTGAGTCATTATGAATATTAAGTGAGGCGATACATGAAAGACAGTTAAATGCCCTGCACTAAGCGAATTCTCAATTTGTTGCTTTTTATCATTTTCTTTTTTTTTTTTGGGGGGGGGGGTTTTGGGTTTTTTTGTTTTTTTTTTTTTTTGCGGTACGCGGGCCTCTCACTGTTGTGGCCTCTCCCGTTACGGAGCACAGGCTCCGGACGCGCAGGCTCAGCGGCCACGGCTCACGGGCCCAGCCGCTCCGCGGCATGTGGGATTTTCCCAGACCAGGGCACGAACCCGCGTCCCCTGCATCGGCAGGCGGACTCTCAACCACTGCGCCACCAGGGAAGCCCTGCTTTTTATCATTTTCTACCTCATTCCTTAGGAAAACCCATCTACCCAATGGTAGAATTTAACCTAAACTATGGAAAATTTCCCAAAATATATCCTTCAGAAGCATAGTTAAAAGTATTGCTGGTTAAAGTTTATAAGCACACACCACACACACAAACATTTGGGAAAAACTGGCTTAAAAATATCTACACAGGGGCTTCCCTGGTGGCACAGTCGTTAAGAATCTGCCTCCCAATGCAGGGGACACGGGTTCAAGCCCTGGTCCCGGAAGATTCCACATCCCGCAGAGCAACTAAGCCCATGCGCCACAACTACTGAGCCTGTGCTCTACAGCTCACGAGCCACAACTGCTGAGCCCACATACCACAACTACTGAAGCCCGCGCACCTGGAGCCCGTGCTCTGCAACAAGAGAAGCCCCTGCACCGCAACAAAGAGTAGCCCCCGCTCGCTGCAACTAGAGAAAGCCTGCGCACAGCAACAAAGGCCCAGTGCAGCCAAAGATAACTAAATTAAATAAATTTATAAAACAAAAAAAATCTATACATGTTTATAATTCATCCTGGATGAATTCTCAAATGGTTGAAAATGCTAGTGTGCATTAGTAGTTATAGAGCACACAGCATCTTTTACTAATTTACCCAAAGTACCATTTTTTTTCCTTATAAATTACTTCTGATGAAGAGTCTCCAAATCTTTCATTTTTTAATCCTATTTTTACCCATCCTTCCTTTAACGATCAGAAATTGGTAAGATTGGCATCTTTAAGATATTCTATGACAAATTGTCCTAACTCCACAATTTTTTATTGCTAAAAAGACAAGGCTTAGCATACTGAGATAACCAAGAACTCCAAGGACTGTGAGCCCATTATAACTTGACCTCCATTGCTGCCACCTCATTTGCTTAGGACAGCCTTTTCAAGTGGGCATTATAAGGATTATGAAATAAATCCTCCAACGTTTTAGTTGTTTATAGATAGCATGACCAGAAACTCCAAATAATTTCACTTCACACAATTGAAAACAATAATAGCAAACTTCTACATGGTATTTACTATATACTGGGGGGTTAACTTACATTAAGTTATTTAATTTCTACCAACCATCTTGGAGGATATTATTTGTATTCCTATTTTATGGATGATAAAACTGAGGCACAGAGAAATTTGCTAAAGTTCACACTACTTTTATGTAATTGTTCTGATATTTGAACCTGGGAAATAAGTCTGATTTTGGATCCCATGCTCTTAACAATCCTAAAATTAAAACCATAATGAAAACTACTAGCCTCAATGAACATGTCTATGGAAATCAAGAGTAAAACTGTTTATTAAAGCTAATGACACTGATACTGTATATTTATGTAACTGAAGACAGTTTGAAATATTCCAGTAGATGATCACGTTGAAAGCGAGTGCACCCATCATTCTAGCTCAGTAGCTCTTGCAGTCTATGGAATTCGGCATCTTGACTCCAATTTTTAACCTGAAAAAAATGAGTAAGATACGGCATAGTGGTTGCTGAAATGGTAAAGTGGTAGTACATTGATCTTTACCCACATGATCAGACTTCAGATTTCACATCCCAGTACTGCAGTTTACTGCCTGCATTCCTTTGCATTAGTTATATACTTTTTAAATGTGTAGTTTTTCCATCCATAAAGTTGGGATAATAGCTCAGTTCTTGGACATTTTAAGCATTTAAATTTGGAACATATAACTGGCTGAAAGAGGGAATCTTAAAGTGACCAGTGTCTTTCTCCTAGAACAAAACTGCATTCTCCCCATTCACTCTGCAAGTCTGAGAGCGGTGTGACCCAGAAAGACACTGACACCTGTTGCTGCTGAGATGTGACAATGCATGCCCAATCAGAAAAGGAGTACCTTTTGTGAACAGCTTTTTTTCAGTCGGAGAAAAGTACGGGGCATGCTTTTTACCACTTTTGTTGCTTTTTGAATTCAGTAAAAAAGAGAGAGATGAAAGGGAATTGTCAGACAACCCAAATATCAGTCTCCGTCTTAGTAACTTTTTCTATCATCCTATATGTATTTGACCAGTATCCAATTCTAGTGTCATAACCTAGAAGAGATAACATTGTTGCCTGTATGACATTTTCTCCATTGTTCAAGATGGTGTCTCTGCTGTTCTATGATCAGAATGGTCAATCTACAGCTCTATTGCTGTAAGCCTGCTAGACGTCATTGCAGTTCAAGGTCCCCTTGATGAGGATATAGGGAGAGGGATCGACAGAAGGCATACAAGATGGGAAGGATGAGATGACCTTAGATGTTTCAACACTAAGTGTGAGAGGCCGGGCACATTGGGAAGAGAATCACTGACTATTGGATAAGGAAAAGCATGTATGAACTTTCTGCTTTAATATATTCAAATGTCATATGTATGTGTAGATAAGGACAATGGCTATTAAAAATTACCCCTGCTATCATGTAACCATGTATTTATTAATGCGGGAGAACACATCTTGGTTATGTCAAAATAATACTGTTGTAGTAACTCATGTGAACTGCTGACTAATTATAACTAATTACCATGAAACATGCAGTCACTATAAATTTGGTTTTTAAGTGTTCCATATTAACACTTCTGTGTTTTATGCATTAGATTAATGAAGTCTATGCATGTAAGCTCAGTTTTCATTCTTTTATTTTTTAATTTTTTTTTTTATAATTTATTTTTGGTTATGTTGGGTCTCCATTGCTGTGCGTGGGCTTTCTCTAGTTGCAGCGCGCTGGGGCTACTCTGTTGCGGTGCACAGCCTTCTCATTACAGTGGCTTCTCTTGTTGTGGAGCACAGGCCCTAGGCACGTGGGCTTCAGTAGTTGTGGCATGCGGGCTCAGTAGTTGTGGCTTGCGGGCTCTAGAGTGCAGGCTCAGTAGTTGTGGCGCACAGGCTTAGTTGCTCCACAGCATGTGGGATCTTCCAGGACCAGGGCTTGAACCCGTGTCCCCTGCATTGGCAGGTGGATTCTTAACCACTGTGCCACCAGGGAAGCCCCTCAGTTTTCATTCTTGCTCAAATATCATGTTTGTTGTTCATTCAGTCTTATGTGTAGAGAAGGCATCATTGGCTAATTTTTTGTATTAAAATGCAGTGGGTGATCATGAGTAATGAGGAGGGATAAGTCTGTATTCATTTTTCTAATGCTGCATTGCAAGTTTCAGAGGTGACATCCAGGTATGATGTGGATAATGCATTCATGGGTTCTGAAGTAAAATATGGGACAGTTATAGATTCCTGATGGATATTTCCCAACTTTAGGATCAAGTATTGAAATAGTCTATTATGCTCCATCTCTGGGTTAGCAGACACTTTTACCTTATATTTCACTGCGTTTTGCAGATTTTGCACTGCAGAAAGAAAGAGAATATATAAATTAAATCCATTAAAGTGAAAGCATTCCTCTGCTGTTTGAAGTGTCAGTGTGAGACTTCATACATGATTTTATTTAGAACCCGCAAAATGACAGATATCTCACCTACGCCGGTTTCCTCTTTGTAGATTGTGCATAGTTTTCTGTTTTCTTCAAATTTCTACTCTGACATCTTCAGGCTTATAATACTCTGCTCTGAAGTTTATTATTATTGTACTGAATCCTAAACCTGTGTATAGGATACTCTAAAGTGTTAGGAGCCTTTATGTGATAATGGAAAACAAATCAGTAATGCTAATATTCTTGCATTTGAAGAAGCCCATGATTACAAATGCATAAAAACCTGGCAGTTAGTGTAAGAGTGATATAAGGATGAAAGCTTTTCACTGTTGGTTGTCAAAACATTTTTTGAAATTCTGAAGTCTGGAAAATTAGCTTACTGTCATCACAGCAGTCTTTTGCCATGAGAGCCATTATTTTAATTTCTTACTGCAATTCCTTTTGAGAAGTCAAGCTCTGCAGCTTCTTGTTTTACATCAACCAAACGTGATTATAGATAGAGTATGTCTCCATACGACAGCAAGGACTAATGTCAGATACGGGAAGTGAGATAACTTATTTCTATGGTCAATTACCCTGCCCTGTATCAGAAAAAATAAACAGTATCATTTATTTCTTTCTAATGATTTTATATATTTTGCTGTGGTCTCTTATATGGATTAGTCTAAGACATAGATGATTGTTTAAGAAAGAAAAAGCGTGAGATTGATTTTCAAGACATCTTGAAGTAGTTCTAAGAATTGGGAAAATCATGTCAAATTTATGTTAAGGACCTTCTTCTGTTCTCACTCAACACCCAATGACTCTGCTTTGTGAATAATTTTACATTAAACCACTATAATATGTCTCTTAGGGGGTGAAATTTATTAAGAATATTGATATATAAAGAAAGAAGAAAAATATTCTTTAAATTATGATCAATAGAAAGATGGAAGGAGTAAAATATTAAAACCAAGTCAGTCAATCTTACAAGTTTGGAAGCTGTACAGAAATAAATTTTTTTATAGGACACCTTTTGACAAATAACAGTGCTTTCTAAATCACTGAGTACAGGTATCTTAGACAGTAGTACTGTGACTTAAACTACTTGCAATATTTTCTTAGCAGAAAATTATTCCAATAATGCTTTCAGAGAAGTGTTTGGGGGAGGTTGTATAACTAATAGATTGGTCTACAATTCCCTGTCAAGTTGAGGTCTTTACTTACCTTTTCTGGATTCAAAAGCTGCTTGTGCAATGTCTAAAATTCACCAAACAATATTGAAAACAGACCAGCAGTTATATATCCACGTGGACATTTTATTCAGACGTATATGCTGATTTTTGCTTGACACACAGCAGGCCAGTGCTTCTTATGTCAGTGTTTTACATGAGGCGTGGGTGGCTGGTAGACATGGCTGTTCCCTTAAGCTCCACCATCATCTTCTTGGTCACTTTGTAAGGAACTCTGGCAGAATATGCATTAGATACTTTGTTCCTTTAATCAGCATATTCTTGGTCTTTGACTGTAGACAGGAATCAAGTGTAGGCCAAAACGTATGTCTCATTATAGACCCTAGGTTACGTAGGCCCATACAAACATAATACCGTGTTTTAATTCTGAAGCCAAGGTCATTAGGAGTGGTATTTTAAAGGTCCAGTTAATAATTTCCAGTGTCGATAAAAAGGATAGACTCTGCTAACCAACTTCTTTTGAGCTTGTTCCTTAATGATGATGCTACTTTTGAATAAGCTGATGCCTTCTCCTGCTTCTCATTTATTCTCTAGATAAATGAGAGATAAATATCCTCTTCTTATGAAGAAGATATGGATTTATGTGATCATAGTCTGTGGCATTCTTAATAATAAATGGCCCTACTTTCTACAAATCGATTTTTCTAAAAATAAAGAAATTATTTTGGTAAACATTTCTATCTTCTAATTGATGTATGGTTGACAATTCCAAACCATAATTATTTTGAATTAACTTGAAAACATTTGGGCTATGTGACTTTATGATATCAATCAAAAATTTTTTTTAAATGTTTCTATTTTAGGAAGAAATATTCACAATCTAATTTTGAAGGTCTACTTTCCATTGTCCACTTATAACTCTAATTATTTGCTACTATATTTAAAACAATTTCAAAATCAATTTCCAGTCCTGAACACTTGGGTACTGAATTGGTCAGTAGAGGGGTATATTTTAAATATAGTAAGTAAGATAATTAATGCTCCTCAAAGAAATACTTTCAAATAATTTTCCTTTTACTATTGGGACTTTCTAATCTTGCCAGAGAGACAAAAATAATTACTTCCGTTTTATGAAAGAGAGAAGTTGAAAGACTCTCTCAAACTATGTAGTAATTATTAACAGTACCTAAGCACCTCCTATAAATCCCAAATTCCAGATCAGTTCTTACATAATGGTTATGTATATGCATTTTTACCATAGTTCATTGAGTTTTTCCAATTGGGAAATCAAACTCTCCTGTCTCATATTTAATATAAGCCAACATGATTGTAGAAACAATATGACAGCAGTGACTAATGTCAGAAATGAAAATGGGTTCTCTAGACAGTTATCCTACCCTATTTCAGAAAAAAAAAAAGTACTTATTTTGATGATTTTACTTTTGAGTACTCTTTGTAAGACAGAAATTACTGTTTAGGATAGAACATGGTGATCGTATGATGCAGCAATATTTTATATTCCACTAAGAAAAAAAAATTCTATCAATCCAAAGATTCCATTGATTGTAAAATGCCACTCAGAGTTGTTAATATGTGGAAAAATTTTCATCTTAAAATCAATTAAGTGCAATATTATAAAGCCTGCTTTATAAAAAATTTTGTTGTTTATTTAGTCTTGTTCTCAATGGATGGGTTTTGATTCACATGCATATGTTAATCTTTGAGCTGTTTTGTGAATATTTTGGTATTCCTATAACACTGAAATATTTTTTTGGACAGCAAATTTTATAAGCTAACTAAAAACAATCAAAAGAGGTTTTTAATATCTTGTTGCGTGGCTTCATTTCCCCAGAGATTTAAAGATTTACTATTACAGATTTGGCCCCAAAGACTAAGGTACTTGGTGAACATGCTTTTTTAGTTAATTCCAAATCTTCTTAAGTTCTTGTTATTGGAATGAATAAAGACTAAATTATGTCAACAGAGTTTAGGTTTTAAGTCAGTTTTATAAAACAACCCTGATATTTTCCAACTTTAGAAAGTGAAAAGCAGAATTTAAAGTGTGAAATAAGGATACTGAACTCAAAATCTCTACTATATTAGGTGCACAGGTTCAGATTTAGTCAGAAGCATGGTTCTGAACTGTCCTTGGATTCCTAAATAAGACAACTGAACAATTTCTTTTACAGTCTTGTAGCTATTGTCCTTCACTCTCTGCATGTGTTGGCATATCCTGTTATGTGAAAAAAAGAGATCTAATGGACTATTTCATCAATCACTTTTAACTTGAAATATTTTTTCAACATCTTTTAGATTGCATCTTATTTTTGAAATAGAAGGTCACACAGTCAAATATATGATGGTTCTGCCCTTGAAGTACTAGACTTTATTATTTTCCCCCCACCTAGTTCACACTTTATGTGGTAGACCAAAGAAGAGCTGCTTTTATTTCCCTTCGAAGTTTCAAAGATATTAAAGACATTCAGACTTCCTTACCTAATGTCCAGGTATAATATGTCTGGGAGACACAGATTAAAACACATGAGTTTTCTTTTCTTGTAATTCTTTGTCCCCAATTAAAGTTCTTTTAATACAGAGTAACCTCTGTATCTCTCAAGGGGCACTGTGGGGAGGCAGAATGAACCCTTAACAGAGGTCAGAAAACTTTCTTCTAGTCTTGGAGATTCTGCTTATTATTGGTGTCTGGCACACAAAAATCACTCAGTAAGTATTAATATGGTGCATAGATTAATTAATAACTAATATAGCAATTAGTATCCCAAATTCTGTCCTTGTATTGCTCATAGTGTCATTGGGAAGGTAAACCATTACGATATAAAGCGATTGGCTCTGAACTGGATGTATGGATGCAGTCATCATTGAAGACATTGCAGAAGAGGGAGGGGAAGAGAATTAGAGTTTACTGAATGCATCTCAAGAAGCACACAAGCTATAGTCTCCCTTTGACTAATCAGAAAAAAGGAGGCATACTGAATAATCTACTTTACCCAAGGCTATTCATTTAATATATGTGGGGAAGTTAGAATTTGGCTGTGGTAAAATCTGAATTCCAGGTAATTGGGATGATTGAATTATTAACTTTCCAATGACTACTTCTCTAGTGATGGATTAATTGGACCAGGTGTTACACCATATCCTATTTTATACTCTTCAATGTTGCCCACTTATTTTTAGCCAAACTTAAGTATATTGATTCATGTAAATCATGATATCTCAGCAATTTTTAAAAACTCATGACTTCATCATCTTTTATCACTCCATTTTCCAATCCCACATGTTGCTTGCCCCATCCACCATTATTATACCTTATGGTATAAGGAAAATTTATGGTAAAGCTAAAGGAACTCAAGACAGCTGTTACTGTGTGAAATTGATTTTATAGACTTGGGTTCCATATTATTTCAAGACAGGAAAAAAAACCCACAAAATATATATGTACAAAATATTTTGTATTTACTAATGTGTTTTATATTGGTGATAAATACGGTCATAGCTAATCTTGTTTAGATATAATTCACACAATAAAGTTTTACATAAAATAAAATTCACTGTTTTAAAGTGTACAATTCAGTGGTATTTAATATATTCACAAAGTTTTGCAACTATCATCATTATCCAATTTCAGAACATTTCCATCACTCAGAAATGTATTTGTTCACAGCCAAACTTTAATGAGTATATTCCGTGATTAACCTCTGTGCTGAACACTTTATGTGTAATGTATTATTTGATACAACAATCCAAAAAGGTAGGTAGGAAAAAGTGTCTGATATATTTTATAAATGAGGAAACTAAAATTAAGAGAGATTGATTAACTTTACTAAATATCAGAAATGCTTAACTACTATCCCCACCTTGTAGACTTCTTGAGTTCAATAACACTCTAGTTCTTTTCCCTTCCTGAAGATGAAGTTGACCTAGAGTTACCTTCTTTCATACAGACAAATAGATATGGGAAGCATATCTTCTTTTCTCCATCTTTGTGCTTCAAGAGTGTATAGATTGAATTTTCTAGAGGAACTGGGTTTCTGAATCTTTTTTCCTATTGTCTGATCATAAATCAGAAGTTGTATACTTGAGGTCTACATGCATGGAAGTATGTATGTCTTATATATTTTAGAATTACTTCTGTTAAAAGCATACTCATTTCTTGCATCACAGCTGGAAATTCCAGTTACCTTTTCCTGTGGAAACCTTTGGTGCTAGGTGGAGATGAAGTTGTCCTACTTAGTGCAATGCACTTTGGTAGGTATAAAGTTCATTTTGTGGATTGTCATGGGGAGTTAATCTTGCATAGCACTGTTTCCAGGGAAAAAGATGACTGCTCAAGACAGCAAGCTTGTAAATAGTCTTTTTTATTACTACTTACTAGTTACTTGATAAATTTTAGTTGAATAACTAAATTAATAAATTGATTAATATATAAATCATAATTTAGGAATTGCCTGTACTGCCTTAAATAAATTCATCCTAAAATATTGCAAACATATTTTGACATATTGAAGTATATTTGATTGTACCTTGGGAAGAATTTATACTTTCCAAAAGAAGTAGACTATACTTATAGTCTTCAGAAGATTACCCTTAAATGAGAAGTTATTATATTGAAATTTCAAATTTATAAACATTTCCACAAAGTTATTCCATGAAGCTTAGATAAAGCTACCATAATACTTCCTATTTTCCTTCACAGGAAATGCTTGTTTGTTTTTCCAGAGGTGCCAAATGCTTATCTCATAATAATTGTTGCAATGCTAAGCAGTCATTTTCTACTAGTACATTCAGTTATAAAACATTGGATCACTTGTTTCTACCTACAAAGCAAGATGAGCACTTAATTTCCTCTGGGTGTTCTGTAAAGGGATATTTTGGAGAGATCTCATGGCACTCTAAATGATCAGTTATTATATTAGTCTCGCAGTGTTAGTAGATTTCTTTCCAGTCTCTTCTTTGCCCAAGTTTGATAGGAAGCTGTAGTTATAGTGATATAATGAATAAACTACACTGTAAAGGATCAATATTGAGAACAAAGTTTGCCACATCTTCAATGGTTGCTGTTAAAAACAAACAAATAAAAAAAACTTAGCATAATTGGAGCATCTAGTAATCATACATGTAGGCATTACTTTTATGTAAATTCCAAATCTTAAAGGCTGAAAATTCAGTCCTAATGCTGTCTTTGAGCCAGAGTGAAAAGGAACATTTCCATTTGGGAGAAGAATTTAAACATAAAATGTGTGCAATATGTATATGTGAGTGTATAAAGTTTAGTTTTTAGAAAGTGTAACATTTAGCTAATTCTTTATTATGTATATTACATTAGTTTTTAGTTTCTAAAAGAAATAACTTCAAAACATTTTGTGGGAAAAAAAAAACATTGTTCATGTTTTGCTGACTGGTTTGTTTTTTACTTAAAAATATTTCTCAGTTATTTTTAAAAGGCTTATAGCAGATTACTTCAATGGTCAGCAAATAATATTGCTGAGGCCTAAGCTAAGTTTGGGTCTTTTTGGAGGTCGAAGACGAGCATCGTTTTCTTTCCTAAAAACGGGGACTGCTATAAGCTTTTTATGCATATTAACTTATTTAGTATCTCATTAAGACCCATTTTACAGATGGATAGACTTATGCATAGAAAGGTCATTTAAATTATAAAGAGTATATTTGATATTTGAATCCAGACAACCTCCTAGATTGAAATCACATTTTCAAAGGAATGGTTGCAACAAAGTTATATATATGTGTGTGTGTATTTGTGTGTATGTGTGTATTTGTCCCAAACAAGATACAATAAGGAGTAGCCTAGAAAGTTCTTTGAAGAGCTGCTGTTGAGCCCTTCAGCATAGGTATATAGGTAGACATGGGACTTACATGCTTAATAAACTTAACCTCAATCCTCACAACAGCAAGAAGCTCTTCATGTGCCTAAAATGAGGGCCATAGCATCAGAAGTATTTGTCCAAGATCTGTTCTTAGAAAGGGACAGGGATGTGGAGCCAAGCACAGATCTGTCTGATCTGAAATGGATTCACTTTCCACTTCATATCACTGAGGCAGGCAATAGTTTAAACTACTGTGTAAACGACTGAGCTCCAGAGTACGGAGTTTCTTTCAGTGGCAATCAGAGTGACTGCAAAAGAGAGAATGGTTGGATTGTTCTACTGCTGACAACTTCTGAGATACTGTGGGAAACAGACTCCCAAATGGTGTAGTACCGACGGTGGATTGTCATGTGCTATTTTTAGACGGAGTTACCACATGTATCTAAAGCTGAAAATAAGGTTTCAGCATCTTTTTATACAAATTATACAATTAGGCCATTTATTGGATAGTATTAGACTTCTGGTTTGTGGCTATGAAATTTACCCATTTTTTTCAGCCGTTATTAAGTACTACCAATGTGTTAAAATCTTTTCCCAGTTCCTATAAATTTGGAGTGGAACTGTTTTTTAAAAAATTGTTTTCAAGTGATCCTAACAAGTGATTTCTGTACACTGCACTGAGTCAATCATATGGGCATCAAATTAGACCACAATTGGTTCTTTATTATGCTGTTAGGGTTTTATATTGTTTTAATCTTGTATCCTAGAAACACTGTGTTAATTGTAAGCACATGAGTGAATGGTACTAAGGAGAGCTGGAGACTACTTAGTCACATCTCTTATTAGATTTCATGAAGCAAAGCCTTTCATTAAGTAGAAGTTGGCAGTTCATCAGGTATTTCTAAATATATTTGAAGAACATTCAAAAACATTACTGATGACCACTAAGGAAACTGATAAAACAGAATTTCTTTACCTAAAAATTAGAGGGCAAGATAATGGCTTCAGCTGATTTTTTCCCACCTGGGCAGTTGTTGCTACTAAGCAAACAGCAAGACTCTTTGTGCTGTGTGTGTGTGTGTGTGTGTGTGTGTGTGTGTGTGTGTGTGTGTGCGTGCACCATTATTTTTTATCATTCTTCCCTACTTTTTACTCTTTACCTTATTTCCTGACATTAGCTCATAATCAGCATCTCTTTCCCATTCCCGCTTGGGTCTCTCATGACATACTGAGCTCCATGGAGTCTTAAATTTCTCAACAAGAAAATGAGTGACCAACAGAAATGGTGGCTTTCACTGCAGAACTTGGTCTTTTAATCACAAGATTGGGCTCCTGAATTGTACTCCTATTTTAGGGTGCTTAAAAATATTCCCAGCAATTATAAATAAACCCCATTAACTCTCACATGAAGGGTATTTACAATTCAAAATTATGCTGACCAGATTTACTACAAAGTCAGTATTCTGTATAATTTTCCTATCACTCATGTTCATCTGAAGCTTTAAATTAATTGATTATCTAAGTTCCACTGACTCCATTTTTTTAAATCTCTTGCTGCATCAATTGCAAAAGGTTGGGTACATGTCCTAAAAATGGGTATATATTTATTTGTAAATTACATGAATATAATGCATATAAAATTATACTCATATATTGTATAATTATATTACATACATAAGTTGAAATGTTGAAAGAGAACAAAAGAGAAATTCTAATATTTTATAACTAATCTTAATGAATGTTCATGTACCAGCCCAGCCCACCCCCTCACACCAGGAGGACACATACCCTGTGAAAGGCACTGATGTTAAATTTCTCCACACTATTTCAAGTCATGGCTATGGTTTAGATCTGTGCACCTTCATGACATTATCCTGGGTGTTTTTATCCCAGATAGCCGAGGCTCTTATTGAGACTTTCTATGTATGCTAAAATTTCTGTGTGCTTGACGTATTATGTTCTAAGTACTTTTTGTTGAACTAAACAAAGGTCAGTATACTACAGCCTGAGGCCCAAATTTGGTTCACCACTGAATTTTGTAAATAAAGTTTTATTGTAACATAGCCACACCCGTTTGTTACATAACATCTCTGGATATTTTCACACTGCGGGGCGGAATTGAGTATTTGTGACTCACAAAACATAAAATAATCATTATCTAGCCCTTGACAGAAAAGTCTGCTGACCTCTGAACTAAATGATTATGTCCAGGTGGTAATACTTGGAGAGAGATTAATATCAATATCTAAAAATGCCAATAAATACACCCATGCCATTAATGTAAAATAATATGTGAATGAGTTATAACTCTGGTTTAGTAATAGATGAATATATGAAAAACAAAAATAGATTTATTAATGGATTTCAATTTTGCCCGGAGCATAGTTCTATTTATATTACATATTTCTATATTTTCTTTAGTCCCTCTCATAGTGTAACAGAGATACAGTTTGGTTTAGCTTATTATTTTATTGAAAATGTAATTATAGAATCCCCATTAGAGTATCTGACATTATACTAGGCACTGTAGAAATAAAGATGAAAGAAATGTGTTTTTTTATACTTCAGAAAGGCTAGCTAAACATGGAAAAAGCATTGTTGATATAGTCACTGAACATTTTTTTCTGAGTATCATGAAATAACACCTAAAAAAACCACTATAGAACATTGTGATTTAGAAGTATTTTACATATGTTGTGTCACTTGGTACTTACACCTTAGGAGATAGTTACGGTCCCTATTATTATCTGTTTTGAAAATAGAGAATAGGAAATTTCAGAAACTCATCCAAAGTCACATGGCCATTAAGTGATCAAGTATGATCTTGAGCCCAGTACTCTAAGATGACTATAGATTAGTACAGCCCTAGTGTTGACCCATTCCTGAGGGTTCCTTGATAGCATTATCTCCCCTATTAAATAATTTGTATTTGTATTTATATTTTAAGTTTCCACTAAAACTCTATGCTTTCATTAGAGGGTGCTATATAAACGTCAATTTCCTGACAAGAATCAGCTCCCTAAACACAGTTTGTCCAGGCTTTGAGAAACAAATGTTTCAAAAGCATTATCTATTCCTCCTTACACAGACATTATGTACTATATGAGGTTCTTTTCAAACAGCCACAAGTTGAAAACCTTAGACGTGTCTATGGCATTCCACATAGGGACTGAGGGTAGCTGAGAAATATGAGACTAGGCACCTGCCTGTAAGACTTCTAATCCATTTGTCCCTGTATAATTGGATTTTTTAGAATATTCACACTGATAACAGTATGCTTAACTCATCAGGAAATTAATTTTCAAGATAATAGTTTTATAATTCTCTAGAGTATAAAATGGTAATTTTATCTTGTATCTTTGTCTCTACTGGGGATGGGGGAAATTATGCCCCACCCCCTCACCCTGACCTTTCTTGAGTTCTTTAGGAGGGTCTAATACTTAAATCGACACAAAATTGATTAAGAGGAGGAAAAACAACAATAACACATTTAATTTGGATGCAGGGAGGTCTCATAGAAATGAGACCTAAAAAGTGGCCAAAGTAGGCAGCTTTTATGCTTTTTAGACAAACAGTAAATTTGTGATGAATTGACAAGACAAATTAGGCTTGGGTGCTTAATCAGTGAAGAATCCAGACAGAGTTTGGGCTTGGGATAGTAACTTAGTAAAGAGGTAAGAAGATTTGTGTATATAACCTTCTCTGCCCTGAATTCCCAATCTCTGGTGATAAGAATGTCTCTCTACCTCCCAATACAGGGAGGGTACCTTTCCAATGGGAGATTTATTTCCTGCTTTCAGGGAGACAGAGGAGGGTCAGAGCATCCTTCTTGCACCAGCTGTTTCTCAAGCACCTTTAGTTCAAAATAATCAATATGGCACTTCGACAAATTTGGGGGCAGCCTGCCCTGAGCCCTAAAACCTCCCTAATTAAGGAATAAAAGCCCCTGTAAAGAAATGGTGTTATGATCACTTTAAAAAAATATATCTATAATGTGTATGGTAGTAGATTTCATCTATCATTACATACTGAGGGCAAAGCCCTTTACTGTGGCTGGTCTGTTATTTGTATGTAAAATATGTTTCTTCACTGGTTTCAGACAGATAAATGTGAGTCTTCTGATAGGGGAAGGCTAAGAGTTTAAGCAGTTTAAACTTGTCACCCTTTCTATTCCCAATTCTTCCTGTTCCTTTTAATACATTCCTAATTTCTCTATTCTTCTCCCTTGTGTCATGATTGGATTAAAGTGTGGCTTTGACAAGTGGTTTGAATACCAATGCCTCCCTATTGCACCTACTCTGCATATGCAGTGTTAACATTCTGGTGTAGTCTAACAAAGGACATACAGCATTTTGTCCTCTGGTAAAACTGTCATTATTTCTATTTCATTTTGGATTTTCCTGCTCCTGCCTGGTTTTCCCTTACTGGGAACTGTTTTGCTCCTCTGTGCTACCAGCTCTAATGGTGATGATTTGCAACTAGTTTCCTTTAGAGGATATGCTGTCAGGCAGTTGCAGAAAGGTTCCTTAACTTATCATTTAAGTGTATGCTGTTTCCTTGGCTTTTAGGTTTTACTTAGACCATTAGTGATGTTTTCTCCTTCTTCTCTATTTGTGCTTGGTGTCTGCGCAGTACTTCTCTCTTCTGTCACACAGTTCCTTGTTCTGCCCACACATTTGGCAGTGTCATCTGTCAGAATGGGATTGTGCACACCAAGCAGGAAAAGAAAGAAACTGAGGATTGAATTACCTTGCATGCTCTGAAATTTGTTCATATACTCCCTGAGAGTTATTCACAGTAAATGCCTAACTGTGTGAAATGCATCTCCTTTAGGAGTCAGTGCAAACACTCCCATTTTAATTGGTTTCAGAATGACTGCATTTGCTAAGTACACATCCTCAAAGTGAGAGAAACCAACCTTAAACAAGTCACAAAATGATTAAGACAGACACAGAGATTTACAGATGGAAAGGATCTTTGAATTTCATAGATAAAGCAATTGAGGCAAGGGAGACGTTTGTTGGTTGCAGGGCACTGTATTTAATCCAAATCACATAATTAGTAGCAAGGCCAGAATTAAAATTCTAATCTTCAGTCTTGATCTATGCACTCAAGCATGTGGCAGTGTAGTGGCATGGTAGATTCTGGAGTGCCTCCTGCCGGGATGCTCTAGAAAAAAAAAATTAATAAAGAAAGAAAAGAAAAAGCCTGAGGGTGGCCTCAGGATTTCATTCTTGCCAATGCACATTTGGATTCAAGAGGAATATTACCATGTATTACCATCTCTTTTAGTGCAGTCCCTGTGTACGAGGCCAAGAGTGAATTTGCCGTCTGGAAGAGTAAAGCCCTCAGAATAGCTGCAATGGCTTGTCTACTTAGATCAGATCAGTTCATATCAAATAGTCAGACACAGCCTTAAGCTGGAAACTAGTGGAAGCTTGCCAGCACCATTTTTCCTTTCCAGAACTGGCAGTGGGCATTGGCTTGGAGGGAAGGGTAACTGTAAAACAGGATGGTCCCTTAAGAGAACATTTTAAGCCTTAAAACACTGGTAAGCCCAAGAGCAAAGGACAGAGATCTGAAAATTGTCTGTACATAATTATTTGAATTTCAGCAACCACAAGAAAATCTCCATTCACATTGGTGATTGGAAGTAGATTTAAGCTGGATAATATTCAACCAGAACAAGTTTAGAAAAAAGCAGCCAGATGGCGAGGAGTCTGAAAATCATGTCTTATAGTTAATGTTGTTCAAAGGAGAAGTATAGGAGAAAATACTATCTCTAAACTATTTCCAGAATTATCAACTGGAAGAGAAAGAGGGTATTTTACAGAAAAAAAAAAAAATAATAAGAAACAATGGATAAAAATTCCTAAGGAGACAAATATTGATATTTGTCTGGAAGAAAACTGGAAGAAAATTAGAGAAATTAGAGCTAACTGTTACACAGGTTATTTCATGAGTAGTTAAATTATGGTTGACTCATAATCTGAAAAGTTAAGGAGAGAGTAGATGACCAGTCTCCTGGTCAGGATTTTTAAAGGTGACAACAGTAAGTAGAAGGCTAGATAGTATTAAATGGAGAAGTTCTTTTGTACTCTAAAGTTCTAGGACTTTACATAATTATCACTATATGGTTATATTTAGACTTATTCTTCGTGTTTAATACTCTGGAGTCATTCACTAAGGATTTCCTGATATTTCTCAGGGTTCTTTGAATTATTCCGTCCTAAGGTATTTCTCTGTGGCTAATTCATTCCCATAAAAAATTGAGAACTTAAAATATGTCAAGTACTGCATATAAGGGATGGGAGAGTTACAAAATGTATGAGATTTTGATTCTCTCCACAAGTTGCTTGGAGTCTATAGTGATTCTCAGATTGTAATGCATTTTACTTTCAGGTATAGACATCGGCATTAGCTTTATAGGAGAAAGGGAAATAAAGTTGAAGTTGGGCTGGATGTAGTGTGTGCCAGGCTATAGAGCTAGGCAATGAGAGAGTTGATGCTGCAACATCTACCCTACAAATCGAGCAGTGATCTTGATCTTTCAAATTGACATTTTTTATACGGCGCATCTTTATGGGGCACAACTGACCACAACCTGTACCACATTTATGTAACTTTGAGGAAAGAAGGGAAAGAGAGCATATCAGCATAACTTCATTAAATAAGTTTTCCTCAAAGTTCTTATGGTAGTCCAGGCGCTGCTTCCCACACCCCACAAGGGGCAGGTTGATTAGAAGGGTTGAGATCACATGCGTGGGTGCAGCCACCTTTGCAGAGGGAAGCCTCATACCTGAGAGCCTCTAGGAGTGGCTGACAGGCCTCCTCAAGGGCCGTGCTTTTTACAAGCATCACACAGGGAAGCCAAGCCTTGTATTTCCCAGCGTTTTTTGTACAATTTTTGTCTCGTTAAGTCTTCAGGATCTATATGTTCACTCAGTCCTCCCAGTACAGATGTAGTTCGCCAATGAGAGTTAATAGACAACGAAGTCTATTAACACTGTTCCCTGTTGATGCATTTTCAAATAAACAGAGCTGAAGAAGTTATACCTGAAAACATCTTCCCATGGAGAAAAGGTATAGCCTGCTGTTAATCCTCTCTCTCCAGATGGTCTGTGAGCAGAAGAGAGTTATGATGAGTACTGTGGTTCAAGAAGATTAGCTTGTAGCAGATATATGGGGACATAGTGGCTATGAAACTGCGGGTGGAGGAGAGAGAGGTGGGGGGCAGTGTATGGTATATAATGGCCACTGAAATATGTACTCAAGAAATGAGAGGGCTACTTACAGTAGTTTAAATGAAAAATAATGAGGATATGAAGATGTTGGCAATGAAAATGAGAAGAGGTTACAGATCAGATAACTCTTATGGAGACATTGAGGCCAGAATTAAAACCTTTGTCAGGAACCTGTAATAAATCATCAGTTAATCTGACCCCAAGAGATAATGTGAGTAGACAGTAAAGGTGAATATTTTTTTCCTGTTCCACAGGACGACCAACATAAATGTGAGGATTTTAAAGTACTTATGCAGAAGGCAATCAATTAACAAGGCACAGGTTATGAAGGATGATATTTTGGATAGATGATTCTAGAAATGACAAGACCCCAAGTCCTTGGTCATCTCCCATTTGTTAGATAAGCATAGTTAAGTTTAATGTAGACTCCAAAACTTTAATTTTACAAAGATCCTGGAATCAGTACATCTATATAATATCTCACCTTTATCCTAAACACAAGCAACGCCACCCACATAATTGAAACATAGATGAAAGAAATAATTTATTCATTCATCAACTATTTATTGGGTGCCTTCTATGCTCAAAGCACTGTCTAGGCTCTTGTGAATATCAATGAACAAAACTGATGAAAATCCACTATAATCATAACAGTAAATAATAAATTTATATGATATAATGTGGTAAGTGCTATGGAAAATAAATGAATGAGCATGTAACATAATCCAAAAGCTTTAGTAAGTAAGCTGTCATCATGGGCTTAGATTTGTTTTTAATCATTTTTAATGCTCTGTTTCTAGAGATTTTAAAAATGAGAAAAAAGCATACTTCAGAATTACTATATTTTTTTGTTTTATAGTTAATAATCATATGTAACTTCAGGGGTCCTCTTCTTCAACAAATACATCTTAAGTAATAAAAATAAATGTAAGGTATTGCAATTACTCAGAAAAGAAGCAAACCTTGTTTTACTGTGTTTTTCCCCTTGGTAGAAATGAATATGTACTATAATCCACTGGAAATCTTCATTTTATTTCCATTTCAATGTTTGCATCAATGGCTTGTTAACTTCATTACATCCACTTAGTATATATCTAGAGAATGAATTTACAGACTTGGAATTTATTCAGTTTCTCTCATTCTTTCTTCTTCTATGCTCATCTTCTTCTACCCTACCTTCTTCTACTCTCATCTTCTTATTTATGGAAAGGAATAGAAGTGAAACTTGAATTATTTGACTACGTACAATTTCTCCAAAACTCCTGGGGAAAATGAAAGTATTCCATAAAGTGGTTAAGGGAAGCAATGTTCCCATGTTATTGGAGGTCTTAAATGGTGGATATATTGCAACATTTCAGATGGCTTCAGATTGATACTATATAGACCATGTGTACTTTCACTTAGCTCATCAAATCCTTTCTGCTACTCTGGTTCAGAAACATTAGCTGAATGTACGTGGGATGCAAGGAACTCACACGAGCCCACTCTTTACTCTAAATCAGATCTGGTACAGAAGGATTTCTGAATAACCTCAAAGATGGACAACCTTACCTTGGCATCCATGGCTTTAAGAAGGTCAGAGAAAACAACATGGAAGTCAATTAAAATGTACTGTGACTGTGCATTCTTTTTTTTTTTTTTTTTTTTCTGGAAAGACCATCAAAGGATTCATCAGTCTCAATAGTTCCCAAAACTTTAAAAGGGTTAAAAATACTACTCCTCTGTCAGTTTTAGAAATTCCAGAGATCCAAAGTGAGCCAATAACATCCTGAGTAGACAGGTACATAAAGAGGGTCTATAATTGAGCCACATTCTTTGATTTTTATGTAATTTATTTTTTCTGGAAATGGCACGGCTTTGGGCTTGGACTGAAAAACTGTGAGCTATTTTGCATTGCTGTGAGTATTATTGTTACCTAAACATTCTCAGGCCACCAAAGGAACCTGCAGGGATGAGCAAGAAGCCAAATGGCCCATGTTATCGAACGGTGTATAAGTAGGCTAGTGAGAGGACCCAAATACCGTCTGATGCCGTAATTCAGTCCAGTAAACTTAGGGCAGCGTTGAGTTGGCCATTTGAATACCTGCAGTTGTGGTGGATATCTGAAACACCTATCATGGGCTCCTGAATACAAGATCTGGCGCAATTTGTGACAACTCACACTAGGTAACGTTTCACTCTGTAGAATATTTATTTGATGCTTCTAAAGAGGGTTATCAATATCACAGTATTGTATGTACACTTTACCCTTTACTAAGAATGACTGGAAGTTCTCTTTCATTCCATTTTCAAGCTATGCTGATTTTAAAAGTTATTAGTTCATTAAAATTGCAGAAGTATTCATGTATATTTTAATAAAATCAGCAATTGAAAAATCTTTCAAAACTCATCCAAACCCAATAGAATGTTTCACACCTACTTTATCATAAAACCATCACAAAAATGAGTGGAGGATAAAGTTAATAGAATCTAGCTGAAAAAAACATCTGGCTCTTGCCAACAGGAAACCTTTTAGTTCCTTGACTATTGGCCACCGTCAATGACGTGGAAGTCTGAGGCTGTGGAATGCAGAGTGATGAGGCCTCTTCTCTCATAGTAGAAAGAGCTCTGGACTCAAAGTCAGCGGAACTGACCTCCAACCAATATGCTGCCATTTTCCAGATTTGTGGTTTTTCGCAAATCACATAAATATTTTGTGACTTGAGGTTTTTTGTGGGGTTTTTTTTGTTTGTTTGTTTTTGTTTTCTTCTTCTTATTGGCTAAAGTGCATACCTATTTGGATTTCTGTAATTTTCCTTAATGCCCTTTCTCTATCCCACAGTCCCATCCAGGATACCACATTTAGTTGTCCTGTCTTACAGGCTCTCTTGGCTGTAACTGTTCTTCAGACTTTTTTTATTTTTGATGACCTTTACAATTTTGAGGAATACTAGGCACGTATTTGGCAAAATGTCTCTCAATTGGTATTTGTCTAATGTTTTTCTCATGTTAGTCTAGGTTCATGGGATTGGGGAGGAAGTAAAGTGCCATTTTCATCCCATCATATCAAGGGTACATACTGTCAATATCAGTTGTAACTGTTGATGTGAATCTCGATCACCTGGCTAAAGCAGTGTTTGTCAAGTTTCTCCACTGTAAAGTTATTCCATTTTCCTCCTTTCTCCTGTACTCTTTGTAGGGATGTATCACCTAAACTTAAGGAGAGTAAATTTATGCTCTATTACCTCAAGAGTGGATTATCTTAATAAATTATCTGACATTCTTCTGCATGAAAAATTTGTCTCTTTTCCTTTATTTATTTAATAATTTATTCATATCAGTACGGATACATGGATATTTATTGTGTGGCTCAAATTAATTCAGCTGTGACAGTTTTTTCAGTTGTCTCCTGTGTCCCTTTGACATATTCCTATCACTGTGGATCTTTTTTAACACTTTCTTTTTTGGCACTCACAGTTGCTCTTGGATCATCTTTTGTATTTCCTGGCCCAGTCTTATAATCATCAATTTCTCTAAGCAGTCCCGGTTTCTTTTACTGGAGAATGACATTTGAAATCAAGATTTGGGTGCTAAACATGCTTATTGGGAAATATTTTTATATGTATTTATCTGTATCTTATATTAAGCTAACATGAGTTCATATGGATATCTCTATCTCTAATACATCACCACATGGATCATTCTGACCTCTTGCCCTTTCTTATCTATAAAGTTCTACCCAAATGGTGAGTGATCTGGCTGTCACTATTCTCCATCTAGTTAATTAATTGCTCGATTCCATTATACAAGTATTGTGGTTTGTGAATTGCTAACCCATCCACCTGTGGGAAACAACTTTATCAATTATAGTACAATGTTTATGTGCAGTTTCTTTTTTTGCCTTTAGTCTTAGAGACTACATTCATTTCCAAAGTTACTTAGGTCAGCACCTTCCCCCTCCCCCCACTCCCTCCAACAAGGCTGTTTCATAATTTGTAATGCAGTTAGATTTTTTTTTCACAGTCTGCACTCCATTCTGGTATCCCATGACCATGACCATATATATATATATAGATATAGATATAGATAGATAGATAGATAGATAGATAGATAGATAGATATGTATATATAGATAGATAGATAGATAGATATAGTTTTTTAATTTTCACAAGTTAAGGTTCACTTTTTAAATAAATGTCCATGGATATTGACAATGCATATTGTCATATATCCACTATTACAATATTACTGTACAGTTTCACTGCCCTGAAGTTCTATTACAAGCTCTGCCTAACCCCCTCTCCCTTAACAGAAACCCCGTGACAACCACTGATCTGTTTACCATCTCTATTGCTTTGCTTGTAACCTTTTCATACTGGCTTCCTTCACTTAGCAATATGCATTTATCCATGTCTTTATATGGCTTGATGGCTCATTCCTTTTTACTGCTGAAATATTCCCTCATATGGACCTCCCACAGTTTGCTTATCCATTTACCTATTGAAGGACATGTGGTTGCTTCAGTTTGGGGCTGTCACGAATAAAACTGCTATAAACACTTTTTGTGCAGGTTTTATGTGCATATATGTTTTCAAATCAGTTCATTAAATATCTGGGTATGTGATAAGTAGATTGTATAGAACTAGTTTAGCTTTGTAAAAAGATTGCAAAACTATCTTAGAAAAGGGATATATTATTTCAAAAGCAGTGAATGAGAGTTCTTGTTGGTTTGTGTCCTTGATAGTGATTGGTATTGTCAGTATTTTTTTTATTTTAGCAATTTTAATAGGCACATAAAAATAGCTCATTGTAGTTTTAATTTGTATTTCCATGATGGGAAATACTGTGTATATTTTCGCATGCTTAGTTTACATCTACATACCTTCTTTGGTGAGTTATCTGTTCACATCTTTTGTCTGCATTTTGAATGATTTGTTTGTTATTGTTGACTTTTAAGACTTCTTTGTATACTTTGGATACAAGCCCTTTATTAAATATGCATTTTACAAATATTTTCTCCCAGTCTGTGGCTAATCATATCCTTCTGTTAATAGTATCCTTCACAGAGCATGATGATTTAGTTTTAATAATGTACAACTTAGCATTTTTTCCCTAGGTCGTGATTTTTGTTATACTTAAAAAATCATCACCAAATTGAAAGCCACATCAATTTTCTTTGTTTCCTTCTAGAATTTTTGCCCTTATATTTTGCTTTATATTCTTTTAGCGTTAATTTTTGTGAAAGTTATGAGGTCTCTGTCTAGGTTCATTTTTTTTTTTTTTTGCATATTGACATCCAGTTGTTCCAGAATCAGTTGTTGAAAATGTGTATTTTCTCTATTAAAGTACATTTACTTCTTCGTCAAAGATAGGACTCTCTATGCTGTCTCACTGATATATGTCTATTATTTACCATTACCCTGCTGTCTTAATTATTGTAGCTTTACAATACATTTTGAAATCATATAGGGTGAGTCATCTAACTTTGTTTTTCTTCTTCAGTATTGTGTTAGCTATCCTTTGTCTTTTGCCTTTCCATACGAATTTTAGAATTGGATTGCCGTATACAAAATGGCTTGCTGAGATTTTCATTGAAATTCCAATAGGTCATTAAGTCTATAGATCTTTAAGAATAATTGACATTTGGCAATATTGAGTCTTCCAATCCATTTCCAAATGTAAAAAATCTCTTCATTGATTTAGATTTTCTTTGGTTTATTTTATCAGTTTTGTAATTTTCCACATACAGATTCTGTACATCTTTTGTTTGATTTATGACTGTGTATTTCATTTTTTGTGCTATTGTAAATAGTATATATATATTTTTTAATTTGAAGTTCCAGTTGTTTATTGCCAGTTTGTAGGGAAGCAGCTAATTTTTGCATATTGACCTTATATCCTGTTGCTTCTATGCTCAATCATTAGTTCAGGATTTTTTTAAAATAGATTCTTGACTTTTTTTTTTCCTAATCCACAAAATAAGAGTAATAACAATTCTTTCCTGTTAGGTTAGCTTAAAAATTAACTACAGTATGATATATGGCAGTGAGCAGCACAGAATCACATACATAGTAAGAATTTACTTCATAGTAACTAAAAATTTAATTTCAACAAGAAACTTTGACATAGAAACTGTCTTCATAATCCGTTTGAAAAAATCCTAAGTAATTTTTTTTTCATTCCCTAACTACTTCTGTTATGAATGAAAAAGTAATCAAAGAAGTATATAGCAATGTGGTTCTATGGTCTCTGTAACTGATTGTCTTTTTCTTTTTTTAATTTGAGACAAAGATAATATTGTTAATGCATGTGTGTTTTTAATTGTTCTTGGTATTACTTTCTGTCACAGAATTTCTTGTGTAAAAAAGAAAAAAAAAACTGAAATCTTTCATATAAATTCATGTTATTATACTAGATTTTATCTATAATACTACGGAGATACCAAATCCAACTCAAAGGAATTACAATCCTTAATTAATTTCATTGAATGGGAAGTACACATAAAAGTAAAAAAAAAAAAAAGTCACAATCCTTTCTTTGACCTTTCTATTTCTTTGAATCACACTTTAAACAAATAGTGTATTCAGCTGTGAGGGAATAGAAGAGCTTGAAGAACTGTATAGAGGCAAAAATGGTACAATGAAGAAAAGTGTTGAATGAAGAGATGGAATGAAAATAAAGAGACAGTGTGATGCCTGAGCCAGAAGAGTAAATGTATAAGCTGCTCTCTGGACCCAATTGACCCAGATATTACTCCTATAATAGCAATTTCCATTTTCATTGTGCAAAAGAATCACTCTTTCTGTTTTTATTAACATTTCACATTCCAAGCTTTACACTGGAAATTTTGATTCAATATATGTTGATTTCCGTCCAGGAATCTAAATTTGAACAATAATCAGCATGTCTGTAGGACATATTTTGAGAAAGTTCCCTTTATGGACTGATTTGTGTTCACCCCAAATTCATGTTAACCCTAATACCCAGTGTAGCTATCATTGGAGATAGGCCTTTAAAGAGGTAATTAAGATTAAACGAGGTCATAGGTGTGGGAACCTAATTTGATAGGACCTATGTCCTTCTTAGAAGAGGAAGAAACACCAGAGGTACATGTGCTCAAAGAAAAGTCCATGTGAGGACAAAAAGAGAAGGTGGTCGTCTGCAAGGCATGGAGAGAGGTCTCAGGAGAAACTAAACTTGCCAGCACCTTGATCTCAAAGTTCCAACTTCCAGACCTGTAAGGAAGTAAATTTCTGTTGTTTAAATCTCCAATTCTTTGGTATTTTGTTATGGCTGTCCTAGAAAACTAATACAGTATCCTAGAGATTTATTCATACTATGTGTCCGTTATACGCTAGGTATTTTTGATATGTGTGCTGAGCGCTAAATATACAGGATTCCTTCCTATATAAAAAACATAATATAGTGGACATTAATTATCAAAGATTATGGAGAAAATTTAGGAGAAAATTAGAAATTTTTAAGTCAACAAGATAAAGAAACATCTCAGCTTGTTTATTTCTCAAGTGATGTCATAATCGTCATGGTGTATGTTTTCTGATTCTTGATTACCACTGTTCCTTTTTCTCCCTGAAACAAAGAACAAGAGTCATTATTTCTTGGAAATACCACAAATTAAAAAAAAAAAAATAGGCAATTGGGATCTTCCTTTATTAAAGGCGAAAGCAAAGCCCCAGTGGATGATTAGTTTGAGTGCTAAGCCAGCCACCTAATCAAACATTTGCCAGACTTTCACACTCTAAGTCTGGTAACTGCATCTGGTCTTGTGAGAGAGGGGAAAATATTCTCTCAAGAGAAATCCTGGGAGCAGTGCCACTAGAGCTATTCACAACTAACAAATTGTCAGGAAGTTTGGAGTTTGTATGTGGGGGAGAAAATCCAACTTCAACAGGGAGCCTGGCATAATATAGCATCACAATCCAGAAAGGGGCTAGTGTTCATGGCATGATTTTTGTAGGTGCTCATACTCCTATGATTGCACTTGAGTATCACAAAGGGAGTGTCTTGTTTACAATCTGTTGGTAACAAGCCTTGGTAACTTTGCTCCTTTCTCATAGTCTGAGATTTTTCCAACTGGGTTACCGTCTCCAGCCTGCTCATGTTCAGAAGGTCAGGGCAGATGGCTTATCTCCCTTTTTGGACAGATAGATAGAAGTTGTATAATGTGCACAGGGCTAGGCAATGAAAGCCATTTTGTAAAGAGATGAAGGGTCTAAACTTTGTATGATAGAGCAAAAACAAGCTGCCGAATCCAAATGGCTGAATGGGGACTGGCAGCCAAAACAGGAAACACACACACACACACACACACACACACACACACACACAACTTTTGCTGATGAGCAAAGATTATACTGATAAAAAGTGGTTAAAAAGAAGAAATAAGCCTAACTTGAAAAAAGTCTGAAGACAGACTGCAAATGCATAGAATGCCTTTTATTTCAGTTACCCCTTCATTATGGATTAACTGGATGTATTTAAAGGGATCAAAAGTACAAAAGCAACATGTATGTTAAACAAAAGTACAAAAAGAGAGAGCACGTTTTTGTGCTCATTTTCCCTGGCATTTCATGCTATTTCCACTGTTAATGACCTTCCCTTCTGCTCCAACTTGGTCATAGAAATGTGTGTTCCAAACAAGACCCATATATATGCTGTCTACAGGAGACCCACTTCAAACCTAGGGACACATACAGACTGAAAATAAGGGGATGAAAAAAGATATTCCATGCAAATGGAAATCAAAAGAAAGCTGGAGTAGCAATTCTCATCAGACAAAATAGACATTAAAATAAAGACTATTACAAGACACAAAGAAGAACACTACATAATGATCAAGGGATCAATACAAGAAGCAGATATAACAATTGTAAATATTTATGCACCCAACACAGGAGCACCTCAGTACTTAAGGTAAATGCTAACAGCCATAAAAGAGGAAATCAACAGTAACACAGTCATAGTGGGGACTTTAACACCCCACTTTCACCAATGGACAGATCATCCAAAATGGAACTAAATAAGGAAACACAAGCTTTAAATGATACATTAAACAAGATGGACTTAATTGATATTTATAGGTCATTCCATCCAAAAACAACAGAATACAGTTTCTTCTCAAGTTCTCATGGAACATTCTCCAGGATAGATCATATCTTGGGGCATAAATCAAGGCTTGCTAAATTTTAGAAAATTGAAATTGTATCAAGTATCTTTTCCGACCACAACACTATGAGACTAGATATCAATTACAGGAAAAAGTCTGTAAAAAATACAAACACAAAGAGGCTAAACAATACACTACTAAATAACTAAGAGATCATTGAAGAAATCAAAGAGGAAATCAAAAAATACCTAGAAACAAATGTCAATGAAAACACAACGACCCAAAACCTATGGGATGCAGCAAAAGCAGTTGTAAGAGGGCAGTTTATAGCAATACAATCCTACCTCAAGAAACAAGAAACATCTCAAACAAACACCCTAACCTTACACGTAAAGCAATTAGAGAAAGAAGAACAAAAAAAAAACCCCAAAGTTAGCAGAACGAAAGAAATCATAAAAATCAGATCAGAAATAAATGAAAAAAATGAAAAATAAGAGCTAAGATCAATAAAACTAAAAGTTGGTTCTTTGAGAAGATAAACAAAACTAATAAACCACTAGTCAGATACATCAAGAAAAAAAGGGAGAGGACTCAAATCAATAGAATTAGATATGAAAAAGGAGAAGTAACTGACATTGCAGAAATACAAAGGATCATGGGAGATTACTACAAGGAACTATATGCCAATAAAATGGACAACCTGGAAGAAATGGACACATTCTTTAAAAAGCACAACCTCCCGAGACTGAGACAGCAAGAAATAGAAAATATAAACAGACCAATCACACACACTGAAATGGAAACTGTGATTAAAAATCTTCCAACAAACAAAAGCCCAGGACCAGATGGCTTCACAGGCGAATTCTATCAAACATTTAGAGAAGAGCTAACACCTATCCTTCTCAAACTCTTCCAAAATATAGCAGAGGGAAGAACACTTCCAAACTCATTCTACAAGGCCACCATCACCCTGATACCAAAACCAGACAAAGATGTCACAAAAAAAGAAAACTACAGACCAATATAACTGGTGAACATAGATGCAAAAATCCTCAACAAAATAGTAGCAAACAGAATCCAACAACACATTAAAAGGATCATACACCATGATCAAGTGGGGTTTATCCCAGGAATGTAAAGATTCTTCAATATACGCAAATCAATCAATGTGATAAACCATATTAACAAATTGAAGGAGAAAAACCATATGATCATCTCAATAGATGCAGGAAAAGCTTTTGACAAAATTCAACACCGATTTTTGATAAAAATTCTCCAGAAAGTAGGCATAGAGGGAACTTACCTCAACATAATAAAGGCCATATATGACAAACTCACAGCCAACATCGTTCTCAATGGTGAAAAACTGAAACCATTTCCTCTAAGATCAGGAACAAGACAATGTTGCCCACTCTCACCACTCTTATTCAACATAGTTTTGGAAGTTTTAGCCACAGCAATCAGAGAAGAAAAAGGAATAAAAGGAATCCAAATTGGAAAAGAAGAAGTAAAACTTTCACTCTTTGCAGATGGCATGATGCTCTACATAGAGAATCCTAAAGATGCTACCAGAAAATTACTAGAGCTAATCAATGAATTTGGTAAAGTAGCAGGATACAAAATAAATGCACAGAAATCTCTGGCATTCCTATAAACTAATGATGAAACATCTGAAAGAGAAATTGAGGAAACACTCCCATTTACTATTGCAACAAAAAGAATAAAATACCTAGGAATAAACCTACCTAAGGAGACAAAAGCCCTGTATGCAGAAAACTATAAGACACTGATGAAAGAAATTAAAGATGATACAAACATGTGGAGAGATATACCATGTTCTTGGATTGGAAGAATCAATATTGTGAAAATGACTATAATACCCAAAGCAATCTACAGATTCAATGCAATCCCTATCAAACTACCAATAGCATTTTTCACAGAATTAGAACAAAAAATTTACAGTTTGCATGGAAACACAAAAGACCCCGAATACCCAAAGCAATCTTGAGAAAGAAAAACGGAGCTGGTGGAATCAGGTTCCCTGACTTCACACTATACTACAAAGCTACAGTAATCAAGACAGTGTGGTACTGGCACAGAAACAGAAATATAGATCAATGGAACAGGATAGAAAGCCCAGAGATAAACCCAGGCACATATGGTCACCTTATCTTTGATAAAGGAGGCAAGAATATACAATGGAGACAAGACAGCCTCTTCAATAAGTGGTGCTAGGAAAACTGAACAGCTACATGTAAAAGAATGAAATTAGAACACTCCCTAACACCATACACAAAAATAAACTCAAAATGGATTAAATACCTAAATGTAAGGCCAGACACTATAAAACTGTGAGAGGAAAACATAGGCAGAACACTCTATGCCATACAGCACAGCAAGATCCTTTCTGACCCACCTCCTAGAGTAATGGAAATAAAAACAAAAATAAAGTAATGGACCTAATGGAACTTAAAAGGTTTTGCACAGCAAAGGAAACCATAAACAAGACGAAAAGACAACTCTTAGAATGGGAGAAAAATATTTGCAAACGAAGCAACTTACAAAGGATAAATCTCCAGGATATACAGGTAGCTCATGCAGCTCAATATCAAAAAAACAAACAACCCAACCCAAAGATGAGCAGAAGATCTAAATAGACATTTCTGCAAAGAAGATATAGAGATTGCCAACAAACACATGAAAGGCTGCTCAACGTCACTAATCATTAGAGAAATTCAAATCAAAGCTACCATGAGGTATCACCTTACAGCAGTCAGAATGGCCATCATCAAAAAATCTACAAACAACAGATGCTGGAGAGGGTGTGGAGAAAAGGGAGCCCTCTTGCACTGTTGGTGGGAATGTAAATTGATACAGCCACTATAGAGAACAGTATTGAGGTTCCTCAAAAAACTAAAAATAGAACTACCATAGAACCCAGCAATCCCACCACTGGGCATATATCCTGAGAGAACCATAATTCAAAAAGAGTCATGTAACCCAATGTCCACTGCAGCTCTATTTACAGTAGCCAGGACATGGAAGCAACCTAAGTTTCCATCGACAGATGAATGGTTAAAGAAGATGTGGCACATATATACAATGGAATATTACTCAGCCATAAACAGAAACGAAATTGAGTTATTTGTAGTGAGGTCGATGGACCTAGAGTCTGTCATACAGAGTGAAGTCAGAAAGAGAAAAACAAATAACCGTATGCTAACACGTATGTATGGAATCTAAAAAAAAAAAGGTTCTGAAGAACCTATGGGCAGGACAGGAATAAAGACGCAGACATAAAGAATGGACTTTAGGACATAGGGAGGGGGAAGGGTCAGCTGAGACGAAGTGAGAGAGTGGCATGGACATATATACACTACCAAATATAAAATAGATAGCTAGTGGGAAGCAGCCACATAGCACAGGGAGATCAGCTCGGTGCTTTGTGTCCACCCAGAGGGGTGGGATAGGGAGGGTGGGAGAGAGAGATGCAAGAGGGAAGAGATATTGGGATATATGTTTATGTATACCTGATTCACTTTGTTATACAGCAGAAAGTAACACACCATTGTGAAGCAATTATACTCCAGTAAAAATGTAAAAAAATAAAATAAAATAATATAAAATACCCTACAGGAAAAAAAAAAAAAAGAAATGTGTGTTCCATTGTAGTGGGTTTAATATGCACAATGTTAGAAAGTGCATTAATAGCTCTTGTGATTACATTATTTTTCAAGTATTGGCTTAAAGGAGCTGAAAAAAGTGAAAGAATATGTCTTTGGTGGTTGAAAACAGTCACTTCTATTTTATTATTTGGTCTGTAGAATCTGCATCGTTTCTAATTTAGTCTCATTTTTATGTAGATGAAATTAAATAGTTGGTATGTGAAAGGGCATGGAGTGTGTGGCAGACTAATTCAAAGGAAAAAAGAATAGCATTGATACTAATTATACTGTATACCTTTATCACGTTATTATTTATAAGATACTTAAAGGTGGATCATATTTTATGTTACTCACTTTGAAGGCAAGTAAGCTAGGGTGCTTACTATATTTCACTTTTCATGATCATAAAGCCAAGGCTTAGCAAGGCAAGTGTTTTCTACTACCTTCCCCACATTCAGTCAACCGAGTGGCAAGTTTGGGACTTAAACTGAGTATCACATATTCTCAATTATCGTCTGGTGTGCTTTCTCCTATATCTGATTGCCCTTCTCATAAAGCAGAAGCAGCTCTGTAATTGATAGTGTTCCTGGAAAGTGTTACTAATTTCAGTGCACCAGTTGAATCCATTCCTGGTTACCAAAGCTGGAAGAGCTAGAGCAAAGGGACCCAAGATCATATCAGAAATACGAAAGGAAAAAAGTTTGAATTGCGATCCAGTTTGTGCTGGAGTCAGCCAGTACCAAATCCCAAGAGCCGATTGATAGCATCTCTTCCCAGCTCCGTGTTCAGTAGCTTAAAATTGGTCATGGTGGGGGTATTTACAGCAGAGAAATACGCAAATGCTATATATCAATACAATCAGGACTTTTTCATCTGGAGAGATAGTTAAATAATATTTATTAGCACATTGGGGTAGGAGGTGGGCTATGAGTAGAAAAAATATGGTCTTTGGAATTAAAAGGACTTTGGTTCGAATTCCGGCTCTACCATTAGACAGTAGCGTGTCTTTGGCCAAATTATTTGTCCTCTCTGAATTTCCATTCCCTCCTAAGTATAAGCAGCTAATAACGTCCTTTCAGAGTTTTAGGATTAATGATCATGTATGTAAGTGTTGACAAATAAAAGACAGTCACTTTTAGGTTTTATTATTAGCATTATTAGAAGCCTCACAGTTTTTCTTTTTGTGACAAATTTCCACATGAGTAAAATTAAAATCACGTTAGTGCTCTGTGGAAAATGTATGACAATGAAGAAAAGATTTTTTAAAAATGGATGAAAATGATAAAATCCATTAGGCTCTTTAGAAACAGGTGCCATTATAATTCTAGCTATTTACTGTTACCACACAATACAACAGAATATACAATCCAGCTAAGAGAGAGCTACTTTTGCCAAATTGAAGTAACAGGAGGTAAATGGTACTGCTCCCCTCCAAAGGATCTGTGGATTTATAAATTGGTTGGAAGCATAGGGTCTTGGTTATTTTGTTTCATGATTCACAGCGCCAAGCCCTGCAATCCTAATTTTATCCTGGGGCATCCATTCAATACTTGCTTGGAGAAAATAGTGCCACCAACCATGTCCTCATAATCACCGCCAAACATACAATTTTCTTTTTCCTGTTTGGAGAGCAATATGCTCTAAAGAACATCTTTGAAGCCTAAGCTATTTTTTTTCAGGCAGACAACCCAACTCTTGTATCAAAATGAGAGTTTTCGATGAGGAGTGAGATTTCCATAAGAAGCATTTTACCCCAACATTCAGGGACGCGAGGAACATAAGACAGTACAAATACTATGAAATCATCAAGAATATATGAGGCAGTAAACACAGTAGTGGTGAAACAAGCAACAATCCAGAAGCAAAAACATGCACGCAACAAGAGCAAGAGAATGAAAACTTGACTTTGTTTAGTGGAAGTGCCAAGGAACTTAACTGCGCTGGATGTCACGGGCATAGAGAAAGATGGTGGCCTTTCGGCCCTTCAGGCACATTGCGTTGAAGACTTTTAAAGGAAACTACAGTTCATGCTAATGCCATACAGAACAAGCCACTAAGAGGGAAGTCCTCCCAGGGAGGTATGATTTCCTGTGGAAAATAACAGCTTTTAAACTCCCCCATTTTCATCTTATTCCATGAAAAGAGCTATTAAATATCAAGCGCGTCAAAGTGAGTCATATAAGTGATTACGTGTATATTTTTTGAAACCTGGTAATAAAAATATAATGAATGGCTTTTATTAATGAGATGGTTCAAGGGTCTCTCTCAAAAGAAAATGAGATACAGAAACATGACTGTGGATGGGAAAGCCATTGAAATGGGTGTTAAATTTGCTGCTGCTTCTTTGTATGCAAATGGAGAAACATATTCACAAGACAGAGGCTTAGGTTCTGAAATGTGAGGTTATATTGGTAACAAGATGTGCTTTGTTGTCACCTTTTTAAAGAGTTGTACCCGAATCGTTGGCTGACGTTCAGAAGGAAAAGTATCCTCCAGAATTGGCAAAAAGACCAACAGTTCTTTCAACAGACCATTAGCATTACTGGGAACAACTATTTCACTTTAAGTTCCAAGGGAAATGGCATTTTGCTAGGAGATGTTAACATCAGGAAACTTAAATATTTTCGGAGAAAATGTAGTTACTTATGTGCAATCTCCAAAATAATGTCTTATGGAAATTTTGCATTTGTTTCATTTGCTTTGTGATACCAATAACATCAAAGGACTACTAATAAATAACAAATTAATCTGAAATAGAGACCAGTCTTCCCAACTCCCCCAATGGAATTGGTCGTGATGCATTGCCCTTAATCTCTTAATCACTGATGAATGCTTTCTTTCCCAGTTTTTCAGGGAAAACCTTTAAGGAAAAATCATGGGCTGCCTTCCTTGCTTTGTACCTTGATTGGATTTTGAAATCCTTCTACCTGTGCCTTTCAGCTCTTCTTTGATAGACGGTATTGGAGGATTGCCTTCATGAGCATAGCAATCTGTACATTCTTTAAAATAATATTTCCTCTCAGGCCCTGGGAAACTCAAATGTATCAGACCAAAAGTTTGATTTTATTTGTAGTGAAAATGGTAGAGCAGTATAACAAAAATCAAATGGTCTAGTGGTGCAAGCACACAGAATAGGCCTTCTCCCAGGAAAAAATCCTAATGGAGTTCTTGCTTCAGGCATGAAAAGTAAAGCCATATGAGCGTGACAAAGCTGCATGGTATTTTGTGTTTTTTTGAAAATCAGAGTTTTATAGGGCTGATGGCCAAGGACAGAAAGCAACCATGGGTCCACTGACTAATGCTACTGCACCAGTTACCTTGGATTAGGGTTGTGTTCTCAGGCAATAAATATGTGCAAACTGGAAATAATAATTTTTTCTGGATCCGTGCAAAGCATTAAAACAGAAAAATCCAAATCATTGCAGAATATAGGCAGAGGAATTCATTTGAAAATTTGCAGAGACACTGCAGCATTCTAGGGAAGGCACATTTTTGTGTATATTTGGAAACATCTTTTTATACCTAAGTGGATTTCTCTGGTTCTTAATTAAATGTTACAATTCAAGTCAGCTATTGGCTGCATAAACTTTAAGTTTGAGGGAACTAATTGTGGAGCTATAATGGCAGTTTTAGCATTCTGCTTTAATATGTAGGACATTGGCCTAGACCCATGAAAAAGCAGATCAAGCTTCTTGTCTCATGGGTTTTGTGAACTAACTGCTTAATGTCTTTGAAGCTCATTTCTTATTTTATAAGAAAGAAGATGTTCTAGGGAATGATGAAACTGAACCTACTCTGAGTTTCTTGGAGAGAGTCAAGCTTATAGAATTCCTGATTATTATTATTATTATTTTTGAGTATCATTAACAGCAACCCTATGACTAAAATGAGACTGAATTGACTGAAAAAAAAATACAGATATCAAAGATAAATACATTTCACCCCCTCTTCAGAGACAAGAGAGAACAGGAAGGTGCTATATATATATATATATATATATATATATATATATATATACACACAGTATATAGTCTTATCACATTTTTAGTTCATTTTTGAGGTCAGCTGGGCTTTGGAGTATCATTCAAATTCAGCAAGAATTTATTGTGCAACTAATTGAAGTTCAGTACTCTGCTGGGCACAGAGGTGATAAGTTAATACAGCATGGTCCTGCCTCACAAAAGGCTTACAATAGTCAGTAATAAATATTTAAATAGCTTACTGTTCAACAAGGCAGAATTAAATAAAAACCACTTGAAATATAGAGAATTTTTAACAGAAACAAAGAGAGAAGACTAATTCTGATGAAGATGAGCATTAGACAAAACTTCAAACAAAATCTTCTAAGTTATACATTGAAGTCTGAAGAAGATCTCACTAAGTGAAAAATAAGGGAAGGACATACACTACCGGCTGAAAAATAAAGCAAAACCCAGAAACATCCAGAAAACCTATGAAGGTTTAAGGAACAGATTTGGTGTGTTTTTATTATCATCGCTATTGACAGCTGTGAAAGGATGTTTTAGTCATTAAGATTGGCTAATAGTAGATCTTTTTCAGCTTTTAAAGTTGAGGACTATCCAATGGAAGCTGGAGATTCTGAGTTTTTTGTTGTTGTTATTGTTTTTAAAGTACTGCTATCTAGGATGGATTTTATTGGCAGTCTGATGTTCTCTCAACTAGATGGTACTGCTAGATTGCAAGAAATACAGGATACTTTCCATCCACCTTCATACCTCAGGTCCAATATCTGAAAATTATGGCACTTTGTTGACCAAAAAAACCCAAAAAAATAACAAAAGAAACAAAGCAGAAGGCTGCAAATAAGGTATGAGTTTGTTTGGGTTCTTAGGATTACAATTTGGGAGACACAAACGTGGGTAAAACTGAGAGTGTTCCAGGGAGGAGAAAGAGTCAGAGGCTGATAAAAAACAAAAGCTACAAGGTTGTTAAAGTTGCCTGTCAAGAACTGTGATTAACTCTGATTCAAGTCAGGAAATATTTGTCCTTAAGGAATCACAAGTTATTTTAGGGTAATGGTCCAATAAGTATCTTGAGTTTCTGGCAAATGTTCTAGATGCCTTTCTTAGCACACAATAAGTGGTCAAAAGGTCAGATTCCATCCAGGCTGAAATGTGCATAAGCCATACTTCTTCAGTGGCTTCCTGGGTCCATTTTAGAGAGCTCTCTTAGCGACACTGACTCCATTTTGATTTTTCTTCCACAACTTTCAGACCATAATTTGCCAAATTTTATATATTTATGCTCAAGTGTGATGGGGTTTGGAACATGCTCTCCCAAAATATGGCACCTTGGCATATTAAATATTTTTAACTGAAGGAATGTGAGAAATGGCAGGTGAAGGAAGGACCCTGACCTCCCACTTTGCCCCTGAAGCAGGAGCCACTTGTGAGAGATGTGCTCCCTGTACCTGGAGGAGATGAGCATCTTTATTTCCGAAGATAGAGGTTAGGCCAATAGGAATCCAGATGAATGGGCCTTGCTAAGTTTCTGCCAATTTACTATCCTTAGCTCATGCTCTTTTGTCCTATCACATTTTTCTATGACTTTCCATTCGTCACTAAGCCAAATATAAAGAAGTTTAGGTTTAACTGTTTCTTCAGGTCCTCTTTTCCTTATGAAGGCTCCAGTGTCATAAAAATGTCTATTACATAAATGTGTATGCTTTTCTCTTGTCGATCTGTCTTTTGTTAGTCCAATTTATAGTATCTCAGCTGGAGAACATAGGAGGGTAGTAGGAAAACTAATTTTCTCCTCCCCTACACGTGCATATGATGTTCGCTTGTTTGGCATTAGAACTAATCTTTTTTTTTAAGTATGCAGTATTCCGCCATACAATAAAGGTCTCCTCAATTCAAAGATATGAGAACTAAGACTGAAGGAAGACAAATGATTTATCAAAGTTCACCAAACTAGTTAAAGATCTGGATCTGGATCTAAATCCCCCAAATTCCTGCTTTGTTTTTCATAACTCTTTCTGCTACTGTACAGGAAGAAAAATAATTGTCCCTCTACCCTTCTAGATTCCTGGCTGAGACTCTCTCTATATTAAAATATTAACAGGAGAAAAACAAACAAGTTTAATGACATGTATGCCTTCCATAAACATGGGAGATACCCAGGAAAACTAACTCCTCAGAATGATCCAAGCTACCACCTATCATCTCCAGCTAAAGGCAAAAGGAGATGTTATGGGATGGAGGAACCAGATGTGGGAGGTTTGCGGGCAAAGCACAATAAACAAGGGTAAGGTTGTTATGCAGATTTAAGTCTTGCCTTCACCACTGATAAGAGATTCTAGAGAATTAGTCATCTTCCTCTTCTTGGTACAGAGAGGGAGACACCCTTACAAATGGAGACTTCCCTTTTAAATGTAAATGTCTCTTACAAAAGGGTAACTTCTACTTGGTTTTCAGAGCTTCTCCTTTGATATTTCTTGAAAATAACCAGCCTAAAATAATCCTTATGCCAGAGTCATACTTTGGAGTGGCAAATTCTGCTCCCCTGCACTACTATACTGTACTAGTCTTTCCTCATCAATAGATGCTTTAAAGACAATTAAACCCAATTTGGCATTGATAATAATTATTAAATGGAACACATTTCTTTTTTTTTTTAACATCTTTTTTGGAGTATAATTGTTTTACATGGTTGTGTTAGTTTCTGCCGTATAACAAAGTGAATCAGCTATACGTATACATATATCCCCATATCCCAAATGGAACACATTTCTTAAGAGAAATGATGAGACACACTTTTTTTTTTGCTGCTGTTAACAGGTTCAGTTTTATAAACTGAGTACCTTTGTCAGTATGAATTGGTTAAAACTTTGACAGAAGTGGAGCAGTTGAATTTTGCTGAATTTACACAATTCTTCTTTTCAGACCTTGACCTTATTACGTACAATAACATATTAGGACACTCACTTTGTTACAGCTGATTGTCTTCACAAGGTAGATTCCTACTGTCCATTTAGCAGAATTTCTCTGCCCTTCAGAAAATCTGCAAATCATATTAATTTAGTTCCTACACTAAAATTTCAAGATGCTGCGTGGGATTCTGTTTACACAGTTGTTTCTTGATATTCATTCTTAGGACGATATAATGTTCAAATGGTGCCTACAAAAAAGACATATTATGTCATCGCTTTCATTCCCGTATTCTCTGAGAATTAACTAATTAACTGAGGTCAGTTGGAAACAAACCTGTGGCTAGAATCTGAGGCATAAAAATGGACATTTTGAGATGGGATGGCTCAGAAATCCCAAGATTAAAGATGTTTAACCACACTTAGCTTTAGAGGAGCATAAGTGAACTAAACTGTCAGGGGGGAAAAATATATATATATATATATATATATATGACTTTGAAATGAGCAAAAGGAAAAAAGAAATACTGTCTTGACTAGGGTACCTTTCCCTAAGTGACAGTGGCTACTTTATAACGCTGGTGTAGAAAATTGAAACTGGAAGTGGAAAACCAAAAATAATACAAATGATTCATAGAAGAGCAAATGGATTGTGCTTGATGGAATACAATTGATTATTGCTCAGTGGATAGAGTGGTCATACATCTTTTGTATATTCATTTCAGCCTTTGTTATTTCCTAGGTATGTGTAGTTACTTGAGTTCTCCTTTGAACTGGTTATAACTTTTTACCTCTCATTAATGAGTTAAGTAAATTGACATATGATTATTTAAAATTGTATGAGAGTCATGATTTTACCTTTTTTTTTTTTTCAGAAATTCTTTTAACAGTATGTGTCAGTGAATTCAAATTCTGGTGTGCATTACAATCCCCTGGGGGGCTTGTTAAGACTCAGATCACTGGGACCCATTTTTAGAGTTTCTGATTCAGTATTCCTGGGTGGAGCTCAGTAATTTGCATTTCTGGCAAGTACAGGTGATATTGATGATGCTTGGTCCAGAAACTATACTGTAGGAACCACTGGTATAAAATCGTCGTCACCCAGGATGATGATTACAGTCCCCCGAAACCTTCACTTAACCTAAACAGAAAGATATTCATTCTAAAACCTAATCTGCAGCCCTAAACTATTTTCAGGTTCTTATGTGCAAAAAATGTTTCCAGTCCTTTCCTTTTTCCCCCTATGGCCAGATAAATCAGCCTCTTGAATCTCCTGATTTGGGCATTAGAAATAGTGGCAGCTTCTATTAAGTGATGTGATGGGGTATAGGAAGGTATCATAGAAAACAATATAAGATTCACTCTAGACCAATTATGTAGTTAATTACTCTAGCCTGTGAACTTAGCCTTCACAGCAACCTCATTCGGGCTGAGGAAATAGCTACTACAGACAATTATGGGATGTGTGTGATGTTAGAAAGGGGAAGACAGAGCTATTGTTGGAAGAAGAGTATAAATGCTAAGCAGTATAATCTGAAATATACATAAGTGGAACTGTGTTTTCCCTGAGCGGTAGTCTTCATTGCATAATAAGTCCTTTCCATTCTAATTTTTATGATTCATTTGCTCATTGGGGCAAGTTATCTATTTTTCTTCTTTCCCCTTTCCTGTTGCAGGATATGCATTATTCTTCCCTATTGTGGCTGTAGAATTCAATACGCATTTTCATTGTCAGACAGGAGGATAGCAATGGAGAGTAATTAAATGAGCAAACATCTTTTTCCTATTTAAATGAAAAGGAAAACCTGATACCCATGGGTGAACACCATACACCTGACCTAGATGTGACCATTGTTTTCCTTTTATAGTCTCACATTCCATAAAAAAGAAAAAAAAAATAAAAGCAAGCATTGTCATTGGTATGCTGACAATGGGAAAAATACAGGCAGAACTTTCAAATACTTGGAGGTGGCTTTTCAAAAAGGCTTTTGTGAACCTATAAAACATAAGGTAAATTAAATCTAATTTGCATGCAATTTGTCATTTATTGAGAGGTTGGTGGCAATTAAGAAATGCAATTTGTTCTTTAGCACTGTTTCTCTTTTATGTACATTAAAAAAATACATTAACACATTTCTGTTATATTCATGAGATTACAATGGTGCACTCTAGTGGACAAACTGAACACTTGAAGTTATACATTAAATTTTGGTAAGGTTTTCATAATTTTATACACATGAACTGATCTGTATTTAATTCAAACAGAAACTCAGTAATGGCACTTTGAGTAGCTAGAAGACAATGCGTTCTTTTAGGGAGAGAGAATTTGTGGATGGAACAATGTCTCTGAGTCCATTTCAATTTTAAAAAGTAGGCTTCTTTTTCCCCCCATCCTTTCTTTCCTTCCCCTTCCTTCTTCTTTTCATTTTCTTTTAACCATAGTTCAACATTATAAAGCAAATATAAAGTTGGGACTGGAAAGCTGAAGACATAAATGAAATGCGCTATTATCATCAATTTTAGGGCCATTTTAGGAGGTTTTCACTTTGGTGGAGAAAGCTATTTTAGCAAAAGCATTATGCAGTGGTACCTCTTCATATTACTTAAATGTGAATAGAATATCAGAAACATCTAAGATAGAAATTCATAAGGACTTTTTAACTGGTTGATACTCAACACTAATATGAGTAAAAATATCTGTGCACTAACATGAATGCAGTGGTATTTTGAGACAAAGATTTTTGCTTCTGTTATCCTAAACTATCTAATAATGATGCTTACCTTTATGTGAATTTTCTAAAGCAATTTTTATGTTACCTATACTCTAAAAATATCCACAAGTAAAGTGTAGGTTTTTTTGTTTTTTTTTTAATTTCTAAACTATTATCCTAGAGTGTTTAACAGATATGGTGTTTTTATGTTTATAATACTTAGAAATTATACATAATTTGAGAAACAGCAATTTGTTTATCCTCGTATCTAATGTTATATCCATGATTAAAATATTAGTAAAGAAATAGAGGAAAAAGAAAAGACAAAGGTATAATCTGTTCAAATACTAAGCACCTAAACTCTCTAATTCAACGTAAGGTCATACTTTGATGAATAAAACCTTTTTCTCTTGAACTTTTATCAATTACGGGTGTTATCTAATAAGAGGTTATCAATTAAGAAGAGTCATCCAAGAAACAAACTGCACTCTAAGCGACTTTGCAAATTATCATAGGGAATGGTTAGCACAAGCAACTGCCTTGTTATAATGGAATGGCCCAATAGCTGCCTGCAATTGTAACTGTGCCTCCCAGGAGTACATATAGTCATGTTTCTCTTAAACTTACCCGCAGTTGGTATGTAAATCCTTGAGGAGAGGCCCCATGAGCATTCTTCAACAGGGAAGTTGTGAATGTGGGCAGCCTAGTGAACATGAGTGTGTGAAGAACATTTTTAATCTAATTTCCTATTCCAGTCTGGCTCAGTCATGAGACTCAACAGACCCTAAAATCATCTTAAATTTGAACTTACTGCTTCAGGACAATACATAATGCTATTAGCAAGATAAATGAGGCTAATGGAATTGCTTCTACTCATTTGCTCTCATTCACTTAAAAGAATTCTATTACATTCAACTGAGCAAGTACATACCTGTTCAAAGTAAATGAACTTTTAAATTTTATTCTATTTTATTTTATTACCTTTTGCCTTTAAAATAGTTCTATAACGAAAACAGAAAAGGGAACCCCAACCTATCGTGATAGAGAGAACCAGATACTGTCCTAGGTACTGTGTCAATTAAAGTTCTTTTATTTCAAATAACAGAAAAAAAGCCACAGAAACTTAGCATATCTAGAACCAAATGAGGTGGATACCAGAACAGCTCACAAAACTAAAGAAAGAGGTGCATAACCAATGTCTAGTAAATGCAGGTGCTATGAATGTGCAGGAAATATGAGTATTATAAACTTGTGGACCTTCTTTAAATGCTCCATTAGAGAACTCAGCTTAAGAAGATTTGGTCTCTGGAAAAATTTCAAATTCCCCAAAGAAAGAATCTTATTGGCCCATCTTTGTTCAAACACAAACCTCTTTAGTCAAGTCCCTATGACTCAGGTGACATCAGGAACTATGATGCTCAGCTTCATGGGAATCACTTAGAAGAATGAATGGAAAAAGGATACTGTCAGCAGGAGAAGGAGAGAAGGGATGCTGAGTAGCCAAAACAATTGAATACTCATTACGTTCCGACTCCTGTCTTCTTAGCGCTGTACATATACCCATATCCTGAAATTTCAAGAGTATTCTCTTTTTTAAAAATGTAATTATCTTATGCATAACCCAAAGCAAATACACCCTTTCCCAAAGAAAAACAGACTGAAGTCATTCTTACTTTACATCCATATCAATGGCATGGAGCAGGGGTGTGCTTCTTCAGCTCCTGAATTATTCTTTTACTTGTAATTTCTTATAGTTATTCTGCAACTTATGAATACAACTCCAAATTGTTAGGGAGAAATTGGTATGAGGATTAATTCTTAAATAGCATTGCCCAGCCTATAGTCCCATAATGCTAGTTGCATCTGTATTATGGAGTATGTATTAGGCGTATATTATTTTTCTAAAGTATCTTTTGGTTGACATTTCCTTTTTTTTTTTTTTGTGGTATGCGGGCCTCTCACTGTTGTGGCCTCTCCTGTTGTGGAGCACAGGCTCTGGACGCGCAGGCCCAGCGGCCACGGCTCACGGGCCCAGCCGCTCCGCGGCCTGTGGGATCCTCCCGGACCAGGCACGAACCCATGTCCCCTGCATCGGCAGGCGGACTCTCAACCACTGCGCCACCAGGGAAGCCCAGACATTTACTTTTTCATTACTCCATGTGGTGCACCATCCCTATCCCAGGGTTGAACATGAGTACCAGAAAAGCAATAGACTATATAACTTTGCAGTTTTTTGATCCTCCATGAAGAGAAGACACAAATAGGGACAAATGGAGTGGCCTATGTTGAGGAGGAAAAATAATTTTCCCTCTGCCCTTCTAGGTTCTTGACTGAAACCCCCTATGATAAAAGACAGATTAACAGGAGAAAAATGAGCAGAAATTTAACAGCATGTATATCTCCTATACACATGGGAGATACCTAGGAAAACTGAGTAACTCCCTGAAATGGCCCAAGCCAACACCTTAAATAGCAGCTCCAGCTAAAGATAAAAGAAGATGTTGGGGGTTGGGGGAACTAGTTATGGAAGGCTATCAGGAAAGGCATATTAAACAAAGGTATGGTTGCTATGAAGATTTAAGTCTTGCCTTCACCATTGATAAGAGTTTCTAGAGATTTAGTCAGTCATCCTCTTCTTGGTATAAAGAGGGAGAAACCCTTACAAATGAAGATCAGTGTAAACGTCCCTTACTAAGGGTAACTGCTACTTAGTTTCAGAACTTTTCCTGTGTCTGCTGTTTCTTAAAAAATAGTCAGTTCAAGATAATCCTTACACCAAAGAATCATACTTTGGGGGGGGGCGCAAATTCTTTGCCCCTTTACCTACAACAATGCCTAGCCTCCTAATAAGATTGGATGCCTTTAGTTTTGATTCACTCTGGATGGGAATTTGAGCACTCAACCACAGTTAGTAAGAGTCCATTTTGTTAACCCCTCGCCTAGCCTTTGTATTAATTATGGGACTGTGTACTATAACTGAAAACCCAGACTTGTATAAAATATAAGTATATGTGGTCTCTTTGAATAACAGGAAATCCGAAGGTAAGGTACGATTTTGAGTTGAATTGTGCCCTCCAAAGAAGATAAGTTAAAGTTCTAACCTGTAGGACCTCAAAATGTGATGTGGTTTGGAAATTGGGTCTTTTCAGAGATAATCAAGTTAAAACCAAATTATTAGTGTGCGCTCATATCCAGTAAGATTGAGGTCCTTATAAAAAGGGGACTTTTTGACACAGAGACAGACACATAGGCACACACATAAATAGACACAGGGAGAAGACAAGCATCTATCTACAAGCCAAACAACGCCTGAGGCTACCTACCTGCAGCTAAAAGAGAGAGGTCTGAAACATCATTCCCTAGCGCCCTCAGAGGCAGTGTGGGCCTGCCTATGCTTGATCTGGGCTCTGGCCTCCAGAACAGTGAGACAATAAGCTTCTGTTGTTTTAAGCTATCCATTTATGGTACTTCACTATGGCAACCTTAGGAAACGAACCCTGGTAGAATCTGTGTGTCTTACGATCAGGGGTCTGGTACCATTTCCCTACAGTTCTCTTGTTTCTGTCTTCTTTGGTGTATCAGCTTTGAATTTAGGCTAGCTATATCATGTTCACAGGATGATTTTAGCACGATTTCAGTTTTTTTTTTTTTTTTTTTGTCCTCAGAAAGACAAGAAGAGAGAAAACTTCTCTTCAGTTATGGAAAACAGTTGTTGGATTTGACTGCCATGTGTTACTTTTGGACCAAGAACAATGGCCTTGGATGCCAGGTGTTGACTGAATTAAGACTCAGTTCCTAAACCAGTAACTGCCAAGTGGGGAGAACATGCAGGCATTGCTATACATGTCTAGTCTAATCAGAATCTGCCTCTGCGGTTGGAATTAACACTCTCAATTCCATGGGTTTTATGGGGAGTGGGAGCTGCCGGAAAAGTCCAGCATTCTTGTAGAAGAAACAGGATGATTTCATGGTACTCAGATTAAAGACCTCTTCTACAGGGGAAGCCTCCTGGTGACCATTTAATTAGATATAAATACGTGAGGGTTCTAGGATGTCTTATAAAATGTTCTGCCAGTATATTGTTAATAAATATTTTTTTCTACCAATCCTACAGTCTTGTCCCCTAGAAGTCTCTCAGCCGATGTAGATCCTAACCTCAGACCAGAGCTCATTCCAAACAAATGGCACATTAGATGTATTGCTGTAAATATTGTCCTTTGGGAGGTCCTTAGGACTCCACAAGAGAGAGTGTGGAGATTGTTTGAAAGTTCACTTCAGCTGATATCAAATAGCTCATGCTGCTGGTAGCAAGGCCTTGCTTGATTTCCATTCCTTGGTTGGCTTTTCACCTCTTCACCTCTTGGTAACTATTTTCTGCATTACATGTCCTCTCTTAAACTGTCTGTCATACCTTCTGTGTTCCCGAGTGGCCTCAGCCTGATATAGTAGTGCAGCAGTTATTGATCACATCTCTAGGCAATGTTTGATGTCAGTGCAAATGTGCAGTTTTTTTTATAATTACTGTACAACCTTCTTGATCTTCCAGATCTGATTCACAACGACAGAACCTCAGAAATAAGGAGACTAAATTCAAGAAAATTTAAGAGGTTCCCCAAGGAAATATATTTGGAGACAGAAAAGGATCTAGGAACCTACTCTCCTAACTTCCAGTTTAGTGTCTTTTTCTCTCTCCATTACCTTATATTTTATAAATATTATATTTCTGCTTAGGCTTACAGTTCTCCATGTGATACAGATTCACCTATTTTTATAACCAGAAATAATAATCCCAAAGTGAATCCCTAGGCAAAATTTTCAAGGTTCAACAATTTATAAATGTTAAGACAGACTGTCTGTAAGGCACTGCTTCAGTGCACTAAATAATACTTAAGTGGCTTGAAAGAGTTAATTCAGCTTGCAAAAGAGCTTAATTTATTCCCAGGACATCGCCCATACACAGGGAGAATATGGCTCATTAAATCCCTTTCAAAGACTCCCAATAGAGAAGTGTCTTTTTGGATCAATATTATGTTCCTGTGGACTTAACAGAATCACAATTACTCTTGGGAGGAAGCTAGATTTTCCTTCTGGATGTGGAGCTCTTTGCAAAGATGGGTGTTGTACCTACAGTTATTCATAGTTCTGTTTAAAAAGCGAACTGACTTACTATTTTATTTTATTTTATTTTTTCTTGTGGTACGCAGGGCTCTCACTGTTGTGGCCTCTCCCGTTGCGGAGCACAGGCTCCGGACGCGCAGGCTCAGCGGCCATGGCTCACGGGCCTAGCCGCTCTGCAGCATGCGGGATCTTCCCGGACCGGGGCACGAACCCGTGTCCCCTGCATCGGCAGGCAGACTCTCAACCACTGCGCCACCAGGGAAGCCCCTGACTTACTATTTAAAAAAAAAAAAAGACTGAGAATTAGGTAATTCTTTATTCAGTAGTTTTTTGTGTTTTTTTTTTTTTTTCTTTCCAGCAGCTTATAAAAGAGGTTACACTTCTGTAGGTGTTTTGTTTTGTTGACAGTCTTTGCACCCGCAACCTTCAGCTAGTCAGGTCCTCTAAAGGAACATTGTACTTCAGGATATATTCATAAGAAGTACTTCTCAGAGGTCACACACAGCAGAATGAGAACGAGTGTGCTTCATTAGTTGCTCCTTTCCCAAGGTCTGAGAAATTTTGTCTGAGATTGGATAAAATCTCAGAAGTCATGATAGTTCCCCCATATAACATAACGAAGTGATTAAGAGTGAAGACCCTGAAGTCAGTTTCCTGCATTTAAATCCTGGCTGCACCACTTACTAAATCTGTAGCCTCAGGCATGTTACTTCAAGTCTCCAAGTCTCATTTTTATCATCTATATACTGGGGTAAAAATAGTATCTCCCTCATTAGAACATAGATAAGTAGACTAAATTAAATGAAACAGTACATGTGAAAGGTCTGATGTTAGTAAGTATTCAATTAAGATTAGCTATAATTATTACGTGGATATTTATAAACATCTCTATTATTCTAAAATATGCAAGTAGACGTCTATGAGTGTAACTGGCAAATATCAGTCTGCAAATCTTACATATCTTATAGATCTCAAAGTCCACATGAGCAGAGACACATAAAGTCTCTCTGCTGGCTTCTGTTGACTATCTTTTCAAATTATAGAGATTACAGATATTGTCTATAGATTATTAAATACAAGATCATTTGTATGTTTACTGTACATCTATCAAATATTTTCCTCTCACTGATAGCTATTGAAGATTTTCTGTTATAGTTCTGACTAGTTTCAAATGGAGTAGGCTGGGGACAGGCTTTTACTTTGGAAGAGTTTAATAAACTAAGGAAGTATTCACATCTAACTTATTTTTAGCGGTATGAAATTTGCCCAAGTCCAGTATAAAGGCAGAAGTAACAACATGACATTCTATCACGTGTTCTGACCTTCTACTAAGTTCATAAAATAGAATGGTAAAATGTGTAAAGCAGTCTATGGAAAGTAAAAGATATGAGATACTACCTAAAAACCTCAATGAACATATAAAAAATAATAAAAATAAAAAAATAAGTAAATAAAAGTTGCCAGTGCTCAATTGCTGTTCATTTAAAGGGTAATTGTTTCTAGATAGAATCAATGATCTATACAGGGTACACAAATATAGTTATCCTATATTCACCCTCTGAGAACATCCACATTCATATCCTCCTTTAATTACAACATACCACATTCACCATGAAATATTCAAGCACCTGACCAAATGCCTCATTTTTTCCCCCTCCCTTCTGAAAACCACCATGAGAAACAAAGAACAGACTACTAAGGGCTAAAAGGAAGATGATGGCAGAAATAAGATACTGGGCTGCCTTGATTCCTCACCTGTGCAGCTAAAACATGACATGCCAAACATCTTTTAAGGCTTATTACGCAATTGAAAATCAGTTCTGCTCTGTTTATTAAAAAACATCATTCATCTTAAGCATATATAAGTCATAAGTCAATCATTTTCAAGTTTCATATAGTTTCTTTATATTTTGCTTACATAATCATCTTAAGAGTCAAACAATGTTTGTTTTATCTATTTTCCTCAGGAGAAAATTCATTAATATCCTATATACTTTCACTCATTAAGCACATTATACACGTTTTACATTGGTGTAAAATTTAGATAGTTATGTAGAAGTTATCCATCAAATATTGTTAAAATATAAAAAGCAAAGTACATTCTTCATGATGAGTGTCATGACTTACTATTTTTGATATCCCACATCGTAATTGGTACATAGGAAATGCTTAATATGTTTGTTAGAGGAAGGTAGGGAAGGGAAGAGAGGTAAAAGGGAGAGGAAGGATGAGTAGATGGGTGGACTTGGAAAAAAGGAAGAATTTGAAGGTAAGAAGGAAGTTTGTGATATTTGAGTGGGAAAAACAACATAGACTTTGAGTGAGAAGTATTCGCATTTAAGCCTGGATCTTCTTAGCTGTGACCTTAGCTTTAGTTTTCACACCTGTGGGGGAAAACTGGGGATGGTAACCATTTCATTTTGTTTTTAGAATTAAAAGAATGAAGAATGCCCACTTTCACAATACCTGAAATATTATAGGTGCTCCATAAATGTCAGTTTCTCCTCTTTTGCATAGCTTGGCCTGATTTTACCTTCAAGGCAGGTTTCTCAGTATTCTCAGCTTACAGTTGAACAGATGATTTGAAGGTGGGGAATGACACCATTCCAACTCTTAGCACGTCTCCCTCCTGTGCTGCTTCTTTTGGGAGTTTGCCGCTAAGCAGGCGCCTTTTTTAACCTCACTCTGAGTGAGCTCATCTTTAAAGAAACTTTCCTCCTTGTACTCAACTTTAGTACTTATATAGGAGCTATTGATTTATACGACCAGGTGGAGCAGCCTCTGAGACCTGTGAAAATGCTATCTGAAGATTGCATTGCAATGTAAATCATCAGAGAGAAGCCTAAATAATTAACCAAGTAAAATATGTGGTGATGGTGGTATATCTTTAAGTCATACATGAATCTGAAAATTAAAATGTTGTTAGCATTCCTTTTCTGAATACAAAGAGAATTCAAACATAATCATATTTCAAAGGAGAATAAGATGGCTGGCAGAGAAGAGGCAAATCAGCGTCCCTTGACATAGGAAAAGAAAGATGGTAACGTCACTGACAATATGGAGAAAAAAAGTCACATCATGACTAAAAACAGGAGAGGATGGGTTAAAATGTACTAGCTGGGAGAGGGCTCACAGTGGGAGATGAGTGAGTGATGGTTACTATGTCTAATACTTTAAGGAGAATAATACGGAACAATAATTACCAAATTATAACTAAGCTATGTTTTCCTAAAACAGTACTCTTTTCTTCAAAATATGAAGAGTCTTCTCTTTTTCTTTTCTAACATACAAAATGAACTCTTTGCTTAAGAATAAAAATGACTTCATTTTATGCTTGTGGAGAATAATATGGCTTGTGGCTTCTGCTTTTTTTTTTTCTTTTTTATGTGGGTGTGAGAATATAGCAACTTTGCTGTGAGAATATAGCAACTTTTATTATGCTTAAGGTACATTTATCATAGCATGGGATAATAGATGATTTACATTGATTTAAGAATTTTTAATGTTTGTGAAAAATAAGCATTATATATGCTTATCCTTTTCAGAAAGTTGAAACAGGAAAGTGAATCAACATTTGACTTTATGTAATTTTCTAATAAATTGTTGTTAAATAGAGTATAAAGAACCACAACTTCCAAAATATTGGAGAGGAAATTTAACGTTAAGACTGAAAAACATAATAAAATAAAATAATGTAAGAATATGCATTTGAGAGAGTTCTGTGGGGATTTTTTAAATTGTTGGTTTATTCGATAACTGTTCATTGAAAACATAATTTTACTTAGAACAGTTCTGCAAGGTTTGCCAGGTTTATTGTACCAAACCAAATTAATTTTTACATTGACATTAATTAGTTCTCTAATTCAACAGATATTTATTTGGAGCCTGTTATTCCAGCTTCTTGGAATAAGGAATGAACTTGACAGATAAGGTCTCGGTCTTCACAGAACCTATATTCTAATGGAAGTGTAAATCAATACATAAAAAATATAAAAAATACCTATATCTTAATGGAAGTGTAAATAAATACCAAAAAAAAGAGTTTATAAGTGCTATAATCAGATTATGATAAGCATCAAAAGAATTTACTGGATTCTGAGATAGGTCATGCTACCTTAAGATGAATCTTGACTAATTGGTTCACTCAAAAGTCTTTGCCAGGTGTAAGAATTTTGCTACTTTAGGTACTGAGACTTGGCCTACAAGCCTTTCTACTCCTCTATAATGGAGTTGGCACTGCGTGTTTACAAGTACTACTGCTATGAACAATAGATAAAATATATTTAAAGGAAAACCTACCCTACTTAATATATACTGTTCTTCCTTATTAAGAGTATTTGGGGTTCATATTTAGCTGCAGAAAATTACTGTTGGAAAATTCTCAGTTCCCCTCACATAGTATATAGTAGCTTGACTTTCCCTTCAGAAGATTTCCCTCATAACTCTGACTATGAACACTGACCCAAAAGATTTGGCAGCATTGCGTCACTTGATATAAAAAAGGGAACCTAACTTAAAGTGGAAAAAAGGGACAGATGGCAAAATGCGTTCTATACACACATAGATTTTTTTGCCAGCGAAGCTGCTTCTTTTAATCCAGTTCAGTATGTTCTAAGGGAGCTACTATTTCTGAAAGCATTGAACATGCAGGGCCAAAGTTTCTAAGTATGGACCCACAGAGTCAGGAAGGAAATGATGTATGTTAAAAGTCCTGAAAAAATGAGGAGGCTGCAGTGGATTGTTGCCCAGATCCCTTTCAGCTCCCACACCCTTTACCTCTGTGTTCCTCAGTAGCCACGTGGAAGTGGTCCCAGAACCTGTGACAGCTTGCAGTTGACATCATTGCTTTCCTCTAAGGCTTTGCTTTTCTCATTTTGCTTTTGCCACTTACATTGTATACATTTGAACCTTCCTCTTCAACCTCCTCAATGTTGCATTCAAGGGCTGCAGCTCTCTCCTGCTCTTGAACTAACCTAGTGTCGGACCTCCTCCCTAATGACTCAAATGGCTTCCAGTTCTAGTATAATTCAAGACCTCCTAATCCTAAGTAATCATCCTACAACCACCTTTTGTGTTCTTTCTGCTTACTGAACTTGACTCTTAAAACTTTCATAAATTTTGGACGCTTATCGTTTAAATTATAATTCGTTAGCATTTTAATGAAAGAAACCCCTGGAAATAGGATTTTGGAGGGGGAGGGGAGAATGGGTGGGGATTGACTGTCACTATTTGTTTCCTGGGTGCCAAGGAGCTATGAGCTAAGAGGGTTAAATATAAGAATCAGAGGTTATGGGAAACCCCTTTACTTGCCTTTGTGAATGCTAATGGTCCTAGATCCTACCTTTCCATAGATTTTTTTTTTCCTTCTCTAATTTCCAGAGCAGTTATAAGTAATAGGAGTCTTTATGAAATTAGGAGCAAAAAAAAAAGTGAAAGATGAGACTCAATCAATGGTGAAGTCAGGGTTCAAGATATGCAATGAAACTGGAAGCCAAGATAAAGCAAAGCTGGATGTACAGACAAGAAGACAGCTGGAATGAATCCAAATTGCAGGGGTGAGGCCAGAAGCACAGTTCAAAGATTATATAAGAAGCCAGAAGCCAGATCATACACAGAAGTCAAAGGCTACCATCAGGCCATGGATATAAACTAGATTTAAAAAAATCAATAAGCAGACCTGAGGTACTGAAGACGAGAGAATCTTGAGCACTTGTTGACCGAAAGATGAAACAGTTTGTAATAATTTAAGAAGTCAAGGGCAGCAAGTCAGGGCAAGGAGCACAAAGGAGGTGAGGGCTGAGGTTAAGGAAAGCAATACAACAAAGCAGAAGGTCAGGAAAGTAGTAGACACCAGCTGTTAGAAAACATGGCAATAGAAATGTGTAAACATCTGTCTCACCTAGGAAACCTTTTATATGTTTCCTACTTACAGCAAGAAATAGACAGCTGGGTTCAAGAGCAGAGCAAATATCAACCTGGAGGCAGCTAATGCTCGTGTTAGGAAACTAGGAAGTCCACTCGGCTGTAATAGGAACTACCTGAAATGAGGATTGCTTGGCAATCCTGTTGGGAAGAGGCACAAAAATAAATAGGATTTGATAGGTAGTGAGAAGGAGCTAACAGTTCTATGTTAGGAGTTTTACCTGTATTGCTTGCAACAATTTTAAGGAATTGGATAGTAATCTTTGAGAGATGAAATAACTATGTCTTTGTAAAATTAAATGAATTGCCTGTGGTCAACCAACTGATCGATTGAGTATTCACATCCAAATATACAAGTTGACAGTGTAGGATAAAACCCAAATTTTCAATGTTATCCTATCTTATGTATGGTGGTATGCTACATGAAAAATGAAATCCCAATGTTTTCATACTTACGAAGTCAAAACAAGATTTTGGCAGGTGTGTAAATGTGGGAGCTGTGATGGTAGAAAAAAAAATTACTTGGGTAGTGTTGAAACAAAAGTCCAGAGATGGTGAATTGCAAACATAAGAAGGATATTTTCTTTGGCTGCATTTTATGCGACCTGATTTATTCTGAAGAATATTATCTCCTCAAATTAATAAAATAAAATTAATAATAATAATGAATATCCAACAATCACTGCATGTATAGTAAATGCTAGGTATGCTGAAGACTTTACAGGCATAATCTCGTGCCTGTAACTACAAGGTAGTTACTATCATTATTCTCATTTTATAGATGAGGAAGCTGAGATATAGAGAGTTTAGGACACAAGCCCCAGCCACATACTTATTGAAGGTTTGGAGCAAGGATTCACACATGAGTGTTACGTCTTCACATTTATAGTTTTCAGACCTTGTGATTTTATGTTCACAAAATAATGTATTTAATTTATACGTGTTATAGGTGGCAATATTCAAACTACGGATGAGCTGCCATGACATTATTCTTCCTAAAGATTAAATATTATTTGTTACACAACATGGCAAGAGATGTTTGAGTAGTAAAATACCCATGGCAACAAAATATCCATGGCATTTAAAATTGAATGACCAATTTTCGTGTATGTTTGATCTGCTTAATACCTTTAAAATATTGTAGTTTGGATGTCTGTAGTTGTTTTTCATTGGGTGTGCAAAACAGATTTTTATATGACAGGTGTAGTAGTGTTTTGAGACCCACACAGTTTTTGTGGTATTTTCATTTTTAAACAAGGTGGGTGTTTGGTTCAACTATCTTGCTTTCACTATAGACATATCGAGAATAATAGCATATACTTGTTCATATTCATTAACTGAGTGGCGGATATTAGTTGTTCTCTGAATGAAATCATCCATCATATCTTTTCAGATAAATGGTGCATATTTGATTGAATATATTTTTCTTTGAAATATAGCACTGTGAAGTTGCAAGTAAATAATGTATATATTTAGATAGACTTTTTCTGAGAAACGCTGAAGAACCCTAAGCCAACTTCTGATACACTTTTACATTTCTCATTCTGATTTTCAGCCTGTTATGTATTGATACTTAGGAAAAAAATATATATATAGGGTATTTGAAACAACATTTTATAAGGGTGAAGAGTTTACAATATTGCTTTTAGTTTAAAATGTCCATTTTTCCAAATCCTGAAACAGTTTTGAGTGTTGAGGCTGTAATTTAACAGTTCCTCAAGTTTGTCAGTGAGGTATAAGACACTTGTAGAGAAAGGGTTAAAAATCCAAAGATATAATTGTGCTTTAACTAACAAACTTAAAAATGTTTATTGAAAACTGAGGAAACAATTACATAAAACAAAATATAAGAATTATCACTAATGTATGCGCTTTACCATATTTATCTAAGATCACTAATGAGGCCATCTAGAGAAGCTATTTATGATGGTTTGTTAGTAATATGTGCAGGCAAATTACTTGATCATTAGCTACATCCAGCTGCTAGAGCATTTTTGTATAATGCATCAAATTAAAGGAAGGCTTTTATGTAGTTTAACATATTTCATATTTCATAAATTATCAATATCTTAATGCTAAAAATTCCATTTTCTTGAACTTAGAAGAAAAGGGGAAACATTGATGGCTTTATATTGTTTTAATTTAATATTTTCCACAATACTGATTTGCCATATAATGTTTTATAGAAAATTGCAAATATAAACCTGAGATCTGATAGTTGTGATTCTTAATACAGAATTAATGGAGCTAGTTCCTTTTAGAAATTACTTCAGTGGAAATTTATATTTCTTATACAACAGTGCAGACTAGTGGCCATGCCTTACAACATATGTTTGTCTTTTTGTGGGACATGTTATCTGAGGTAATCATATGTACATATTATGAAATAGTATTAAACAAATTACATATATTTAAATAGTAATTATTATAGCACAATATAGTTTATAGAGCTTAATAGTACATCAGCCGAATTTATTTTATTCATTCTATTTTGCATTCATTCCAAATCACCTAGAAATTGTTCTGTAAATGATAGGTGAAAAAATATACACTTAAATTATATCACAGGTAGTGAATTTAAAGAATATCTAATTATTAAGATTTCTGTGATCTGTATTTTTGTTTTAAGCTTACAATGTAACTAGTCCTCTATAAGCAAGGGTATTTTTTGTTTAAAACAGTGACAGATTGGTAATCCTGTAGTCATTTTTTTATAGATGCCCACCCACTTGTTCCCAGACTCTCAATTTATATGAAATTCTTCTAATATTTAAACATGATTTCTCTCCTCTCCATTTTAAGTATTTTTCCAATTATTAAAATGTTTTCCCAAATGATGCTTTTTTTAATTAAGAAAAATTCTTAGCAACTGTCTGTAGGGAAATAAAAGAATGATAATTAGGCTAAAGAAAAGTTTTAGGTGTTTTCTAAACTGTCTCCTAATAATGTGAATAGAAGAAAGGATGAACAAATTACTTCAAAGACCTCATTTTGATCTCTAAATATTTTTTTTTTTTTTTTGCCGTACGTGGGCCTCTCACTGTTGTGGCCTCTCCCGTTGCGGAGCACAGGCTCCGGACGCGCAGGCTCAGTGGCCATGGCTCACGGGCCCAGCCACTCCGCGACATGTGGGATCTTCCTGGACCGGGGCACGAACCTGTGTCCCCTGCATCGGCAGGCGGACTCTCAACCACTGCGCCACCAGGGAAGACCCGATCTCTAAATCTTGAATAAATTTTCTTTCCCAAAATATGTCATCAGACCTTCTTGTATCCACCATCTGGAATGAGGGATAGAGAGAGGAGCTTTCACACTGTGACATGTAGGAGATTTTGGAACCATAATTATATGTAGGAGATTTTGGAACCATAATTATTAGTTGATTATTAATGAAATGACTCATAGACTAGCAGCAAAGGGAGGTTGAATGTTGAATGGCCCCCAAATAATCAGAATAGTGGATGATAATCCTGTGATCATTTAAAATTGTGTCTATTTCCATGATGGCACAAAGTCTGCCCTGTAACTTCTGAAAGGCTTGCCCTGGTCCCAGCTCTATTACTTACCAGCTCTGCAAACTTGAGAAAATTTGCCAGTCTCCCTGAGCTTCAATTTCCAAATCTATACATTGAGTATAATATGAATAATCTAACAGGGAGATGGCCAAATGAGATAACCTTTGTGAACACTGAGAAATGCAAAATGAGAGCAAATTATTTGATTAGTCCAATAGCTGGATTTTCATTCTACATTTGTGGCTATTTTGTTTGTATATTTGTTCATACAACAGTGATTTTAACTTCAAGCTTAAGTCTCATTTTATGTGGAAAGATTGTTAAGTATCAACCAAGTCTGATTCCATTTTTACTTATGAAAACATCTTCCCCTTGGATGTAGAGCCTTAGATCAAAGGCTTAATTGTTATACCTTTATTTGTTTTGTTTTGTTTTGTTTTGTTTTTACATATGAAGAAAAGTTTAGTAGCATAATTGATATCTTTTAAAATTTGATGATAATCTGTTATGTCTTCTATATTATTCCATCACAAAGAATTATTCTAAGGAAAAACTCTTAGATACTATTCTCTTAGTCCTGTTAAAACACACAAACACAATTTTAGGGAGATTGTCTATTCTATCATGGCATGGTTCTGATGCATTGCAGGTGTATTCAACGGTAGATGGCAGGGTGTCAAACAAGAAACAAGGTTCCCTATTTACCTTCCATGACTTTACTCAGACTGACCTCTGCTCTTTCACGTTAAGGACTCTATGCAGGGGAGATATGTGCTTAAATATTTGTTGCAAATTCTGAAATTGTGTCCCTGTGTCACAAAACATAAAAAAATAACCAGTAAATTAAAATGGGAGAGTTCATTTAAATCACAGTTGTCAACAGTTTATGATCAAAATATCTGTTTTGGAATTGTAATTTATTCACTCATTTGGATATTTACCCTGCTAAAGACAAATCAGCCTTTGGAATTTTGCAGATGAGTGTGGGCAGATCCTACTTTTTTTTACCTTGAATGTTGCCTCAGAAACATTACATTTTGTCCTATCTCTTTCTGTCATGTTGATCTTCAGGTGAGAACCACCTTTTCACCTTTTTCTTTTCATCCTAAACCACTTTGAATTGCAGATCTAAGCTATGAAACATCTCAGAAAATGCACACATGCACTTCACATAAAATTTTATAAACTTTTTAGAAGGAGCATAGGAACCCCTGAATTAACTATGCATCCCACAGAAGTTCCCTGAGAGGAGTTAAAATCCCAGTCCTGGTTGGAGATTGCCAACTAAATATTTTCTGCAATAATTTCCATGGATAAATGAGCACGTTGAAAGGTAATTTTGTGATTGGAATATCAAAATTGCTTTCTTCCCCAAACATAATTGTGATCTCTAAGTAAAGCGAAGGATATGCTATCTTTCAAACTGAAATGGTGTGAATCACTTTGGTGGTGTGAATAGCATCCATTAGTTTTACGTATACATGACAGGTTATTATGCAGAAATAATCTGATGTCTAACCCTAACCAAGAGGCAGTAGCAAAATTCATATTTTCTTTAATCCCCATCCAGAAAATATTTAATTTTGTACAGCCTTGTGTTTTTAGAGCTCTGTGATACCTTAGAAGTGATCTGTCTCTCCTGCCCTCTTTTATATAAATGAGAAACTAACTGAAATCCATAAAAATTCAATAAATGCCCACATTTGATACATGCCAAAAGTGAGATTAGAATTCAAGTATTCTCAGTTTAAACTGTGCTTTTTCTTTCTAGGCTCTTAGATTAAACTCTTCAAGTGTCCACATTATGGGGAATTGACAAGTTTTTTTCAGAAATACATTCATATTAGGTAAACCAATGGATTCTTGAAAATGTTGTGTTTTCTGTTTGCAATAAACTATTCTCAAGATTTTAAAAAGTTCTGGGGGGTAACTGTCATTTAGATTTAGTTGAATGAGGCTGGGTAGGGAGAGGAACAGTATACTCCGGGGTTGGGGCCAAACTAAGCATACCCAGACAGCCCTCCACCTTCCTGTCCTGGAATTCTCCCTCATCTGGGCTGTGCTCTACTGCTTCTCAGTTCTCTGTATTTTACCTTCCTCAAGCAGCACCATCTCTGTCAGTTCCTTCATGGAGTCGAGCGTGTTCTTGGTCCCGCTAATAGCCATCTTGTTACCTTTCCTAAGGGTAAGTGCGTCTTAATAAGAATGCCAGCAGAAGGCAGCAGGTAAAAGTGCTGAGGGCAGAATTCTACCCCAGAGCCGGAATAGCAACTTTCTGGGTTCTTAGGAAACAGTTAAGATAAATAGCTTTCTTTTCAATAGCTCTATTGGGCTACCTTTAACTAAGTTGACCATCTATGGTGTTTTAATAGGTTACATTTAATAGATTAATCTTTCAGAATTGATCTTTGAGTCTTCTATCTCCCCATGCCTCTTTATGCTGATTCCTCAGAATGCACAATAGCAGGGCCAGAAATGGAATAAACTTTAAATTACACACAGAGAACGACACTTGTGGCAGCTGAGCAGGTGAAAAGGGGGTTAAATTCACTCTTATCTTTTACATGCCTACAGGGCCTTATTTGCTGGTGTTTAAATCTCTGGGAAAACGCAGTCAGAAGTTTAAGTATTTTGCTACCTCTGCTACTGCATTCCCACGGGGGCAGTGCCCTATTTCTTACCATTATTCACTGTCGTTCTGCTTCTAAATAGCAATACTTCTGAGGATGATTGTGCAGTACTGCGGATGCTGCTTTACTTGAGCTAGAATGACATTCCAGAAATGCTGTCACTGGGGATGTGCTTCTAAGAAGGATGTTACTTTGCCATGAGCGGATGAGATCATACATTATATTTAGGATTCACAGGGAAGGCAACCGCTAATTGGTGACAACCTGGATCTAAACTTTATGTTTGGACCTCCCTGGTGGTGCAGTGGTTAAGAATCTGCCTGCCAATGCAGGGGGAAGATCCCACATGGCGCGGAGCAACTAAGTCCGTGCGGCACAACTCCTGAGCCTGCGCTCTAGAGCCCGCAAGCCACAACTCCTGAGCCTGCGTGCCACAACTACTGAAGCCCACACGCCTGATGCCCGTGCTCCGCAACAAGAGAAGCCACTGCGGTGAGAAGCCCGCACACACAACGAAGGGTAGCCCCCGCTCACCACAGCTAGAGAAAACCTGTGCACAGCAATGAAGACCCGAAGCAGCCCAAAATAAATAAATAAGTTTATAAAAATAAATAAACTTTATGTTTTATTTAAGTTATGTTAGCTTTAAGAAACAACTTTTCTTTTCCTTAGGTAATAAAATTTCTTAAAATGCTTAATCGTTTCATGCATTTGATCATGCAAAAAAAAGTTATAATGTTTGGTAAGATTAAACCAATTAGTAGCCTTCTCATATCTGCGATACCCAGATCGCTGAGATTTTTAAAGCTAGGTTTATTGCTCATAGTAAATACTTTAGTGAGTCTTGTAGAGGCTCAAATATAATAAGGCAATTGGGAACGGTTCTGCTCCTTCCCCATGCCTCAATTTTAGGTAGCGTTAAATAACGGGCTTGAAATAGTTGATCCCAAATATAATACGCTTATTTTCATGGGCCTATTTTATTTTAGGCCCCTAAAAATTGATTTAGTGACCAACTGAGAAAACTATTTTCTATAGTTAAGATATCTGGTTCTTTTAAGTTTGACTTTCCCAGAATTCAATTGCATTGAATTTCACATTTCTACTTACTCTGTTTCTAGCACATTTAAAATTAAAACTGGAAACTCTTCAGTGATATAGTCTCAGTCTTTCACATAATTTCAAACTGTCTTAAGATATAACTATATATTTCTCAAACCAAATTTTTTTATGTGTGTGGGCATGAAAAATTAAAATATCATTTACAATTGTTACTTTTAAAAGTTATTTTCTTTCACTAGTGGCATAATGTGTTTTTGTGAGTTGTTTAAATATATTTTTCTTCTACAGAAAGCATGTGCTTTTTTATGGAAATACTCTATATTTTTACATTCTTATTTTTCAAAAACATTGAAATGCATTTACTTTAAGAACATGAAAAAGTTTAAACATATCACTCTCTTCAAAACAACAAATAGAAATAGTGAAAGAAAAACAATCTCACCCACATTACAGTAAATTTGTTTAGCGAGAGGGTGGAGTTTACAGTAATAGCTTTTAAGCAGCTTATCTAATTTTAAAATAGGGCGTATTGCACTTTATGTGAAACTGAGAGGGAAGAATACATTTCAATTTGTTTAAATGGCCTTAACAGTGAGGTTTATCAGTGCTCAATTTAATTTTGCATTTAATACCTTTTTGCTAAATTCTTTCTCCCTTTTTTTTTCTTTATCTGTTTTAAAATCTCATTTTTTAAAGAACCTTTCCTTGCTACGGAAGAAAATGTTTAATCCATCCACTGATTCGGAAAGAAATTAACTACATAAGCCCATAAATACGGGAGCACAAACCAATTTGTAGCTTCTTGTTACTAAGTAGTTTATTGCTGGTTCTCCCAACAGCCCTGGGCAGACTGCTAAATTGAGAAGATCACTAATGCTGATTTGGGAAAAACAAGGACGCATAAGCAGTGGTTGCATCTCACATTCAGGATAGTGGCAATTAGGTTGTAGTGATGCGGCTGCCTGTATAATTGGAATTTTAGTGCGCGGTTTGGGCAGAAACACGTCTGCTCCGAGGATGCCCTGTTAGATGTATCTAAAGTGTTTTGACCAATTGTCGAAAGTGCTCTATGGCTATTTATTCAAAGCTACATCCTGCTTGCATGAAAACTGTGTGAGTGTTCTTAATTCAATGACATCAGACTTGAAACAAAACGGAAATACTTTTGAGCTCTCTGGTCAGGAATATTACATCAGTGCATTCATTTTTATTGATCCTTTAAACCAAAAATGCTTTCTCATCTCACTGCTTCCTCTAGTTTGAGCTAGTTTTTCTGAGTATAGTTTTACCAAATGCTGAGGTTGCTGCTGTCATTCACTTTTTCTATTCCAATTATAGCCTCACTTTGAAATAAAGCCATTTGTAATTGAAAACAATGTGCATGCCTTTGTGATTCTGATTAAGTACACATTAACTGAAAGCAATTTAGGGGAGTGGCATTAAAGCTTCTGGGTGGTTTTTCTTGGAAATTAAAATAATTCAAATTGTGAAGCTCAAATTGTAAATCACAAATATCTTACAGTCTTTGTTCTCCAAACCAGTATAATGTTGTTTGTTGATTGTTCACATTTTGTCCTTTCTAACCATTCACATGATGTCACCAAAGCAATTTTATCTAACTTGAAAGATCTGCCCAAATTGGAAGAGTAGAGCAGAAAGAGATCTTAGAATTCATCTACTAACCCCTACTCCCTATGTTCTTTTCCCTAGATAAGAAAAGAGAGTCATAGAAGGTTAGTGACTTTAGGACACATGTGTTTTTTATGGGAGGAGAACTTCTTTCAGGTGGAAATTGAAATAAAATATTCTTGGGCTTCCCTAGTGATGCAGTGGTTGAGAGTCCGCCTGCCGATGCAGGGGACACAGGTTCGTGCCCCAGTCTGGGAAGATCCCACATGCCGCGGAGCGGCTGGGCCCGTGAGCCATGGCCGCTGAGCCTGCGCGTCCGGAGCCTGTGCTCCGCAACGGGATAGACCACAACAGTGAGAGGCCCGTATACTGCAAAAAAAAAAAAAAAAAAAAAAAAAAAATTATATATATATATATATATATATATTCTTAAATTCACTTAGTAATCTGGTTTACTTGAGTAACTCTTCACAATTTTTAATGCAACTTCTATTTCATTACTGTATAAACATATACAGATACTAGAGACTAGTAAACTTTAAATTTTGGGAGGCAAAACTCATACAGACACTTACTTCTCATAACTTTATTTTGGCATATCATGAACATAACTGCCTGTGGGGACATTGACAATTTGCATGCCTTGGACTTTCCATGAGAGAAAAATCGTGATCTTTGCATTATTTTATATATGCAAACGAGAACTTTAAGTTGTCAAAGTACAAATAGAATGGTGACTTTTATTTCATAATTTTTATAGACTTTTCAGTTTTTTGACAATTCAATCATATTTTTGAGGGTTAGAAATTCTATCCTTTATCTTAGGAAGTTGTGCTGTGGGAGAAGGGAAGAGTTCTGTGCCCATCAAATCTGTGCATGTGCCTTTTTTATATATGGCCAGTTGAAAATGAAGGTGGTATTTAGGTCAACGTTTTTCATAGTCATGTATCTTTTTCTCCAGGTTACATAGACTGATCTTAAACAACAGCAGAATAAAGTGTTTGGAATCAAGACCAGAGATTAAAGTTTTATTGTCAGTATAGGGGCTGGTAAAAAGAGCCATAATTATTCAAATAATCAAGATGAGAAGTGAAGATCTAAACTAAAGTTGGGGCCATAGAAATGGAGAGGAGGAAATGCATACAATAAGTGCTTTGTACCCATAATCTAAAAACTGAGTGATGACAGCTTTCTGAGGTGAATAAAAATGAAATCTTAATTGATCCCAGAGAGTCTGACTTGTGCAAGTGGGCAAATGTCTTTCAACGTGTAGTGGTTAATTGAGTAGGCAATCTGTTTGGATCCCATATCCAATACTTATTACCTGTATGAATTAAATACTTATTACCTGTATGAATTAAAGTGCATCTGTTTCTTCATCTTCAAAATGGTAGTAATATTAATATCTCCCTTATGAGGTTGTAGAGAACTTGCTTAAGATATTTCAAGTGTCGGGTACAGAGTAAATGTGGAATAAATGTTATCTATTATTATTGTTCACAGAGATAGAGATTGAAAGAGCAGATTAATAGATGAAAGGTGATTGAACATTTTCATAGGTTGAATTGGGGACATCTTTGGGACATTCAGGTATAAATGTCCAATAGTTTGATACATGGGTTTGGGAGCTATACATGTGGAATTTATTAGTAATAGGTTATTTTTGAAACCATGGCTTTGTATGAAGGTATGTAATGAGAAGGGCAAAGTGTCAAAGATGAAGTGCTGAGAAAAAAATGTCATAAGATACACATGAACAATTAATTAAGAAGGAATAACCAGAGTGATAGGAAGAAAACTAGAGGGAAGCAGTGTCATGGGATTTAGGAGAGAAGTTTTAAGATGGTAACAGTAGTCAGCAGAACCAAATGTTAAATAAGACAGGTAAAATAACTGAATTCTATATTGGAATTGTCAATATGGAGGTCATTGGCAACTCCAGATGTAGCAATGTCAGTACCTGAATCTCTGAGAAAGTGCATAAGCCGTGAAGAGAAGGTTTGAAAATAGAGTTAGTGAAGGCAAACAACTTTTTTGAGAGGGTGTGACTGAGAAGAGGAGAATGGAGAAAAATAAAAGCTATCTCGAATGCAAAGCTTAGAAGGGTTTTGTTTGCTTTATTTTCCTTTTTCCTTTAAAGTAAGGTATTTGAGCTGTCTTTCAAGTTCCCTTCAGTGGAATCATTTTCTAGATACTACAACTGCAGTATAACAAAACAAAACAGCCTTTTGTATTTAAGATAAGTGACACACTTTCCAATAAGATGAAGACTGTGTCCCTCTCAAGTATTAGTGGTCTGTTCCCACAGGAAACTTATCTTGATTAAACCATTCACTAAGTGTAAAGTGAATGAATCTGTTTCATATTTCAAAAAAAAATATTTGTGCAGTTTGTGGAAACCTGATCAAATTTCTTAAACATATATAAATGATCTTCTGCTGCTATTTGATATCTAAATGGTTGACTCACATTGTGTGCTGGGCTGTCATATGATATGACCCTTAAATGCTGATAAAATTGGTGTTCAGTAAGCAAAAGGGCCTTAGAATGCTTAGCCAGACCTATATTTCAGAAACATCAGGGAATTAAGCATGGTAGGTAACACTTTGGTCACCATCTAGCTGTCAACAGGCTACCATTGGTGTGTCTCAGATGTCATGGTGAAAGGGATACACACAGGCCTTAGAAAGCAGAGATGCTGCTAATGTATGCACTCTGTCCTCTCTAACTTGCTCTGGCTCTTATCAAAAGTGTTAGTAAAATAGTATGAGTTTTTGAAATACCTAATACTGGATTTACTTGAAAGATATGCAGTGTTAGTGGCAGGGGGGTGTGCTGCCAGCTGCCAATTATGAATACCTAAGAGTGAACCTTGTTTTGGACCTACAGGCCAGCAGGAATCTGCAATGATCCTTGATGAAGCAGATAGTATCCCATGATTTGGATGGGTACATATATTCTTCTATCTTTTAAACACAAACAGATGAGGATATAGGGTTTCTGGTTCTTGGACAATGCTCTATAGTTAATCATCAGAAGCATGCTGTCTTGCTGCTTTTTTACTCACTTATCTTTTTCCAGCCCATTTTTTGGACAAAATAAACCATTATTATTAATAAAGAAGCCATTAATTAGGAGTTTCATTAATAAGGAACTCAAGTTGTCAGAGTTGGGCAGTATAAAATTTGGAATGGAGGAAATGGACTGTCAGGTTGGTCTGGAGTTTTCCATTAGCAGGGTAGTGAGACAGCAAGAGGGCAGAGGTGATAAAGGTTTGGTTAGAGGGTATCTGAGGAGGTTAACCTGGGATCAACCTGGATAGGGAAGTAAGACGAGTGAGGGGGCTGAGATAGACTGGGAGAAGAGTCAAAGGCAGCGACATGTATTTATGATTTAGATGAAGGAGTAGAGATTGAATGACAGGAGGTTATTGTAAGAGAGATCGAATTTCAGTGAGATATAGAGTTAGTTTTAGCTTTGTGGATTGAGGCCAATTGCTTGCATGATTATATTTTATGATCTTTTTATGAAAGCATTATACTACATTTGTCTTCATCATATGTATCTTTTATTAGGTAATGCATGTTAATTAACTATCTGTTCACAGAAATCCTTTATTACAAGAGGCTAAAGAACTTTCAGAATAAGTGCACATACTTGTTTATATTTTCACTTATTTTCTGTATTGTATATCTTTATAACCCTCAGAAATTCCCTCTTTTATATACTTTATTTCACTATAAGCAGAAGGTGTACTTTATAAATTTTCCCTTTTCCCTATTAATATGTCTCCTTAACTGTTGGTGTTTGTTACCTATTCATAGGCACTTTTAGTGTTCTAAGAATTAAAATCAGTGACCATGAGATAAGATTTAATTTGTAACATTGATGTTCATCGAATTTTTAAAAATAACTAGGGCTTCCCTGGTGGCCCAGTGGTTGGGAGTCCGCCTGCAGATGCAGGGGACGCGGGTTCGTGCCCCGGTGCGGGAGGATCCCACATGCCGCGGAGCGGCTGGGCCCGTGAGCCGTGGCCGCTGAGCCTGCGCGTCCGGAACCTGTGCTCCGCAGCGAGAGAGGCCACGGCAGTGAGAAGCCCGCGTACCAAAAAAAAAAAAAATAAATAAATAAATAAATAAATAAATAAATAAATAAAAATAACTAGTGTGTGTGAAGATTAGTGATGAGCTTCTAAATTTATAATGGCAGATCTTATGTAACAATAAGTAAGGGGCTTAAACATAGATAGCATTTAAAAAGAAACACACTTGTTCTTGTTTGTGTGTGCTGGTAGTGTATGAGAGTCTTTATTCTCCTTTTTCTGTGAAAGCTAAAAGCAAAATATGAAGCGCCAGAAAATGATGACAATGCAACACAAAGGAAATAACAGGAAACCCAGCTTCAAAGAGCAGAGGAAATACTCAAGTTCTTCTTTTTTTAAATTTTAATTTACTTATTTATTTTTAAACATTTTTGGCTACACCATGAAGCATGTGGATCATAGTTCCGCGACCAGAGATTGAACCACTGTGCCCCCTGCATTGGAAGCTCAGAGTCTTAACTACTGGACCGCCAGGGAAGTCCCTGCAAGTTCTTCTACGAACAACTTGAGTAAAACTGAGCAATGATTCAATGTGCTTGAGACTCATTCTTCCTAAATTTTAAAAGGGGAGAAAGCTATTGACAGTAACTGATCTCAAAGTTAAGTGCATACTATAAATCTCAAAAAAATGTTTTTTGTAAGACTTATAATAACTTGTGAATCAGCTCCCGGAAAGAAAGGGTAGCATTATTCCTGTGAATAAGTTTTGAATACCACAGTCTTTAAATATTGCTTTAGTCTCTGAAACATGCACAGTTTAGGGAAAAGGGTTGGTTTAGGTAAATGTGAAATCCATAGCACTAAAAGCTCAAAATTACACTGTTTTTACAGATACTGTATTTGTTAATGGTAAGATGTTCAAAAGCAGAGAGGTAAAGGCCAAATTTAAAAGCTATTTTAAATCGTACCTAAAATTAAATTCTACAACTTAAATTATAATGTAACATAAAAGTTGTTTGATAATATGCCCATGTAAATATCTAAAAATAAATTTTATTTTTCGTTTTAAACTCCCATATATAATCCTATAACTAGATAATGGTTTTATAACATGTCGGCTTATTTACATGAAAATACTGGTTCTAAGACTGCCTTGGGTATATTGGGGAAGGGGTGCGAAGGGTAGAGTCCTTTAGGAATTGCTCCTGGCTTTAAAAAAAAGTCAGTTCCACATTTTGACAATATGTAAAATATCTTTCTTATTCCTTCCTTCTAGCATTCCCTTCCCCTTTATCTAGCATGTGTGATTTGTAGACACAGGTAGCGTATTATTGTAGTTAGAATGAAAGGCTCTGAGTCAGACTGCCTGCGTTTAAATTCCAGCTCTACCATTTACTGACTAGGAGCCTTTGAGGAAGTAGCTCAAAGTCTCTTTATTTCAGGTTTCTCATCTGAAAAGTAGAGAAATCAACAAATTCTACCTCATTAATTTACATTTAATCATGCTAAAAACAATAAGATCAACATATTGGGACATAGTAACTACTCAATACATGTTATTTTGCTTAGGTGCTGCAGAACCGGTTATTTGTAAGTTCAGCAGAAGGTTATAGAAATACCTTGTTAGATTTTAACATTATTCACTAAAGGCATGTAAAAGAAATTAGTTTCAATGTAGTATTCTATTAGTCCTGAGTGAGAAGTGTTTGCCAAATTAGACAGAAATAGCAGTTCCTTCCTTTCAAAACCAAAAGCCATTTCTTGGTCAGTCAAAGGAGATTTTGACATTGATCATTTTAGACATAGTGTATAGTACCAAGACTTTCCAGTTAACTAAGTAATCTATATCTATCTACCTAGCTATACACAGATATACATATATTTGTGTAAATATATTTTCTCTACTACATAGTCAGAAATCTACTGGATTCTGAATACATACACAATCAATAGAACATGATTGCTGTTCCAATGAACTAAAAATGTGGTTGAAAAAAGAGGGTACATATATGAAAAATACATGATGGAGTATGTGTTAATATTAGAACAAGCCTATGAATGCAAAAATTATTATGGCTTCATAGATTAGATGAGTTCAGAGTTTGGTCTAGAAAGAATGAATAACGTTTGAACAAGGGAACATTGTAGCAAGGGAACATTTTAGGAAGAGAGAAACATAAAAAGCCTGGCTGAGAGGAGACATTTGGATCAGACATGGGGAATCATGATGAACCCTAAATGCTCAGTTCTTTGTGTTTAGTAAATGGTAGAAATTTTGCCATTTGTGATTTGCTTTTGGAACTCAGGAGCACATGACCCACCAATCATTAAACAGTTGATGGGACCCCCTGATCTTTGTCACCCAGTTCAATTTTCTGCTGTTAAATGTGTGATTTTAAGTGAATATTTAATTGTCTATAGTTTTTCTTTGAGCTGTGCATCTGGTGACTATTCATCAATTGGCTTGCATATTCTCTATCCTGATTCATTTAAGGTTTTTGATGTATATGGTTTATTATAGTTATGGCCTCACTATTTTATGTTTAGTAATGTGCTGTCAATTTGAAAATTGTTGATTATCCTAGAGTACAGCAGTCACGTGGATGTGGGACAAGAGTTCTATAGATAATAAGCATAATTTGATAAATAATGCTTTCTGAATCTATAAGAAAACATATGTGAATAATGAGTAGTATAACATTAAAAAATTGTGAGTGGTTCATTTTCTTATGCAACACGGAAAAACAAAAACAGATGTAAAGATCTTATATATAAAATATATTATCTTTTCAGTAACTTCTCATTTAAGACAAGAAAATGTGTTTGTGGTTAATCAGTGAATAATTTCTTATAGCATGAACTTTTATATCAGAAAAACTTAAGGATTATATTTGCTCTTTAAATGTTTGCTTCAAATGGATTTTCTTTAAACTATTCTTTAAATGGATTATAATACTTTCCATCGAGGAAATAATATAAACACCCTTTTGATGGTATTTTTTCAAATCATTAGTCAATTTCGTTAATCTATAAAGTGTCAATTATTATTATTCTCCTTTTTCATCTCATCAACTGACTTAAATTTAGCATCATATAACTGCCAAAAAATGTAAATTCAGAATGTGTTTCCCATTTATTTTTTCCTTCCAGGGAAATCTTGAGGAGTTTGAGATTTTTCATCCTCCAGCCATTAATCATCTTGTGGGGGAAGGCTATATGTTGGTAAGTCTCACTCATTCTAATTGCTCTTTTTAAAGTTTAGTTTAATGAAGCTTGTGACTTGATGATAATATAGAATGAGCAGGATTAAATACATGTCAACATCATTGCTTGCCTAATTAGAGAATGACCTTTTTTCAAACAAAATTTATAACATTGGGATTTCATTTTTGTTTTTAATTAATCTAGTAATAGGAGTACTATTAAACCTGTAGATGTAAAGTTAAAATTATGTGGAGAATGGAAACTAGTAAATTTTTTAAGTCTAAAATTGTGGTGGTATTGCTTATAGGTAATTTTAAAGATATTTTATTCATTGACACTGTGGCCCACAGCAGTATTTGAATGAGCACGCATGATGAGGTCTGAGGCTGCCGTCCAATAAAAGCTAATAAATTCTATCAGTTTAGATAATACATGATAGTCATTTTGCATATTGAAATTCAATTTTAAAGTAAAATAGTTCTTATGAACTACTATGCCATAAAACCAAATACATCTTTTTTTTTTTTATAAATTATTTTATTTATTTATTTTTGGCTGTGTTGGGTCTTCGTTGCTGCACATGGGCTTTCTCTAGTTGTGGCGAGCGGGGGCTGCTCTTCATTGTGGTGTGCAGCCTTCTCATTGCGGTGGCTTCTTGTTGCAGAGCACGGGCTCTAGGCGTGGGGGCTTCAGTAGTTGTGGTGCGCAGGCTCAGTAGTTGTGGCTCACAGGCTCAGTAGTTGTGGCACACGGGCTTAGTTGCTCCGTGGCATGTGGGATCTTCCCAGACTGGGGCTTGAACCCATGTCCCCTGCATTGGCAGACAGATTCTTAACCACTGCACCACCAGGGAAGCCCCAAATACAAGTCTTTTTGCTTCAGTTTAGTTTTCCCTGTTATCTGTAAATAGCATTAACATATTTTGGCAGCATGTTTCTGAACAACCCTCTCCTCAACCATCCAATTAACTCTCTCTCACTCACACATACACTCACAAACACACATGCATTCACTTGTTTTTAATATCATGTGTTACATTAACCATTAATTAATTTCAATTTCCCCAGTTCTTCTAAACCACAGTTTTTGAGGCACATTTCATCCCTCATCCTTTAGAGCTATCTCCAGATGTTTTTGGTGAAACATTCCATCAGTTAAAAATGTTAAATATGTACTCAAATATATGTACAGTTTTTATAAATTACATAAATTTACCATTATATTTATACACAGTTATTATAGACAAATAGTAAGAAATATAAAATTCACACTATAGAAAAATTTAAAGATACAATGAATATATATGTACATATGTGTGTTTATATATATATAGTTCTAGAGATCCCCAGTTCTACACATCTTCTGTTTTCTTCTATTTCTGTTAACACCCAGGAATTGTACTGGGCATTCAAAGACTCTTTAGAAAAAAGCTTATTTTAAGCATTAGATTGAATAGATACACTGCATGCTGCAAGTCAGTAAGTGTGTTTATGCATTTATACACACAAATATGTATGTTCATGCGATCGGTTTGGCCAGGATTGGCTGGATCAAGTGGTTGGGATGGTTTATGCTGGCATCTAGTGACATTATTTGAATACTTCTCTTCTGGAAAGCTTAGGGGTAAAAGAATCCAGAGGGGTTATTGTAGAGAATCAAAGAGCCAAATAGTTAGTATGGGCAACTTGTGTCCACGTGAGTACCACCAAAGATAAGATACCTTGCCAAGGGGATATCTTGGCAAAAGTAGATTCACACCATTTACGGTCACCGTATGATAGAACTCCTTAGTCATTCATAAGCTTGCCAGTAATTTTTTCTCAATAGTATCTTCGGTAGTGAGCCACCAGAGGTCACACTGTGAGAAGAAGAGAGGAAGATTAAATGGTTATAGTAAATATCATTTAATCCAAATTGTCTTTGCCTGTATGAACCAACGATCCTACAAAAGTTGTTTTTCATAGCACACCAGCTAACTTCCTTTGAATGTTGAATATAAAGCAAGAGCCGCCACATCCTAACCCTTATGGTAGCAACTCACATTTAACTGGAACCAAGCCTCAGTTGAGATCTGAAGACAGACAGGGAAGTGGTGAGACATTAAATTAGAAACTCAGTACTTTCCAGACAAGCCAGGCCTCATCAAATCTTTGATATAAAATCCTTCATAATTGCTGTTTCCACTTATTTGAGCCCTCCTCTAATTCAAGAACCTAACACTGCTGAACCAGTTAGGAATCCATTTAAATTATCTGTTATCCAGCAACCCATTCTCCATCTCTTACCTTCAAAAATCTCATGTCAAATACCTTGTTGAAATACAGATATACAGATATGTTGCATCTACACCGTTCCTTTAATCTAGTCTAATAAACTCTATCAAAAATTTAAAAAAATGAAATAAAATAAAATGAGGCTTGTCTGACACAACTCAGTGAATCCTTAATGATTCTCATTAATTATGGCTTTCTTCACAGGCCAGCCAGCTGATAGATAATTCATTTAGACTTAAGGATTCTGGGGGATCAAGTTCTACCTCACCAAGTCATAGCATGCATAATCTAACTTTTTTTTTTAAAACCCACTGTTACTTGATACTACTTTTTCTATACCTGGGCCCTAGAATTTTCTATGACTTTGCTCTCAAGAAAAAGCAGAGCAATCAGTTTTGCTCTTTCATTTTGGATTGAATTTTTCCTGTTCTGTGTTCTGAGTCATCAGCCACTTCATAAAGGTGTCTGAGTTGTCTGTGGTTGGAATAAAAAAAGAAAACAAGAAAAAAAAAAAAAAGGGAAAGTTCATTTGCTTCCTTCCCAGAACACAGATGAAAATTTAAGCAGATTTGTCCTCAAAGTTGCTGGTGAAAAATCACAAACCATAGAATTCAAGGGTAAAGATGAGGTGGAGTTTGTTATAACAAGTTGGTTTGTTCACTGAATAAGCACTGTGTGGTGTTCAAGACACACGGGCTCACTGCTCCAATTTTCAAGATTTCCTCAACTGGAATTTCTCTAATCAGGTAGATTCCCCATGGGGATTCCCTCACTTTCCTTACCCATCACTAGGCCATTAATACATTGAACACTTTTCTGTTTCCCTTTTTGCCAGATATCACCTCTTAAGACTTAATATTAGCCCAATAACTTCTTACATTTCTTCTTTTTTCAGTCTATAGCTTTCATGGTTGAACTCATCTACTCTTGTAGCTTCAAGGATTATTTACGTATAGTGATTGTCAAATCAATATGTCCTCTTAGGATCGCATTCCTGAGAATCAAATCAGCATATCTATTTGATAGCACATTAACTTCTCAACTTCTATTATATTAAAATTGAACTCAAAATATTTTCCCATAATCCTACCTTTTTTTTTTTTTTTTTTTTTTTTCTTTGCGGTACGCGGGCCTCTCACTGTTGTGGCCTCTCCCATCGCGGAGCACAGGCTCCGGACGCGCAGGCCCAGCGGCCATGGCTCACAGGCCCAGCCGCTCCGCGGCATGTGGGATCCTCCCGGACCAGGGCACGAACCCGTGTCCCCTGCATCGGCAGGCGGACTCTCAACCACTGCGCCACCAGGGAAGCCCCCATAAACCTACTTTTATCTTTCCCGTTCCTGTAAATAGAAGTAGCATCTACCCAGTTTCCCAAAAAGAAACCTGGGAAATATCTTGGATTCCTTTCTCACCTCTCATTATAAAACACACGAAGTCTCGTCAATTCTTCCTCTGGACAGATGGGAAATGCTACCGGAAGTAAGAAAAATTTAATGTGTATTTTTAAACCAGTTTGAAATGTGTTGGTGGAAACTAAATCCATTAAGAGAAACAAATGATCACTGTAGTCCGTAACAAGGGCAAAAAGATAATTCATCCCCAAGTAAGGGCTAATGCTGAAGTATTTTATCATTTACCTTATTGTATTTTTACTATAAACTCCAATCTCTTTTATTTTATTAATACTTTAGCATTTCCTACCCATAAATATATATGCATGTATTTCTGTAGAACCATTACATCATTTCCCAATAACTGTGTTAAGTTCAATGTTCAAATTATTTTATTATGTGAAATATCAGTGAGAAAAAAGGTTCTCTTCCAAATATGTACATAACGAATGCTTCTCACATGTAGTGATCAGACATATATATTCGTCTCTAATCCTTTTAAATTGATTAGAACATATGACATACATTTGACTGAGTGTTAATCACGTTTCAGTACTTTTGTACACAAACTTAGCATGACTAAAATTATTATTTGAAAGATGCAAATATACATCTCTGCATGTTACTGGGCCATATTTGTGAACTAGAGATTCAGTGCTGTCCTCACAAGTTAGAGAAGGTCATATCCCACCCATCTGTTTTTACCCCCAAATTTAATGCTTATGCTTTTATCTCAGCTGTTTTGAACATCGTAATGAAAGTTTTCATCCATTTGCTCAATATTTCCTTTTTATTACTGGAAGAGGAAATTTTGATTGTGCTTAGGTTATATGATATAATACAACTGATACTTTATACTGTGTTCCAACTTCTATTTAGTTATAGTAGACTTCACGCCCCTCGACAATATGTGTTATTTTCAGGAATCTGACTCTATATTCCTATCAATGGCCAGAGTGAACTGAATTAATAGAAGGAATTACCCCTTTTTATTTATTCTACCAAGGCTGAGTCTCCAGAGGAATGCTTTATTGTTGCAGACAGTACATCCCCTGGTTTGCTGGCTGGCCTTAATGGGATGTTAAAATCGATTGGAGCAATTTCTCTGACACCTGAGAAGCCCTGTAGGTTTTGCGGCATGTTGCAATTTCATATCCTTTTCAAGTCTTTTTAAAAATTGTACATCACTAACCAAGTGTCTTGCTCACTTATGAGACCACAACTTCCTTTTTCTGAGGAAACGGTTCTTGTAAATGTGTAATATACCTGAAATCCTGACCAACCCACCACAGTGTTTGTGTCCAAGCCATGACAGATAATACTGTGTACAACATAAGGCTAAGACTGTGTGTTTGCAGTAACAGTGCTCCTGTATTGAGGAAGCACTGCCGCCATGAAGGCAGCCTTATCCTTGTGAATACTTCCAAAGTTTAAGCACAGATTATGGCATGCAATAAACAAAAACAACTTTATTTTTGTCTATGAGTGTCTATTTTAATCACTGTCAGCATGGTTATTTCCCTGCCCCTTGAGAAACTCAGGCAGGCTTCTTGACTTTTCTGGTAACTTTATGATGGTAAAATATGTCCATAATCAATTCAGAACTTTAAAACATAGTGTCAATTCATGTCATTTGTCTGGGATAATGTTGAGATTAATTAAATGATATTGGCCTGGCCTGGTAGGTATTTAAAGCTGATTTTTTTTTCATCACTACATCTGTGGTTTCTTCAAAGACCCCACCAGTCTCTACAGATTGTATAGCAGTAGCCTTTATGCAACTAGTAAACGTTCCTGAGATCCATTGCTTAAACCTTCCTCAGCAATTGGCATCAGGTGTTACCTCTAGCTTTTCTTTCCTGAGATCTATCGATGCCTGGTCTCCTTTCTGATAGAACACTTAGCTCATTCTTTATATTTTTCAAGGGGGAAGGTTGAAATGCCCCCAAATTGTAGCACAGTTACTTAATCCCCTAAATGGTCTCCTCAGAGGCACTCTCTCTTAATTTGGGATTGGTAGATTATACCCCAAATTCCTGAAAAGTCAGTGAGAGAAGCTCATAGCACAGCTCTCTCCAAGGAAATACTCTTCAAATATCATTCAATTCTTTATTTTCTAAGTGTGGGTGAGGGATTTTAAAATTACCTGATGGGCTTCCCTGGTGGCACAGTGGTTGAGAGTCCGCCTGCCGATGCAGGGGACACGGGTTCGTGCCCCGGTCCGGGAAGATCCCACATGCCGCGGAGCGGTTGGATCCGTGAGCCATGGCCGCTGAGCCTGCGCGTCCTGAGCCTGTGCTCCGCAACGGGAGAGGCCACAACAGTGAGAGGCCCGCGTACCGCAAAAACAAAACAAACAAACAAAAAATTACCTGAATTTTGGGCTTCCCTGGTGGCACAGAGGTTAAGTATCTGCCTGCCAATGTAGGGGGCATGGGTTCGAGCCCTGGTCTGGGAAGATCCCACGTGCCGGCGAGCAACTAAGCCCGCGAGCCACAACTGCTGAGCCTGCGCTCTAGAGCCCGAGAGCCACAACTACTGAGCCTGCTCTCTGGAGCCCACGAGCCATAACTACTGAAGCCCGTGCTCCACAACTACTGAAGCCCACGCGCCTAGAGCCCGTGCTCCGCAACAAGAGAAGCCACCACAATGAGAAGCCTGCGCACCACAAGGAAGAGTAGCCCCCGCTTGCTGCAACTAGAGAAAGCATGCGCGCAGCAACGAAGACCCAATGCAGCCAAAACTAAACTAATAAATAAATAAATAAATGAAATAAAGTGATATAGATCTAATATAATTAAGTTATCCATTAAAAAAAACTGAATTTTAAGTTATCTAAAATTCATCTAAATTTTGTATCTATTTGGTATGTGCTCAGCCAAATGTGCATTCTAATTCTTTCTTAGATACACGGAGAAAGTCTAAAAGAAATATGAATTATCCCAAGATCAATGTTTACCCTTGAGAAAATCTAGTAAGAATGACAGTTCAAATCTGGCTGTCAAATGGTTTGCATTATGGTTATGTTCAAAGACACGTATTGTCACATTCATCATTCTCTGGTGAGAGTGCTTAATACTCATAAAGTATCAAAATTTCTATGAGGAGTTAGGGAAAGTTACAAATGAGTTAGTAGATCAGAGACGAAACACTTAGAATTAGCAAACTGGTACATCTGATTGAAGTGCTGAATATAATACAGCATTTTATCATCTTTTTAAAGTATGACATTATGAGTTAATTATGTAATTACTATAAAAGTGTTTCGAATTTGTAGTCTGTGAAAGGTTTACATTCTAAGGCATGTTATTTTCTCAAGGCACCAGACATTCACACTGATCAATAAGACATAGCAAATGACAAATAGAACTCCTTTTCAGAGGGAAAACTATTGATACTTTCCTTATTCAGAAACAGTTAGGCTATACAAACTTCTATTTATAAAATCTCGTGCGAACTTTGTCTGGAATGAATTTTAAAAGCATTATTTAAATACACATATTAATACTTTAAACAATGATGACAAATGATTTAATTACATATTTCTAATATATTTGTTATCTTTGACAATGACAATGCACATGTTACTTAAAACATTTGGAAATACATTTTAAAATAACTGGATATAAGAGTCTCATCAATATAAAAACATAGGTAATACACTTTTTACTGTTGACATGAAATAAATAGTCTACCAGATATTTCCCAGCAAAGATAAATTTATTTGGAATCAGCAGAAAATTGCAGTTTGGGGTCTACAACCTTCGGGAGCCAAGTGCAAGTTTCCCCAGGGCAAGAGAAGAAGAAGCTTTTATAGAGAGGAAAAAGAAGTTGGAAGGACTATAGTAAATGAAGAGTCCATGCTTTTTCATGGGTTAAGTCCTTGCCAGGAAAGGAGTCTTTCTTCGTGTTGGGTTCTGCTATTGTTTCAGGGCATGAGAGCTCCCTCTTCTGGTTTTCCAACTCTATTTAATTAAGGTTTTTGTTATTAAATTTTTAAATTAGTTAAAACAAAAATAATTAGAGCATACAAATTAAAGCTCTCATTATGGACAAATGCATATTTGAAACAATTACCAGCTATTGTTTTGAAGCATTAAACACTAAAACAGTATTTTGCTGAAGAATGAACATTGGCATATTCACCATGAATGTAAAGAATGTCTTACTTTCTTAAGGGAACCTTGGTGGGTTTTTGTTTTTTTTTTTTTTTTTTTCGGACTTAAATACATCTTAAGCAGTTTTACTTAGGTCTTAACTTGCAATGCAATATAGCTATTGAGTGGTAGTGGCCAATGAGAAAGTAATCTTAGGGTTTAGCTATTAAGACTATAGCTTTTAGATAATTCTGTAGCAACTCTATACTTTATTTAAAAAAAAAAATGTGTTCAGTTTGAGATCTGACAATAAAATACCTGAGGAGTTACATGGAGAGAATGCAAGGAAGAAGAGCAATAGATATGAAGGTTGGTGAAATATGTGAAGGTAAAAACATAAAATTTAGATTTATTTAGAGAAAAGAGGTAGAGTTTTCCTTTCTTCAAGTACATGGTAGAAATTATGTGCAGAATTGCTTTTGTTTCCACCAAGGATGAACAAGAGTTATTGCTTTTAAATGTATGATACCCCACGACACAGACACATGTGTCTATGGCATGGCTGGGGAGACTCAAGCTCCTTCCCCTGATGTCTCCTTTACTAGATAAGTTTGTAGAAGGAGTGGAATGTAGCTGAGGTATGACTTTTGTTTTATATGGAAATCAAGAGATGAGATTTTTGAGAATCCTCCTTTTAATGGAATGATGTCATTTTGTAATGATATTCAAGGTTCTTAAGGTCATGAATTTTGAAACATCATGGTCTCTAATGTCTGAAGAAGAAAAAAATTGAAACTATATGTATTATCTGTTATACATTTAAAATGATTGGTCCTGATTAGATTAGTCATAACAGTGGTACATTTATATATATATATGTGTGTATATATATATATATATATAGTGACTTACAAAAATATGATTAGGGTTTGTTTGTTTTTTGATTAATCAAAAAACTTTAATGTAAGAATGTCCTGTATACATCAACAGGTGAAAAATATCATTTTTATTTTATTTTAACTTAGATTTTGGACAAAGAGTATATACTTCTAGTACAAGATAATTTTCTGAAACAAAACAAAATTCCATCCAAGGACAGCTTTATATAAGGCCATTATCAGATATTTTTTCTTTTACTGGAGGCATAAGAAATACTGAAGCATAAAACATGTTAAAGCAACAGCCTAATTACAACCATATAATTCAATGGGCTTTCTGCTCTGTAATAGTGAATTATTGAGAACAGGAAAACAATTAATGGAAGAGATCATTTCTAAAATGGGTATTTGACATTTGGCTGTAGTTTATTGCATTTTATTCGTTCTAGTGGCTAAAATAAAACTTGGTCCATCTAAATCTTAACAGCTGCCCAATCTACATAAACTGCAATAAATTAGTTTAATGATTTTACCTATAGTTTAAAATGAAAGACCCAGTGCGTAAAACTTGTGCAGGGTGGTTTTAATCTGTGCAGTACAAGGGCCTGTGGCCTTATTTCCCTTCCTGTTATTTCCTGAAGTAGGTAGCAATATTCTTGTCAGGCAACATCCAGATATGAGAGGGGAAGTAATTCTCCATTGCTTTTACTTAACAAACGTTTATTCATTGTCTACTGTACATGCCAATAAATTAGAATGCTATTTTTGAGGTATGAGAGCAGTGTATCAAAACCAAGTAAGAGACATGAGACCAAAATTGCCTTAAAAAATCGGGGTTTATCATCAAACAGAGTAACAAGTAAGGAGGTACAAATTTTCAGGTTTGTTTCATTTTGTGACACACATGTCATGGAAGATCTGGGAAAATTCCTTCCTGAAGCTCTGCCTTCCGTAGTCAATGGTCTTTCATTCTCAAGTTTATTCCCTCAAGGTCACAGGATGACTTATCTGTGAATATCTGATTTTCTAATACCAGACACCAAAGAAACCTCCCTGCAGACTCTCTCAAGTGCCACTGACCACATTTGGAAATCAGCATTACAAGATTAAGTATCTCATATTTTCATATTCTGTAACAGGAGATGGATTTATCAGAATATATGTGTGTGTCGAGGGCCAGTGGCAGTTAGATGAGCAAACAGCAATGTCTGATACAAGAGGCAGTACAAATTGCTGTGGTTTCCAGAATTTAGAACAACTGTGTTAGTGTCTATAAGTCTAGTAAAACTTCACAGAAGTTTTACTAATACTTGCAATAGAGATAATGATTACGAGTTTTCAGATAAAACAAGGTGTAAGCAGTTGGGGTGATTCAAAAAATAGGATTCTCCAGTCATATGGATATTAAGTGACTAGTATCTATTTCTCAGATTATTCTTATGGCATAATAAATGTGCCACATATATTTTTGTTTGTTAAATAATAACAAACAACATGGATATGCTTCTTAGGGGGATTGCATTGTGTCGGGCCAAAATTGTTGGTTCATTTTTTTTTAATTTATTTATTTATTTATTTTAGTTTTGGCTGTGTTGGGTCTTCATTTCTGTGCGAGGGCTTTTTCTAGTTGCGGCGAGTGGGGGACGCTCTTCATCGCGGTGCGCAGGCCTCTCACTGTTGCGGCCTCTCTTGTTGCAGAGCACAGGCTCCAGACGCGCAGGCTCAGTAGTTGTGGCTCACGGGACAGTTGCTCCGTGGCATGTGGGATCTTCCCGGACCAGGGCTCGAACCCGTGTCCCCTGCATTGGCAGGCAGATTCTCAACCACTGCGCCACCAGGGAAGCCCTGTTGGTTCATTTTAAGCAGAGAAAAAAAATTGCCCCAATAAATTAGAAGCATTCTTTTTGCTATTTGATTATAAAATGGTCCCTCTTTCAAAGTAGGAAGTATTCATTCTTTAAAATAATAAATCTCTAACTTTTCCAAATGACAAAATTAGGATGATTATAACTTTCAATCTCTATATTCCAGGTCTGAAGCTGAATTCAATATAATAAAGTTAAAATTACTGTGTCAGATATTGCTATAATCCTTTTATATGCATTAAGCTTTTTAGGCATTAACTCAAATGATAGTAAAAAGAAGGTACTAGTGTTTTTCCCAGTGTACAAATTCAAAATTTGAAGTGCAAAACAGGATCAATCAGAAATTTGGCATATTCATTTTTTTCAGTTCCTCAATCTTTTAGTTTCCTGCCTCACATCATGCAGTCTAGATGGGTGAAACTCAGACCTGAAAGAAAGCTTCAGAACTTTCTGAAGAAAATAAAATATAAAATCTCTATATAATTGGGATATGTAGGATTCTAAAACAAGATTTTACAGATTCTAAAACAAAATACACTACAATTCATGTAGGAAAAGATTGATATTTTTTATAACAATAAAATCAGAAACCTCTGTAAAAAGCCTCCATTCTCCGAAAAGAGAATAAAAAGTGAAACCCAAAACTTTATTCAAGACATATAACTAACAAACAACATAACCTATAAAGACTCTTGAAAGTGATAAGGAAAAAGACAAGCCAACAAAAAATTAGACCAACTCATGAGCAGGAATTTCACAAATGAGTGGCTTGTCCCTATATGAAAAGATGCTAGCAATAAGATAAATACAAATGAAAACATAAAGATAAATATCTCTATGTCCACCACATTGATAAAGCTAAAAAATCTGGCAACATTACTAATTGTTAGTGAAGATGTGTAACAATGGAAATGTTTTATATACCTTGCTGGTAGGAATGTAGACTGAGACAATCAGTTTAAGCAACAATTTGGCATTTTCTCATGGGGCTAAAGATGTGTGTAACCCGTGATACAAAATTTTCACCCCTAGGAACATATCCTAAAACATGCTTATAAATATGCAACAGGAGTCATTTCCAATAATGGTCCAAGCAGCATTATTTGCACTAGAAATAAACAAAGAAACAAAGAAATCCAGAAACAGTCTACAGGTTTGTCTACTTTAAAATCAAATTTTTCCTTTCATAGTTAGTAAGTACCTTATAGAGAGATTCTCTGAAACTTCCATCCACTGCTTGTAGCCTCCATTGATGATTTTAAAACTCCATTATTTCCTAGGTATTTATTACTTGTCATTGTTATGAGGAAGAGCCTTCCTATCTATGTATCTATCTATCTATGTATCTATGTATCTGTCTACCTATCTATCTATCATGTATTTATATCTATTTACACACATTGATTTCTCTTTCATTCAGATGGTTATGACTCATTATTCTAAATAGATTACTATAAGTAAATGTGTTTCAAAAGAAAATTTAATGTCGCTAACAAAAAAGTATCTTCCTAATACTTAAAATGAAGAAAATAACAATTATAATATAAAGTGTTCATCTACAAACCATCCAAAATTACATCCACATCTTGGCAGATTGCATTAAGCCCTTATCAACTGCATATGCCTTAATTCAGATTGATAGCAAGTATGTAACAAAGTTCTGAGGGACCAGAACTGACACAAGTAGATGGAGGTGACTGTAGCCTGGTGCCTCACTCAGGAGAGACAGATTCAAGTGGATCGCCATGTAAAGGGGGCAGGACCAGTCAACAGGCAATTAGAGAGAGGTGTATGAGACACATTTAGTATGAAATCTTGAGAGCAGGATAGCAAGACTTCTAAATTTTGCCTAAGAGTAACCCAGAGATGAAATGTTTCAAAAGAACCTTGTAACATCTTACATCTTAAAAACTGCTCAGTTCCTAAGTCTCACCAGAGGAGATAAATTTTATAAGATTCAATGATAGGGCTTCCCTGGTGGTGTAGTGGTTGAGAGTCCGCCTGCCGATGCAGGGGACACGGGTTCGTGCCCCGGTCCGGGAAGATCCCACATGCCGCAGAGAGGCTGGGCCCGTGAGCGATGGCCGCTGAGCCTGCGCGTCCGGAGCCTGTGCTCCGCAACGGGAGAGGCCACAACAGTGAGGGGCCCGCGTACCGGAAAAAAAAAAAAAAAAAAAAAAAAGATTCTATGATAATGGCAGCTGCTACTGGCTGCTGTTGTACCTCCCCTCCCCCCATCTCCTCCTCCTTGTCTTCTGCCTCTGTTTTTCTTCTATTACTCCTACTATTAAAATAATAATTTTAGCAGATGCCTCATATAAATCACTCAGGGTTTCAGACACTGTATTATGTACTTTTTATTATTTTGTTTAATGCTCAAAATAATTCTTTGAGATACATATTATTTTCACCCTTTTATAGATGAGGGAAATTGAAATTTTAAAAAGGTTAAATAACTATTGAAATCTGAATACAGTGTTTACCTTCCATTAATTTATGCCATTAATACTAACTACATGTCACTCTGGTCTCAGAAATCTATCTTCTCCAAGTCAAAACTAACATGTTCTGCCTAGCTTTTCAAGGCATTTTTATCCACTGGGCTTACATTATCTCTCCAGCTTTATCTCCTACACCTCCCTACAAATTTTCCTAATTTCAGCCTCTTCAATCTCTCAGAAGCATAATAAGATTAGTCCTTCTTCCAAACTTTTCATCACCATATGCTGTTCCTTATCTAGAATGCTCTTCACTTCCTCTTCTGCTTATCCAAATCACATCTTCCCTTTAGATCCAAGCGCTTTACCACTTCCTCTGTGGAGAGTTTCCTTTTCTTCTAGAAAGTTCCCTCTTCAGAAAACTTACATTACTTAACATTGGCAGAAAATAAAAGAGAAATAAAAAGCTTACCGGGGTTTCCCTGGTGGCGCAGTGGTTGAGAATCTGCCTGCTCATGCAGGGGACACGGGTTCGAGCCCTGGTCTGGGAGGATCCCACAAGCCTCAGAGCAACTAGGCCGGTGAGCCACAACTACTGAGCCTGCGCGTCTGGAACCTGTGCTCCTTAACAAGAGAGGCCGCGATAGTGAGAGGCCCGTGCACTTCAATGAAGAGTGGCCCCTGCTTGCCACAACTAGAGAAAGCCCTCGCACAGAAACGAAGACCCCACACAGCAAAAATAAATAAATTAATAAACTAAAAAAAAAAGCTTACAATTATGAGTATCTGTTACGTTCTAGTGTGATGTGTGATTGAGATAGCGGGTTCCAGAATCAGATACCCGAGGAAAAACAAGACGACAAATTTTTCCTCTACCGTTTACTGGCAGTGTGAACTTAAGCAATAACCTTTCTCTACCTCAGTTTCTCATCTATAAAACAGACTCATCTATAATATATAATAGCAATGTGTACCTCATAGAATTTTGCCAGTATTAAAAAATGTAATATATGTAAAGTAAATGGTGAAGCTGAAATTCGGCCACTATACACAGGTACCGAACTGAATCTCAGAGACCGGGTTTTGGGTAAAGTAGAAAAGAATAGCTTCATTGCTTTTCCAGGCAAAGGGGGCCATAGTGGGCTGAGGCCCTCAAAAATGTGTGTCCTGACTGGGAGGAGGTAGTGAGGAGTTTTGTTGTAGTTGTTCAAAGAGGGGGGCCTGGTCAGCTCATGGACATTCTTCTGATTGGCTGGTGGTGAGGTAATTGGGAGTCTGCATCATCAACCTTCTGGTTCTAACCGTCTTCAGTCTGCATGCTTGTAGGCAGCATACAATTAACTTCTTTCACCTGGTGGGGGTTTTAGTATCTGCAAAACAGCTTAAAGATATTGTTATGTGTATCCCTTGAGGGGGAACCAGGGCTCTGCCCCAAGGTGCACTATTGTTTCTTTAACTGCTCCTCCCTTTTCTCCTCAGCCCCTCCCTTCCCTGATTAGCAACGGTTTGAACCTGCCCTTTTGAACTCAGGGAAGGTCCTGGAGGCTGAATGAAACCTACTTCCTATTAAACAAAAAAACAGTGGACACAGAAAGGCTTTTGTGCTCAGGAGCCCCACAGGGTTCTGCTGGGTTTCACTGAAATTGTATTAACTGCTTTGCATGTACAGAAATTAAATCTCACAGTGATGCTCATTTTAGAGTTGAGGCTAGGATTGACTTATACTTCTTTAGTATCCATATAAAAATTTGAATTGCCTTTATATTTCAACTATGTTCTATGCAACCTCAGTGCTCATTGCCAGTTGATTGCAATTTTTTTTTTTTTTTTTTCGGTACACGGGCCCCTCACTGTTGTGGTCTCTCCCACTGCGGAGCATAGGCTCCGGACGCGCAGGCTCAGCGGCCATGGCTCACGGGCCCAGCCGCTCCGCGGCATGTGAGATCTTCCCGGACTGGGGCACGAACCTGTGTCCCCTGCATCGGCAGGCGGACTCTCAACCACTGCGCCACCAGGGAAGCCCCAATTTAATTTTTAATAGTTCCCAAAGGGTTTCTTACATGAAGAAGCAAGATTAATTTGAGTGTGAAATATTTTCACATAGACACATTGGCTTTGTGTTACTGTGGATGACTTTGTTCTACTGCCATGGTTTTCTCAACTACTTAAATATTTATCTAACATAATAACAATAATTATAAAATGGAAGTCAGCAGCTGTTAGTGCACATATTTTTTGGTTGCTGATAAATTCAAGTAGAAGCATTGCTAGCTAAATTGCTAGCTAGTTCTATAGATTATCTTGTGTCGTGACAAAGATTTTTTTTCCCCTTTCTTGTATGTTTTCTAATTTTTTATTTAATGCCAGACCTGAATACATGGAAGAACAGAGACTAAGGTAAATAGTATTTATACCTGGAAATAGGCATACCTATTATTCTGACAGGCTGTTAGTATTAAGGATTGAAGTATTCCAGTCAGGAGTGAGATAACATGCCATCTTATATTTGATATTCAATGATTATTTTAAATTATTTCTTTTGACTCTCATATATGGCAGCAATTCTTTCCTTCTATGCTTGTTCTTTTTGGAATTCAGGCTAATTTGTTCTCTATAACATCCGTGATCTGATGAACTTGATAAAAGTAATTTAATAGTTTTTTTTTGTTGTTGTTTTTGGCTTTTTTCCATTGTTTACTTAGAAGCAGTACTATTTCCCATGTTCTATGTCCTAGATGAAAGCAGAAAGCTCATAACATATTTTTTCCTGGAAAGATATTCTACAAATACAATTTTAAAATACCTTGCTGTGTAAGAAGAAATAGTAATTACTTCCACATTTCAGTAGGCCTTCAAATGTCTTATTTTCTTTCTACCTCTTCAAGCCAGCTTTTGTTGAATCATAACCACAATCAAATAAACCCAAAGTCCCTTCTTTCACACTTCTATCTTTTTTTTTTTTTTTTTGCGGTACGCAGGCCTCTCACTGTTGTGGCCTCTCCCGTTGCGGAGCACAGGCTCCAGACGCGCAGGCTCAGCGGCCATGGCTCACGGGCCCAGCCGCTCCGCGGCACGTGGGATCCTCCCGGACCAGGGCACGAACCCGTGTCCCCTGCATTGGCAGGCGGACTCTCAACCACTGTGCCACCAGGGAAGCCCACACTTCTATCATTAAATAATGCAAAGGGAAATTATAATGAATGACATTCATTCTGGGAGAATTATTAAACAAAGAGAATCATCAAAAGCTAATTGATATTTTTTTCAGCTGTATCCATTGCAATTTTCATTGCATTCGCTCTCTTTCTTGTCACTCTTGAACCATGCCATTATATCCCAATATTTCTGCACCAAAGACTTTAAAATACCAAAAAGACTCCGAAAACAAAAATGAAAAATCCCACTAGTCCCTCCATTTTATGGTTTCCAGGTCTGTGATTCTCTGCTATTTATGATATCATTGTATTTGTGGAGTTTTAATTTTTTCACCACTAAAACCTTAAGCATAGATCTGCGAGTATAGAACTCTGTACTTTGTGCATGCATCTAAGCTCTTTTCCTTCAGATGTTATTTTATTGTTGGAACCTGATATTATAAATGTATTGGAGTACCAATAAGAGACTTGAGGTAAGAGCATGCACCACATTCTGTTTTACTTTCTTCTTTTATTAAGCCCAGATAAGCATTTGGGACGTCTATTTGGTGTTTTCTTCTCTGGAGCTTCCAGTGCCGTATAGAACATCATAAATAGTACAAGGCTGGGAGATAAATCTGCCTACCAAGGCTTGAACTAACATCACTTCAAATATTGGGTTGGCCAAAAGGTTCATTTGTTTTTTTCTGTAAGATGGGTCTAGAAGCACTTAGTTGTCTTTAACTTCTCGAAACAATTTTGTTAGATTGTAGGTGAGGTGACAGCTGTCATATCAGCATGCATGTAAAAGAAGACCTCAAAATTGGTGACATTTTGTGTAGCCATTTAATATTGAAGATGGAAGAAAAAAAGCAACATTTTTGGCATATTATGCTTTATTATTTCAAGAAAGGTAAAAGTGCAACTGAAATGCAAAAAAAAAAAATTTTGTGCAGTGTATGGAGTAGGTGCTGGCTGTGACTGATCGAACATGTCAAAAGTGGTTTGCTAAATTTCATGCTGGAGAGAGATTTCTCGCTCCACGGTCGGGTAGACCAGTTGAAGTTGATAGCTATCAAATCGATACATTACTTGAGAACAATCAATGTTATACCATGCAGAAGATAACCGACATACTCAAAATATCCAAATGAAGCATTGAAAATCATTTGCTCCAGCTTGGTTATGTTCATCGCTTTGATGTTTGGGTTCCGCATAATTTAAGTAAAAAAAAAAAACCTCTTGACCGTACTTCCGCATGTGATTCTCTACTTAAACGTAATGAAAACGTTAAGGTTTTAAAATGTGTTGACAGGTGAAAAGCGGATACTGTACAATAATGTGGAATGGAAGAGACCATGGGGTAAGGGAAATGTGCCACCACCAACCACACCAAAGACCAGTCTTCATCCAAAGAAGGTGATGTTGTGTATAAGGTAGGATGGGAAGGGAGTCCTCGATTATGAGCCCCTTCTGGAAAACCAACTGATTCATTCCAACAAGTACTGCTCCCAATTAGACCAACCGAAAGCAGCACTGGACAAAAAGCTTCCAGAATTAGTCAACAGAGAATGCATAATCTTCCATCAGGATAAATCAAGACCGCATGTTTCTTTGATGACCAGGCAAAAACTGTTACAGCTTGGCTGGAAAGTTCTGATCCATCTGCCGTATTCACCAGACATTGCACCTTCGGAATTCAATTTATTTCGGTCTTTACAAAATTCTCTTAATGGAAAAAATTTCAATTCCCTGGAAGACTGGAAAAGGCACCTGGAACAGTTCTTAGCTCAAAAAGATAAAACAGTTTTGGAAAGATGAAGTTGCCTGAAAAATGGCAGAAGGTAGTGGAACAAAAGGGTGACTACGTTGTTCAATAAAGGTCTTGGCGAAAATGAAAAATGTGTCTTTTATTTTTACTTAAAAACCGAAGGTACTTTTTGGTCTCCCAAAAAGTACCATCCACATGAGTCTGTAAGGCAGTTTCTTTAATAGCAAAGATTGTAGTAATCTGCAAACTTCAGGAACTTTGACAAACTGTAATGCCCATACATTTTTAAGCTGACATCTGAATTTTATTTACTATTTTTAAATAATCATAAAAAATTCCATTTTAAGACTACTGTGTATTTTGTGTGTGTGTGTGTGTGTGTGTGTGTGTGTGTGCGCTTAAAACATATTTGTCAAAACCTTTTACCTTTAGCTATAGCTCATTCAATTTATGGAAGGATGTTCTCATTAAATGGTGAAGTTAATCCTCATTGCCAAACCAATCACCAAATCAAATTTACTGTCAGAAAAGACTGATTCCATTTTTTAATTTAAATAAACCGAATACTCATCACATGTGCAGACATCTGTGTGTTCAAGTCTGAACTCTTCTAAATAGGTAGCTGGATGGCTAGCTGGTGAAGAGGGCACTGAGTCTTGCTATTAATAGTTTATCACCTAGATGATGCATAAAAAGTGCTTTTGGTGCCACAAATGTTTTTTTGGCTGCTGTTGTTGTTGTTGTTTTGTTTTTTTCACCCAGGGCAACATTAAGTTTTGAGTTTGTAAGTTCGGGAGGAGGACCTTTGTGAAAGGCAAGTGGGGAAAGGAAAAGAAAGGCAAAGCTCAGACACTGTTGCAGGCATGATAAATTTTAATTTTAGATAAATTATAAATGGATGCATGTTGATACTGAGAATCTGAAAAATGTTCCACTTAAAACTGGTGGTTCTTCTGTTCCATCTGGCATGCATTTATTATGTTTAGGAGTTTGTGTACCCTAGTTGAGAATTGCTATTTTAGTTTACTTCAAGATAGATAATGACCTGAAAAGAATGCCTTCCACCTGTTTTCAGGCCCAAGTTTACTCATTCCTAGTGGCAATAATTAACTTTCCTGAGAGCTTACTCTGTGAGAAATAATAGTATATGACACAAAGCAACTGTATGGATTTGGTATCATCATTACCTCCATTTTAGTGTAGTAAACTTAGGCTTAGACATAATAATAAGTAACCCGATCAAGTTAACAGACCTTCAGTGTTGGAATCGAGGTAGTTTGACCCCAGAACCCAGGTGCCCACAGGCTATAATGTCTCCTTCAAGAGCATTTCCTAATTACCTCAACAGACTTTTTTTCCCTTTCTGTGTAGGTTGATATGATGTAGAGCAGTGCATCTTGAACTTTAATGCATATGTGGATCACATAATGAATTTTTTTTTAAATGCACATTCTGTTTCAGGAGGATTTTGACAAAGTCTGAGATTATGTGTGTGTCTGAGAAGTTTCAGGTGATGCACTTCTTCTTGTGCTAGGTCTCTGTTCTGAGTGGCTCAATGGTTCTCAATCCTAAAGGCACAGCAAAATCTCCTGATTTTGTCCACTCCTGAAATTTGGGAATGGAACACAGGCAACTTAACTTTATAAAGCTCTCACAGGTTATTCTGTACTGTAGGCACAGTGAGAAAGCACAGTTAAATTTACATATATATATATATATACATATATATATATGTTTACCAGTGATTCTGATATAGCTCTGTATGCCTGGAGAATCATAGGTTTAGAGTAGATATTATGATTGCTTTTCAATTGTATGTAGTGTTTTGAGATTTTTGTCCAGTTTCCCTTCTTCTTTTTCCTAAGTAAACTATAAACACCTCAAAAATAAGACTTATGGGGCTTCCCTGGTGGCACAGTGGTTGAGAGTCCGCCTGCTGATGTAGGGGACACGGGTTCGTGCCCCGGTCTGGGAAGATCCCACATGCCTTGGAGCGGCTGGGCCCGTGAGCCGTGGCCGCTGGGCCTGCGTGTCCGGAGGCTGTGCTCCGCGGAGGGAGAGGCCACAACAGTGAGAGGCCCGCGTACCGCCAAAAAAAAAAAAAAAACACTTATAAAATCCTCCTGAGTCTTCTTACCAAACAAAAGAACTCAGCAAGGTCTCATTCATTGTGTGCTGTATTTATTAATTTATTTATTCAACACATATTTACTGTGCCAACAATGTTTTGTAATGTCAAACACTGCGATAGAAAATTAAAGGTGTAGGACATAGTCTCTATCTTCAAAGAGCTCACACTCTAGTAAGGGTAGAGAAGGAAGTAAAAATATGCTTTCCCTAAGCATGTATAGAAAGGACGTCCAAAGCGCCATGGAGAAGCACCCAGCATAGGAAATTTGCCCTGCACATAATGGAGTAAGTAGATCTAGGTTCAGAGACCAAGTGTACGTTCATTTAAATGGGTCACCTTGAAACAGCTATTGAAAAAAAATTTTCTTCTAAGCCTAGTGACCTACTTGGCCCAAGAGATGTTGAGCTGGAAGTCAAAACACCTCTTACAAAAGGGGTACAAAATTAAACCCTACTTGTGTTACCGAATCAAACTTGGATCTACTTGTAGGCGCCTAGTAAAGCCAACCTACTGACACAGGTTTGTGATAAAAGAAAATGCAGCATTTATTGTAAGGTACCAAACACAGAGTCCAGAGTCCGGGCAGCTGATGCTCAAAAAACCCCAACTCCCTGATGGATTTCAGGGAAAGGTTTTTTAAAAACAGGGGGAGGGGGAAGGTTGTGTGGTGTGTGATCAGCTTGTGGTCATTCTGCTAATTGATTAGTGGTGAGGTTATCAGGAGTATTATCTACCTTCTGGTTCCAACCAGTCTGGGGTCTACGTGCTTATAGTCAGAATATAATTAACTTCATCCACCTGGAGGGGGTTTCAGTATCTTCTAAACAGCTGAAAGAACATGGCTCAGAATATTATCTATAGCTCTTGAGGAGGAACTAAAGGTCCTTGTCTTTGTTTAATGGCTAAACTATTATTATTTTGTCTTGCTTGACTGTTTTGTTTCTGCATTTTCTCACTTCTCTCATTAAGTTTATTCTTTGGAACTAGGGGAAAGCCTAGGAGGCTAACGTTTTTCTGCAAACAAGAGGCAGGTGGAGAACATGGCGGGTGGGGCAGGGGGAAGGTGTCTGTCCCGTCAAGGCCACATGGGGTCCTACTAGGTTTACTTGCTAAGTGAATTTTATTCACCATCCACATGAGTCTGTAAGGCAGTTTCTTTAATAGCAAAGGAGAAATATTTTTTTGTAAACATTTTGGCATCATTCAATATAGGCCATCTGTGCATACTTCTGTGAGAAAATAAAATGCTTTTAATTGGTGGTTTTATATTTAAACACCTCTGGAGGCTTAAACAGTTTAAAAATAATACAGTGAGGTTATGTAGTCAGTACAGAGCTGTTGTAGATCGTACAAAATAAAATAAGAGAAAAACACCCTCTAATATATAGAACAGAGGTAAGGATGTCATCTCCGTTTTTTCTTCAAATTAAAGATGTTGAGCAAGCCTATTTTTCAGCTGCCTGTAGTGAAAGTGCTTCATAATATAATCGAAAGCATATTGACCCAGGGGTCACTATTTCTAAATTCCTATGATATGGATAAATCTATTAATAGAACAAACAGAGTATGTGCTCTTCCTCTTTACAAATATCAAAGCACTTTCAGAGGTAGGTGGAAAGTCTGTGATCACCTGGCAGTTTTTGTTGAGTCCCTGTAGATGAATATATTTGCCCTGACTAGTTAACTAGAAAACTGTCCAAGATAAGATCATAAAAATAAAAATAAGAGTCCCTTACTCTGTACCAAGGAACATATTTTCACATCAATATATGCTTTCTTAACTCAAGGTGAAAAGGTTACAGCTGAGCTCCAAGCCCCACCCCACCCCACCACCCAACAGGCTGCACCTAACCCTAGGCTTATGTTCCTGTGCCCCGGGCAGATTCTTCCTTTCTGTGTCTGCAAAGTTAGGGTTAGAACAATAAAGGTGAGTGAGGAGTTAAGGCAATTTTCTGAGTAATTCAGACCAAATCAGTCTCTCTCCAGTTGTCATCGAAATACCTACCAATCCGTAACTTAATTATTGTTTAAAAAATTCAACCATGTTAGGGTGTGCATTCTTCCTTTCTGGTAAGTGTTAACTATATACTAGGCTTATTGGACTTTTCTAAGTTATTCTCCAATATCAGTTTTGAGTGTGCTTCCTTTTACTTTTTGGGCTAAGTTGCGTTATGCACCCCCAACCTCCCAAAGATGCCCATGCCTTAATTCTAGAACCTATCAGTGTATTACATCAAAAAATAAATCTTGCAGATGTGATTAATCAAGCCTCTAATGATGGGGCAATTACCCTGAATCATTCAGGTGGGCCTATGTGATTATTATAAGAAGGCCGCAGAAGGGGCAAAGTTAGTAGTAGGAGGTGTGGGGAAAGAAGGAGGAGGGAGGTATAAGCCAGGGCCTCAGCCGTGAAGCAAAGCCTGCCCTCAGACTCTAGACGCTGACAAAAGCAAGGAAATCGCTGTTTCCTTAGTCTCCAGGAGGAATCAGTTCTGCTGCCACCGTGGCGTTAACACCCCAAGACTGATTTTGGATTTCTCACCTCTAACTGTAAGGTAGTAAAATTGTCTTTTCCAAGTCGCTAAGTTTGTGATAGTTTGTTATGGCAGTAATGGGAAACTAATAACCCAATTGTAGCATACTTAGTTGTTCAAGTAATGTAGGTTAAATGAAGTGAAAGAATGCATTTAATCTCACGTGCTAACCTAAAAATGTAGCATAGGAACAGGAGGAGGTTTTACCACAGCCCAACTGTAACTGTCCTGAGGGTTACCGAAACTGGAAGCAGAAGCGTCCAAAGGGCCTTTCCAAGCCTCAGTAACTTTGAAGTTGATTCCTCTTGAGGGGAGGAAAAGTAGCGGCGAGCTTTCACGTTTTGCAAGAGAGGTAAGGAAGAAATGTGCACATTAAATGGTGAATGTTTACTGGTTAGTGTGGTACAAAGAAATGGGGAAAACTCATGGCAATGGAAACGTACGTGTGATTATTTTCTCTGTGGAGCAGGTCAGGATTTGGGCATGTTTTTGACTGATAAATTCTATATAATCAGGACTTCCCTGGTGGCGCAGTGGTTGAGAGTCTGCCTGCCAAAGCAGGGGACACGGGTTTGTGCCCTGGTCCGGGAATATCCCCCATGCTGCGGAGCGGCTGGGCCCGTGAGCCATGGCTGCTGAGCCTGCGCGTCTGGAGCCTGTGCTCTGTAACGGGAGAGGCCACAACAGTGAGAGGCCCGCGTACCGCAAAAAAAAAAAAAAAAAAAAAAAATTCTACATAATCATATAGCATAAGATGTGGTTCCGCCTATTGTCAAATGTCAATGTGGCCTGTACTACTGAAAGAAGTACAGCTTATTCAGATGCAACAGACTTTTCGTGTGAGGAATTTACTAGACTTCTTAAATTTCATTTTTGTGTTAATTTTGTTACTAAAGGGGAGTTCTAGTATAAATTACTAGTAACACTTGTACAGGTGTTGCTACTTATGAAATACTGTTTTTGGTTAATACAAATTATCATCTGTGAATGTGTGATCCATCCCAAATTTGCTCTAAAAAACACTTAAGTTTTTATAGTGTTTAAGATTTAAGTACACAAAGGAATATAGGATTGAAATTATATGAAAAAAAAAGTTGATTCTCTGTGAATCGTAGATTACCTCTTCTCTCTGAGTGAATCATGATAGCAGCTTGGTGGTGCTGTTTGCACAGTCACCACCAAACCGGCACAAGCATCCTTGTCCAAGCATGTGAACTCGTCTTCCTTTTAAACATACTAAAAATCAGTTTTTCTTGGCTTTTTACAGGATCCAATGCAAAATAATTAAATCCTATGTCATAATATAACTCATCAGTTTCTAAACGTGAGATCACCAGAAAGGAGACATTTTGGACTATTCCCTCAAAAAAAAAACTTAATGGAAAATTCAAAACATACACAAAAGTAGAGTACTATAATATTGCAGTGTTCCAGCATGAATGGCCATCTACTCATGGCCTATTTTGTTTCCTCTATCATCCCTTTCTTTCCAGCTACTCTCAGCGTGCTAGGTCACTGGTTTCCACTCAGACCTATTGAGTTTTAATCGTTTTAATTGCTTCAGAGTGCTTCAGGTGACTCTGATAATTAGCTTTTAAAAATGCTCTTCTTAAAGAAACTTTAGTCTTTTTTTCTTAGTTTTTTTTCAATTATTTTGTTAACCACATGATTATTTTCCATATTACTGTTTAATTTCTCTTTTTGAATACTGAATATGTAAGAAATCCTTTAGACAGGGTGGCAAATAGAAAATCTGTAATAGGGTCTATCCTTGCAGGCTGATAGTTCTTGAGTTCTCAGTTTTTCTACTAAACTGAGATTTTAAAATGGACATGTATTTAAAAATACTTAAGAATAACTTAAGAGCAACAGGGTTGATGAATTTAAAATTCAAATGTAGAACGATAGTCTTTAATTACCAGTTTCTTAAAGCAGTAGATTGTCCAAATTAGAGCCATGTCCATTGTGACATTCCAGGGCAATGCCTCAAGTCATGGTTTCCTGTGGACCAAGGCAATGTAGAGACCGTGGCCTTAATAATTAAGAAGCTCTTGTCTAATTTATCTAAGCCTAGATGTTAGATCTGATAGGGAGCTCTGTTCAGTCAAGCAGCGCATGACTCTGAGGCAACTCTGGGAATGCTCTTCCCTTAGGTTCTCTGTAACTACCCAAACAGAAACCCACACAATCTTTTAGTACAGACTTCTGGGCTGTCTGCCATGTGAAAAGGGAAAGGAACAATTTTTCTTCCCCAGCTGGGTATAAACCTGCTTTTATAAATTCATGTCTGAAGTATGTACCCTCCTTTCAACCAGATGAGGTAATTCAACTACCAGAGGAATCCTCTTATGTTTGGATACTTCCTGCCTAAAATGATTTGATGGCTTTTTCATTATGATTAAAATAAAACCTATTTTTTTTTTTTTTTGCGGTATGCGGGCCTCTCATTGTTGTGGCCTCTCCCGTTGCGGAGCACAGGCTCCAGACGCGCAGGCTCAGCAGCCATGGCTCACGGGCCCAGCGGCTCTGCGGCATGTGGGATCTTCCCGGACCGGGGCACTAACCCGTGTCCCCTGCATCGCCAGGTGGACTCTCAACCATTGCGCCACCAGGGAAGCCCCAAACCTAATATTTTTAACCCAGCTTTATAAATTCTGTATGATCAGGGTGTGTTTCTCTTGACCTCCCCTGGATCTTTAGGTACCAGTCCACCAGACTACTTCCTGCTTCTGAAATACAAATGATCTTTTCTGCAACTTAAGACCCACAGTTATGCTATTGTCCCCATGTAGCCCTTCTGTCATCTAAGAAATGATAGTCCTGATGCATTTTGAATCATAAAGGAGTGGGCAGAGATGAGAAAGCACACTTGGCAAGCTGGGGGAAGAGGAGTGGAAATGCTTGACAGAGACTGAGGATAAATGTATATGTACGTGTTTTTCCTTCCCCACCACAGCTTTCTATTAACACCCACCCCAGCTCAGTTTTACTGTTTTCTTTCTCCTTTCTCTCCCTGTAATGCCAAACTGTGAATTAAGGCTGAGGTTACAGGCCCTGTGGCTATGTATTCTGTTACTTCTATTTCCTGACTTTCTTGCAGGAGAGGAACTGTTCTCTGCTTTTGTCTCCTTGAGAATCCTAATTTGGAAATAAGTCTGATAACCTGGTCAGGTAGTTGCCCCTCCCTTCCATTCTAAAAACAAAATAAAACAAACTTTATTTCGTCTGTGCTTTGGCTTCTGGGACTCTATTTTCTGGCCCATCACTTTAAGACCTTTGACTAGCTGTTTTCTGCTTTGGCATTTAACTATTTGCTGGCGATTTGAATGGTTTATACTTACATACGCATCATGTTTTCTTAATTATTGGCCATCTAATATATTTTCTAATCTTACTGATATTACTCAAAGTGTATCTTAAACATTTGCTTAATAAGACAGTGCAAAATGAAGTTGTAGTAATTGTGCTCCTAAATGAGGCTACTGGAAATCACTACCGCCTTTAATCAAATAAGCTGCTTAGCTATCTCACTTCAACAAAAGTTGATGAGTACGTGGCCTTTGAGTGTCCTGACCTGGCACATATGCATGTAGTTAAGTCCTCACAATTGTCTTCCTGGTTTTTCATTGAAGGTTAGCAGGTTGCTTCGTAAAATATAAGAGCTTTTATATTCTAAAATAGTTCTTCTACCTAATGCAAAATCTTGAACTCTTTACATATATATTTATGACCATAAGCATTAGAACTTTTCTCACTATTCTAATTGGGATTTTTACACAGGAGCTTCTCTAATATGGATATAAAATTTTAAAATTCCGTGCAAGGTTTTTAAAAATATACATCAGTTTATTTCGAACATAGTTTTTGTCTCTTGCCGTTTCTCGGGCATGGTGTGCATAAAACAATTACTGTAAACAATGGTGAGCTACCTTTCAACTTCTTAAATTGCTTCCATCTGTGGATGTCAATTATCATTCTTAATTTTGAGAAAAGTGAGATCACATGGTCAATCAAAGCTACCTAACACCATTAAAACAGACCTTTTTTTAATCCTTTCCAATCCTGGTAAACTCTGAATTGTGTGTGACTTTAGCAAAGTCCATGAATTTCAGTTTCCTCATCTGAATGATGAAATCATCTTCTAGGATCACTGTGGGTTACATGACGCAACATGTAAAATTACGGAGCATACATTCTTAGACATAATTGTCTCTTTATTCCTTCCCTCTCTTAATCTCTGCCCTGTAGGATCTTCAACATGTTAACAGTGGTTGTTAAAGTTTAGTGGACAGATTATTTTAAAACAGGGTGGGAAGAGGCTTACAGATCTAGACACTGCCCTTTATCTTCTGTGCATGACTTCAACTTGGCTTACCTTCTAATTGGTAAGGACCGTTATTTCTATCAATTTTTCATCTTACTGCTACTAATAATGATCATTGCTAACATTGACTGCAGTTCATGTAATCCTCACAAGAATTCAGTCACTATTTATATCTACTACATACATATGGTAAAACCAAGGCAAAGGTAGCTAAGACAGTTGTCCAAGAGTGTCCACATAATAAGCCGTGATTCCTAGGAGGTCTGACTACTGAACATGACTCTTAAGATGTCTTTTTTGATAATTTAGTGGAGATTGTTTTAATGGCTCAGGCTTTTTTGAAGAAGAATATATGGAGAAGAATTTATTTAACCCTTTGAAAGTTCTAAAATGGAAGCAAAATCTTTTACTTCTAAGGCCCCTCCCCTCTGACATAGCAGAGGCCTGCCCTAGAAACAATTCTAATAATTATGTTTGAAAGAATGAAAAGCCTTGACCTTGGTGAAACATCTAGCAAAAGCTGATAAAAACATTTTCTGAATATATTGGATATGCTAAAAGGAGAAAGTCACTGGATCTATAGATGAAAGTCTGAAGAATAATTGACAAATACAGTCGGCCCTGTGTATCTGCAGGTTCCGCATCTGCAAAGTCAACCAACTATGGATCGAAAATGTTCAGACAATCCAGGCAATTTCAAAAAGCATAATCTGAGTTTGCCATGCTGCTAACTATTCACATAGCATCTACATGTTATTAGTTATTGTAAGTAATCTAGAGATTTGAAGTATAAATCATGTATGTAGGTTATGCAAATTCTACATTGTATTCTATAAAAGGGACTGGGGCATCCATGGATTTTTGGTATTCATGAGGGTCTTGAAACCAATCCCCCTTGAATAGCAAGGGGCAAATGTATATGGCTGGCTATATGTTTAAGTCTAGAATATGTTACAGATAATTCAGGAGTTGAGAAGAAACCTTTCCTGTCATGCTAAAAAATACTCAGGTCCACTTTCTTTTCCAGGTGTACAAGGCAGAATTGATGGCATAAGATGATTTCTCATCTGCAAGGTCAATAACCCAAAGCCATTAGAGTCAGTGATGATATACATTCTCTTTGAATATCATAGAAGACAAAAGCATAGGTATATGCAGTCCCCAGGTCTACCTCAAATAGTATAAACCTGGCTTTCAATTCATTCTGTGAGCATTTTGCTCAAAACCAAACAAAAATCACATCTGTCAACATGCTAAATGATACAAAACTTACAATAAGGAAATGTTAATTAAAACATGGCAATATTTACAAACTACTTGAATGAATTGTACACCAGTGTGGCAGGCTAGGCTGACAATCTTTAAGTGCTAGAAGTTTAATCTCACAGCCATCCTTCTTGGTAGGTGCAATGAGAAATCTGAAATTTGAAGGGGCTCACATTACCCATGTCACACAGCCAAAAGTTGAAATCAGCTTTTGAATTAACATCTGTATGGCTCTAGAGATTAAATTCTCAGGCTTCATGGACTCGCAGGAAACCAGTTTAAGTTCAGACGAAGAAAGGTCTACCAGGTGATAGAATAATTTAATGCTGCCTCTTCATGTTAGGATCAGTGTGGCTGTGAATCTCGTTAGCGTATTGTATCAGGTCCTTCAGAACTGGCTTGCAGTCTACATATTTAATCTCTTGCCCTAATACCTTCTGTCTCTGACCCATTCTAAACTCATACTGAACTTTTCCCTTTTCTGCTAATCCATGACTGCTTATCTCTTATTTATACCTGCCTCAAGTTTCCTTTTCCTTAAAAGCTGTCTCCTCTCATGTCTACCCAACCAAATACCATTTCTCCTTGGAAGTTTTTTCCCTTTTCCACTCTTAAATATACCTGCTCCAACCATCTCAAAGTAAAATTGATCTTCCCCCTCCCCGCCCCTCACCCAACCTGAGGTTCCACAGTAATTTTTTCATGATTGTTTGTGTGGCTCTAGCATTTTCAGAAAGACTACTCCTATTGTTAAGCAGTTTACCAGGATCAATACAGATATGGAAGAGTATGTGAATTTAGGCTCCATCTGTGTTATGTGTGAGTACACGTGCACCTGTTTGAAGATCTTTTGCAAATCAAATCTTTCACAAATCACAATTCTTCTAAGCTTACATATTGTTGAAATAAGTCATTAAGACCGTTACTTAGAGGTTCCAAATCCAAAATAGAATTATGAATTTCTATTAGTTATATTTGTTCGTTGGTGTTATATTTGTTCATTAATCATTAACATTCTTTATTAACCAAGCAAAAGGTGTGGGGGAGACAAAACAAAGTTTATTTGCTCAGTTTTCAATGACAAGTAGGTTGTTAAACACTTTCTGGTTTAAACACAAAGTATACATATATCATATTTATACTACACAAACAACTAAGCTTCCATTCATTATATTAAAATGTTTAACTTTGAACACATTAAGGTACAAGTAAAGGAAAAAACTATTTTTCCTAAAGAAATATAGTCTAGCTTGCTGTGCACAGATGAATAAGTTTAAAAACTAAAACAAAACTTTAAAAAAAATATCAAGCCCTTTTTAAGGTTCTACCGGAAAATGAGGTTTTCTCCACTCATAACATCCGTCAAGAGGATTTACTCAACTGTTCACTATGGACCATGACTAAGGTGTCATTTTCTCCTTTTTTCCTGTTAAGGCTTAGCAGGGATGAGATTAATTTCTTTTTTAAAGTTTACTTTCTAACTAGCATGTGGAATTATCCAGAATGAATTCTCATTCCTTCCCACCTAGACTTCTATTTCTAAATCATGGGACACATTAACTCCATGATCCACACCTGTATCAAACACAACATGTTTTTTTGAAGTAGAGAGTAATGTTAACCAGCAAGCTTCCATAACACTTTGCTTCGTGTCCTGGTAAATATTTGAGAGTGGCGTCCCCTCACTCCCAAACCAAATTGAATATAACTTGGTGAGTGCTCGAGTTCCTAATTTGAGAAACTCAATTTTAGTCTCAATTTAAGAAAATGGATTTATCTCTGGTTATAGTTCAGGAACCATAAAAGCAAATCATATACATGCTTGAACAAATGCAGTTTAAATAAGCTCTGATATGTCATTCATATGTTAATGTATGAAAGGAATGCCTGTAAAAATGAAAACATAAGAGTACCATTTGTTCATCTTTGGGATCAGCAGAATCATTGCTAGATTAACAATTTCACTCTGACCGAAAACATTTGTGAATCTAAATGTTTAGTCTTCAGTGTTGCAAATGCTTTGGTAGCCTTTGAACGTTGATGCGGTTGTTCAGAGTATCTTCAAAGAACTAAGTTGAACCCACCTTATTTTTTTATATATATATCAATTTTAAAGCTTTCAGGTGATAAGAGCTTTGTCTTTCTTGATCTGGACTTTGGGTTTCATTATCAAGAAAGAAGCTTTTCTCTTCATCCTGTTAAGTGCTTACACATCAACTATCTCTGCTTACCCAAAATTCCACTTCTTGACTGTTATTTTGTGCTGCCTTGTTGCATGACAGTGAACTTTGTTCTGGTGAATATGCCAGTATCTGTGATGTTGCTGCAGTATCTAGTACTTTGATTTATGTAATGAGGCTATGTCTGATTTCCATCACAAGCCAATCATTTCCACTGAATGAATTAAAACATCAAACTTAAGAAATTGGGTAGAAGGCAGAGGCTAATTGTAAAGGAGAAAACTATGTACATGAAGAGGTATTTCTACTTTCTCAGTACCCATAGAATTCCCATTACTGTTAAGGGGACTTACAGGGACCCATTGAGTGGCAAATAGAGTGTTTAAATCTTGGTAATTAGCAGTAATGGAGAACTTAGGTGCATACAGCTCAATAGAGTCTAAGTTCTTTCATTTTAAAAATTGTCTGAATTTGACAAGGTTTATTTAAATCAGAGTATTAAATATTTACAGAAACATTTTAAAAAGACGTTAAATATGCCTGACTTATTTCCTGCTAACCTTGTTTCTAATTTTCTCTGGTTACAATAAAGAATAAAATATTTTATTACTCCTGTAGAATTCAGGTACCATTTAAATGTGCATTCTATTTTATGTTCATGGTGGATTCTTTATCTTTCTAGTGTTTGGCATAAGTTTGCATCCTTATTCAATCCGTTTGCTCAAGTTAAAGTGGTTTACTCAAGTTACGGTACATTACATGTTGAAATTATGTTGACATCTTTTATATTGTGAATAATCTTTATTGAGCTCTCATGTTTCCAGTTAGATTCTCAGTAAATAAGTAAGACTAAGTAGACATAGGAAACCTGTTAAAGTTTAAACCCTTACTAGGGGAAATTATATATTTGTGGTGATTAGAAATAGATACATAAAACAAGCAGAGCACAGAATACCCTATTCATGCAGAGAAAGGGACATAAAAAAATGAGTGGGTGGGCCAACGGATGAGAGGGTATTTTAGAAATATCAAGTGAGAACAGCTGAGATTTTTTTCAGGATTCAGCATTTAATCAGAAATAAATATATAATTAGTATTTCCCTTTTCTAATAACCTTTCAGTCAAGTTGACCAAGATCCGATGCATTAACTGCCTGCCTTGCGTCTACAGTAAGTCTCCTATGTACGAACCTTCAAGTTGCGAACTTTCAAAGGTGTGAACGTGCATTCCCATGTCTAATCACGTAAGTTAGTTCACATGTCTGGCGTACATTGTCACATGAATGCATCCGCTAAAGGCGGTTGGGCTCTTGTGTACTTTACTGTATAGAGTACAGTATCTTTATTTCAAGCCCAGGATGTCTGGAAGCAAGTGTAAAAGCAACAGTGATGTAGCTGGTACTACTGTACTTTTCAAGGTACTGTACTGCAAGATTAAATGTTTTACTTCTTGTTAATGTATTTGCGTGAAAAGTATCAATATTATAAACCTATTACAGTACAGTACTTAACAGCCGATTGTATTAGTTGGTTACCTAGGGTAACTTTGTTGGACTTATGGACAAACTGGACTTACAAACATGCTCTCAGAACAAAACTCGTTCGTATGTAGGGGACTTATGTATTCACTTTTTAGTCATCATATTTAATGCCTGTGTTGGAAGATATAATACACAAAGTTAAACTTGAATGGGTCAAAATTATACAACTAATGGCCTTCATCTTCAATGGCAGTGACTGTTGCAAATCTGTTAGCCTGACCCCTTGTGGCAGCAGAAACAGCAAGCATTTCCATAAGCCCAGGACCTCTTGTTGGACGCTTGAGGCTGAGAGAAATTGAATGAGTTATATTAGTGGTTCCGTATCACACAAGTGTGAAAACAGTAACATATCATTACATACGTTAATTATATCAAGACTGGCATCTGTTGGGGTGAGCATATTAGAGTTTCAGGGAGTATATCACTTCAACTTCTCACTGCCAAGTACTAGGTATTTGTTCCACCCAACCCTAGGACAAGAAAGTGCGATCTTACTATTAGCCTGACGGGTAGAGAGTCAAAGTTCAATGAAGAACATTAATGGCTACCATAATTGCCTTAAAATTAGGTTCGTAATAAGGAGTCTAGAAGACCTAAATAGTACAGAAAAGGTAGATGTTCTACATCTGTATATGTGTATATACGTATCTGCCTTCTCATAACTTGTAGATAACTGAAATAAGTCATTGTGGAGAGAAGGGCAACAGGGTTTATAAAGGCAATTTTCAATTTTCTAAAGGTTAACTGTTGGCTTACTATTTGAATGGACTGTGCTTCAAAAAGACATTGGAGCACCAAAATAGAAAATGGGTGTAGGAGCCAACGTGCTTAGCCTATATTCATTTAATTTCTTTTTAAATAGAGGACTTATTTAGTATGGCATGAACTTGTGCCTGAGAAATAGGAAATTGTTAACACTTTAAAAACTGTTTCTCTCCTTTTATTTTCCATAATTGTTATATTTTTTAATCATTAAAAATTAATTTTTTAATTAATGATTTTAATTAAAAATAAATTTTTAAACATTTAAAATTAATGATTTTAATTAAAAATAAATTTTTAATTTAAAAATTAATTTTTTTAATTTTTAAAATTTTTTTGGCTGTCTTAAAACGAACCTCAGTCTTAGGTGCTTTTCTTCCTTAGGATGAATTGACCAATCACTAATTCCACACGTACTTATATGCCTAGTATTTCATTGCTTTGTGATTTTAGAAAGCTCTATGGTCCTTTTAATCATCAACTTTAAAAAAAGCTGCTTCTGCTCTCAGGAGCACAACTCAGAATGTTAGCCAAGGTAGGTGGTCTGAAGTTTTCTTACACCTACTTCTAAGACACTATTTTCTCTCTGGAATTATCTTTAAAGAACTGGTAGAAGCGCTACCAGTTACTACCAGTTGAAGATACATATGGTAGTAACTATGCCTTGAATTTTTAATTTTTTTTTTTTGCTGTGTTGGGTCTTCGTTTCTGTGCGAGGGCTTTCTCTAGTTGTGGCAAGCGGGGGGCCCCTCTTCACCGCGGTGCGCGGGCCTCTCCCTGTCGCGGCCTCTCGTTGTGGAGCACAGGCTCCAGACACGCAGGCTCAGTAGTTGTGGCTCATGGGCCTAGTTGCTCTGCGACATGTGGGATCTTCCCAGACCAGGGCTCGAACCCGTGTCCCCTGCATTAGCAGGCAGACTCTGTACCACTGCGCCAACCAGAGAAGCCCTATGGCCTTGAATTTTTAACAAAGTTTGACTTCTAAATTTTATCCTAACTTTGTAGAACTGGTCATTAGACTTGCCAAGTACTATATTCCATGGCTCATTTTATTACTTCACTTGATTTTTATATTAACAGAATACTTATTTATACTCAGGTTTGCCTGCCTCCTACTTCCCAAAGTATAACATTTATCACACTGAACTACCAGTCAATTAAGTAATCATCTGCATAAAAACAATACTTCATTCAGGCTTTAGCTTGCAACTTGGAGCATGGTGCCTGCTATATAGTAGCCTTCATTTAATGTTTGTTGAATGAATCTTTACTAATGTATTGGGAAGTTTAAACCTTTTGAGGAAATGAGCTAACTTCATCATACCTTTTCTGAGTGACTAAAATTCAAAAAACAAAAGACACATAGAAAATCATTCATATTTACTCCCAAATTCAGTTAAGACCACCATTTCAGCAAGTATATCATCCACCATTTCTCAAACAAGGAATAGATGATGAAGGCATGTTTGCTGTGTCTCAAATTTCTTGGTTTTGAAATTTCTAATTCAGTATTTGCTATAGAGTTGGAAGATACATATGCTGGCAGTTACAGTTGGACAAAGAGAATGTTTCTCCCTGTGAGAAACATTTCTGCCTATACGTAGGTTTAAGTTATAATGGACACTCAAACTGAGTTTTAATTCATTGGTAAAAGGGAATATTGTTGCTACACTGCATAGAGTTCTGGAGGATTTTGAGAATATACGTGCCAAGTCCACAAGAAAATGATTAGTGATAATATTTACATCTTATTAGCTAATAACATGTAAATATTAGCCAGTAACACACCCTCTTCTCTGCATTCCTCATCTCATTTAATATGCCAAAAGCCCCCAGGCTGGTTAAGATACCCCATGCATATTACCTGGTGTATATGTCTCTCAATTTCATCTGTACGTTACTTTTATTGTGTTGTACATTCCTACACATCCCTACATTGCCTCCATCTCATTATACTCCCTTATATTCAATTTTGTGTTTTAAGGGAAATGATCATGTCTTGACTTAATGTGTCCTATACTTGTATATGCTTCAGTAAATGTGAAATGAAAAAAATAAAGGGATAAACGAAAGGATTTTAAAATGCTGCTTTTTTTTTTTTTATCTTAATAGAATTCTCACTGTAGGGGCAATACTGGGACTTCTATATTGACTATACGTGTGAGACAGTTGAGACTCAGTGATGGATCCAAGAATATATCAAGAGGATTTTTATCTTAAACAGTTTATTCTGAATTTTTAACATATAGTATGACTATATACAGGATCATGGTAGGATAAGCATATATAGCAGACATACAGCTGAAGCAGTGGCTTGTAAAAACTGTAAATCTTCTTAAGTTTTTCTGTTTTAGCATGTCTATGGAAAAATTTGTAGTTCAGAAATAATTTGGCTTCAGGTACAGATCCGTATCCAAAGGGATTCTCAAAATCACCTCTTCACTATCTCCAGCGTTTTGTTAGGCTTATTTTTTATATGTCTCCAGCCTTTTAGATAGACTATGAAGAGGACTAAATCCTCATCTAGCATGAGGAAGAGTCATATTATAACTCAGAAGAGCATCATGGCCATTCATGGCCATTACAGAACATTCTGCTTACTTTCCCATGTGGCCAAAAAAAAAAAAAAAAAATCAAGAAAACCAAAACAAACTCACTTTTGTAGAAAAACTTTTTTTTAATACAGTTCAGATCTTAAGTTTGAAAGGAATGGGAAAAGACAAGGTGATAACTTCAATACAAATTAAAGTGTAAAAACAGCGATGTTTTGTAAGAGGAAAATAAATATAGAGCTAGATGAGTTTTATATCCATTACCCTAACCTAGACATTCTGTTAATCTATAAAATACATCATTTCCGTATAGAAGTTATAGGCTGGATTCGGTAAATTGGTTTAAAGTGGGTAAGCCTGAATTATCTTTCTCACTAGAAGGTCCTTGTTTCTCTATGCAATTAAATGTGAATTATAGTTTAAAATGTGAATAAAATACTTAGTCATCCATCCAATTTACTGAAACTATATAAATTGAGTTTTTTCCTATATGATTGTTTTCATCTCAAAACATAAATTGATCCAAGTTCACATGGGACTTTTGATGAACCTTTTAAGCTGCAAAGCTCTTTGATTTTGTGTTTTCTTTTAATATTTTTTCTCAAATTCTGTATATGTAAACAACCTACCATTTCTTTTTTGTAGCTCCCTAACTGAACTATGGAGACAAAACAAATTGGCAATACTTTTCCTTAATATTCAAAACTTTGGGCAATTTTGCTTTAGATTCAGGAAGAAATTCTTTTTATAAAGAAGGGATTCTTTTACCCATTGTGGGCCACAAATGCTGTAGAATCGAATACAGAAAAATAAACTGTGCTAACGCTTCCCAGGTTCTTCTGCTGAGCAGAGAAGCATGCTGGGTTGAAACAAGAACATCTGCAGATAAAACTCCCTCCAAAAAATGCATTCCGTGTAACCTATGTTTCCCCTTTTGAGAGACATACTAAAATGTACTTGTATCTGCTTTCGCTTTTCCTTTGATTTTAAACCATCTGCTTAACTCTGGTCCTTTAATCCACCTACCTGAGGATCGTTTTTGCCTGGATAATTTTGAGGTCTGCTTGCAATGCCCAAATTAAACTCACTAACTTCCAAGTCTGCTTCTTACCTTTGAATTTTTCCTAATATCACCAGTTTCTAGTCACCAGGCTCCAAAATCTTTGCTCCCACCCTCTCTACCTCCTCGCTTTCCAAATATATTTTGTTTCCATCGGCACTGTCCTCTCTGATTCTTGTTGTAGGTCCTATAACTCATTTCTCCTGCTTTCTTGCTTCCATTTGACCCTTCTCTGGTCTCTCTAACTCAATGTGCCAACTTCTCTAAAATTGTCCAGAAAACTGCACCTCAGTGTTACTCCTCTGCTTTATGAACTTTGTATTCAAGGCCATCTATTCGTATCCCTTGATCTATTTTAAAAAAAAATGTTCCCTCCTATTTTTCACATCCCTGTACTTTTTACTATGGATTAAACTATACTGTTTGCTGGTCTCTGCACGAATTCTTCCTTTTCCTCTCTTTAGCGTATTATATATCTTTGTTAGGCTTTATCCTAGCTTAAAATGCTTTTCTTTGCATATTCATGTTTCCAAAAGATATTCAATGTTTTTCTTCAAATATGACTTTCTTAAAAAATTGGTGCACGCATGTTTTGAAATTTTCATCATTGTATATTGGCAAAGAAAATTTAGTAATTGTTGCCCTAAGGACTTTTTATGATAATATCTTTACCAGTTTATTTAGGGTTAGTGTTTATCTAGTATTTTGCATCCTTTCACTTTCACAGTATTTCAGTGCCCTTAGGTTTTGTTTTGTTTGTTGCCTTGTTTTTTGTGTTTCTAATATGTAGCTCACAGTTGTACTTCAAAAAATGTGTTTATACCTAGGGTAAAAAATCTTTGATTTTACTGAGTTCTCATATGAAGAGAGTATAGACATGCAAAGTACTAACACCATGCTATATATAAGTGTAAAAAATAACTTTGGGAGGAATGAGTTACAATCAAAAGTTACAGATTTGTCACTCACTTTTACTTGCTACTCTTTATTATTTGAGGTTTAATATTCTTCAACTTGGTGTGTTCCACCATTACATAGTTAATACCTGTTTTAATGTACCCATGTATCTGCCAATATTGCTACCCATTCCTCCTTATGTCATACTTTCATTGCATGTTTTATGTCCTTCTTAAGCTGCATGCTATATAAGTTCCTTTAGTGAGATTTTATTAGTGGTAAATTCTCAGTATTTTTGTTTTTGTAAAACTTGAGGTAACACTTAAGCACATTAAATATTTCACTCACTTCCCATTACTCTTCTTGTTAAAATCTATTGTCAATCTTGTTATATCTTTGTATGTTTGAGTTTTCAAGTATTGATAGCTAATTTTTTTGTTATAGTCCACATTGGCTTTACAATGTACCTTATATGTAGGTTGTTTTAATTCATTCTTTTTTAAAAAATGTATTAATTTATTTTTAGCTGTGTTGGGTCTCTGTTGCTGTGTGCGGGCTTTCTCTAGTTGCAGCGAGTGGAGGTTACTCTTTGTTGCGTTGCGTGGGCTTCTCATTGCAGTGGTTTCTTTTGTTGCAGAGCATGGGCTCTAGGCATGTGGGCTTCAGTAGTTATGGTGTGGGCTCAGTAGTTGTGGCTCGTGAGCTCTAGAGTGCAGGATCAGTAGTTGTGGCGCATGGGCTTAGTTGCTCCACGGCATGTGGGATCTTCCCGGACCAGGGCTCAAATCTGTGTCCCCCCGCATTGGCAGGCGGATTCTTAACCACTGTGCCACCAGGGAAGACCCAGCTTTTAATTCATTCTGCTCTATACTCCTTACCCTTCCTAAATTTGAGGAGACATCTTTTGACAATTCTGGAAAATTTTGAGGCCATTATATTTTTAAATATTTCCTTTCTCAATATTCCACTTCTTTTATATTAAGACACCTGTTAAACATTGTTGCATCTTTTTATTCAGCTGTTTAGATCCCTTTGTCTTCCTTTCAAACTTCCTCTGTCTGAATTACTTTACTGCCTTAGATTACCTTCTGTTACTGCAGAGTTATCTAAGGTGCTTTTCATTGGATTAAAAATTTTTATTAAAAGTTTTATTTACAGAAAAATCGAAGATACACTCCACAGCATTTCCCCATTAACAATTGTAAATAGTGTGACACATTGTTATGATTTAATAAACCATTATTGCATTATTAACTAAACTTTATATTGTATTTTAATTGTCTTAGTTTTTACCTGATGTCCTTTTTCTGTTCCAGGGTCCTATCCAGGATACCACATTGCATTAGTTGTCATGTCTCTTAAGGGAGGAATTGCTTGTGGTGGTTCCTGAGACTTTGTTTTTGATCTTGAAAGTTATGAGTACTGGTTAGAATTTTTGTACAATGCCCTTTATTAACATTTGTGTATTTCCCTCAAGATAAGACCTGGGTAGATGGTGACTAAGTGAAAGATCCCAGAGGTAACTTGCTGTTTTCATCACCTCCTATCAGGGGAATATACTATCAAAATGATTTATGGCCATTGTTGTGGCCATAAATCACAACCTGATACTGTGTTGGTTGGGTTTCTGACTGTAAAGTTAGTCTCCCCTGCACCCCTCTCCTTTTCATACTATTCAGAAGCAAGTCACCAGGCATAGATCCTTAAGGGCAGATTATCTACATAAAGTATTCGAAATTCTTCTGCTTGGGATGTTTGTCACTTCTCCCCCACTTACTTATTCTTTTATCAATATGTATATTTCATACTTTGGGTTATAATTTAATACTACTTTATTGCTCAAATTATTAGAACTTTGGCCTTTGGGTGTGCTTTCAGTTGCTCTAGGGCTCCTTTGACATACCTCCACCAGTGAGGGTTTTGCTCTTGTTTTGTTTTGAGTATATTCTGAATTTCTGCCACTACAAGGTGTTCTGGGCTCATTTTGCATATTTCCTGCCACAGACTTAGAATCAGATTCTTCTTCAAGGAGGCCTAATTTGTTGTACTGGCTGCTATTTCTTTCAGGTCCTGTGCTGACAGAGCAAAACAATATATGTGCTTATACTAATTCAGGTGCATGTACCTATCTATAAATAACTGTAAATATTTATATCTGTCGATTAAACCCAAGTTCATACTCATGTCTCCAACTTTATTACCTCATAGATCATTCTAGCCGCTTCTCTCCACTTCAAAAATGGGGAGCCTGGCTCCTACCATCCGTCATCCACTTACTTTGTTGTTCCATTCCAGTATACATGTGTAGTAGTGTTAGAATTCTTACGCCTACCCCTGTGGGTAACAACTTTATCAACTAAAGTACAGTGCTTTTATGCAGTTCCTTTTGCTTTAATATTGCAGACTTCACTCATTAACAAAGTTAATTAACACCTTTCTTTGTCATCCCCTTCAACAGATTCTCTTCCATTAGTCAGCGTTGCTTCTGAGATACCCTCCCCCAATTCTTAAATATTTTGTGATTTATATGCATTAAGCTTCACCCCTAGTGCTATAAAGTTCTATGGGTTTTGGCAAATGTGTACTGTCTTGTATCCAGCATTATGGTACCATACAGAATAATTTTATTCTTCTAAAGATGACCTGCACTTTATTCATCCCTCTGCCCTACCCCAAGCCCCTGGAGACCACTGACTATTTTACTCTATAGTTTTGCTTTTTCCAGAGTAATACTTAATTGGAATTAAATCAAGTCACCTTTTCATACTGGCTGCTTTCATTTAGCCATTTAAAATGTACTTAACATTCCTTCATATCTTTGTGTCTTAATCGTATCTTTTAATTTGAGTAAACTAGTACATGTATACAATGGATTATTTGTTCATTTAACTATTGAAAGACATCTTGGTTGCTTCCAGTTTGGGGCAATTATGAATAAAGTTGTTATTAACATTTGCAGGCAGGTTTTTGTGTAAATATTAGTTTCCAAGTCAATTGGGTAAATAACTAGGAGCATGAAAGCTGAATTATGTGGTAAAACTGTATGACCTTTTAAGAGCCTGCCAAGCTGTCGCCTATAGTGGCTGTACCAGTTTGCATTCCCAGCTATTGCTCTGCATTTTAACTAGCACTTGGTTTTTTGTTGCTATTGTTTGTTTGTTTTAGCCACTCTAGAAGATGTATTGTGGCTAATAGGTGTATTGTCTTAATTTTTATTTAATGCAAATGACATCTCATGTATTAATTTCCATCTGCGTATCTTTTTTGTTTTAATTTTTGGAGTATGGTTGATTTACCATGTTGTATTAGTTTCAGGTGTACAGCAAAGTGAATCAGTTATACATATATCCACTCTTTTTAGATTCTTTTCCTATATAGGTCATTACAGAGTATTGAGTAGAGTTTCCTGTGCTATACAGTAGGTCCTTATTAGTTAGCTATTTTATATATTGTAGTGTGTATATGTCACTCCCAATCTCCCAATTTATCCCTTTCCCCCCAGTAACCATGAGTTTGTTTTCTTCTTTGAAGTGTTCAGATACCTGTTTTTTAATTGGGTGGTTTTCTTACCACTGAGTTTTAAGAGTTCTTTGTACATTTGATAAAAGTTATTTGTCATATAAGTGTTTTGTTAATTTTCCTGAGCTGTGGCTTCTTTGATTCTCTCAATGGTATCTTTTAGAGAAGTCTTTTAGTCCCAATAAAGTCCAATTTATTTTTATTTTTTTCCCTTTGGCAATCATGCTTTTGGTGTTGTATCTAAAAAATCACTGCCAAATTCAAGGTCAGGTAGGTTTTCTGTGTTGTATAAGTTTTATAGAATTGTTTACTATTTAGGTCTATGATCCAATTTGAGTCAGGTATAGTGAAAGAAGTAAGATCTGTGTCTAGATTATACACATATATATATATATATATTTTTTTTTTTTTAACATGGGTGTCCAGTTTTTCCAGCATAACTTGTTTAAAAGCTATCCTTTCTTGACTCAGTTGTCATTGTACCTTCACCAGATATCAGTTAATAATATTCATGTGAATCTGTTTCTGGGCTGTCTATTCTGTTCCATTAATCTGTGTGTCTTCTTTCACCAATACCATGCTGTCTTGATTACTGTAGCTCTTTATGAAGTCTTGAAGTTGGATTGTTTCAGTGCTCCATCTTTGTTCTCATTATTGTCTTTTCTATTCTAAATCTTTTTATCTTTGTATATAAATTTTAGAATTTGTTAATATAAAAAAAACTTTATTGGGATTTTGACTGAGATTCCATTGCATCTATGGATCAAGTTGGGAAGAACTGATATATTAACAAGTGAGTCTTCTAATTCATGAACATGGAATATCTCTCCATTTATTTAGATCTTCATTGATTTTTTCAATAGAATTTTAAAGCTTTCCACATAGAGATACCATACATATTCTGTTAAATTTATAAACACTTTAGTTTATAAGTGGTACTTAGTTTTCAATTTCAAATTACTAATCACTAGTGCTTTATAGAAAAGCAATAGCATTTTGCATGTTAACCTTATATTCTGTGACCTTACTATAATTACTTATTCTAGGAGTTTGTGTTTCAATTCTTTGGGATTTCCTACAGAGACAATCATGTCATCTGTCAACAAAAGTTGTATTTGCTCCTTCTAGATCTGTGTACCTTTCTTTCCTTTATTTCACTTGGGAGTCCTTCCATTAAGATATTGAGTAGTAGTGGTGAGAGGGGACATCCTTCACTATTTCCCTGTCTTAGGGGAAAGGTATCCAGTTTCTCACCATTAAGTATGTTACCTGTAGCATTTTTTGGGTAGTTATCCTTTATCAAGTTAAGGAAGTTTTCCTCAGTTCCTAATTTGCTGTAAGCTTTTATCATGAATGGGTACTGTGTTTTGTCATAGGATTTTTCTGCATCATTTGATAGCAATTTTTCTTTTACCTATTGATCTGATGGTTTACATTCGATGTTCTTAGAATGTTGGGTTTACCTGTATACCTTGAATAAATCTTACTTGGTCATGGTGTATAATTCTTGGTATACATTGAATTTTCTTTGATAATATTTTGAGAATTTTTACATGTTGTTGATCAGAGACATTGGCCAGTAGTTTTCCTTTCTTGAAATGTCTCTATCTGGTTGTGGTATTTTATGGCCTCCTAGGAAGAGGTAGGAAGTATTCTGTTGGTTTCTCTGAGTTTTAATTTCAGTGATCATACTTTATTTTCAGATGTCCAATTTGAATATGTTTGTAAATTTACCTGATTACTTTTTCTCATTTGTTTGCACATTTGCACAACTTTAATACTTAAATAATATAGTCCGTATAAATACAGATTCTCTGAGAAGCTTGCATCAACATGCATATTGTAGTTTTGGGTTGTGCACTGTTTGACAGAGCTTTATTTGTGGGAGTTTTTTATGGTTGGATTTATGAGGTATCTTTAAACAGAGGCATGTTCTTTGTCTATGCCGAGATTCCCATGGACGATAACAGTTCTGTTTCACTTTGTTTTGAATTTGTGAGGTCCTTCAAATAAGGCTAATACAAACAAGTCTTGTATTAATCCCCCCACTGCCGCCCAGTTGGTAAGAATATTTTTTTCTCAAAAATTTCATTTTCAACAAAATGTATAGCTGTTGATGGGCTTCAGCTTACTACGATGTTCTCAAACTTTCCACCTAACCTGAGCTTAAGCCTTTCTCATCTATTTTGACTCTTAACTGGTTCAAGAAAGTGGCAGTTTAACTTTTCAGCACCAGTGGTTGGTTATTACATAACCAATTTTCTTTAAACTTTCACCTAACATATATTTAAACTTGATATTTACTATAACTCATCCTCTCATGGTTGTGTGGAGGAAATTTGGTTTAGTCCCTTCACCACTAGAAAGTAAAGTCTCTTTTTGCTTTATGCCTTTTCATTTACTAATACATTGATATGTCTGTTACTATGTAACTGCTTCCTTAAGGATAATCCCCATGTCTGATTAACCTCACTATTTCCCACACTAATTACCTTTGGGGAAAATGGATACTTCAAGAATGCAAGATTAAATATATGGCAACATTCTAAATTATACAACTTATATTCTGTTTTAGTTCTGATCTTTATAAATATTATTGGCTTCTTCCTACATGAAACATACTCAACTAGCTTTTAAAAATCACGTGCACATATTAAAAGCAATCATACTCCTGAATCCAAGTAGTGATTGAGAGTTTTAAGCTTTCATGTTCATATACAAATTCTAATCATCTGACCCACAATCTCAATACTCAATCTCCATAATACTTTTGCCTCAGACATTTTCAGAAATTTTGTCTATTTTTAAGTTTGACTTTAGTCAGGGTTGAGATAAGCTTCCCCTCAGTATCATTTACATTTTCTCCTTCCCCCAGAAAGACCAAAGGATAATATTACAAATAAGTTGGAAAGTGAAATATCTCTCTGAGTTACTTAATAAAGAACAGAAGATCATACATTATACTGAACAATTTTGGAACATAAAGACTAGAATTAAGTTCATTTAATATACTATAAAAGATTAAAAGGAAACAAAAATAACAGGTAGTTTGAAGGTCGTATTTGTTTGGAAATATACTATCTTAAGGTTTTATTCTAATTTTAATATTACAATTCAAAATGTCTTGGCTCTCCCTGGAAGAGTACTTTGATGGTGTTTCAGGAACATGTAGTTACACTTAATCCTGGAAAATCTTTGTCCTTTGAGAGTAACGTTATTTTCTTAATGGTCCAGAATATTCAGAGTTAAGTGTTGTGGCTAAGGTTGGTGACAGAGACGAGAAGCAAAATTTGGGTACCAAACTGATGCATAACAAAAGTAGAAGGATAAAATTATTTTGTGATTCATAAAATTAAAAATAACCACATACATTAGAATTTTAATACTTAGAGAATCTGCCTTAAATACATATATATTCTTTATTGCTTTATATTCTTTTGGGTACTCCTAGGATGATACCCCACGCCAAATTTGGCTGTGTAGTACTCGCTCATCTACTCACTCATTCACTCATTATTTTTCAGTTAGCTGTTTCCCTTTCAGTCTTACACTGTAGATTTTTCACCCCCTTGGCTGAAAGCTTAAGAGGACCTGACCACTTGTGCTTTCTATGCCTAATTTGTGATGGGAAGAAGTTGCTTCTCTGTCCTCTGTTCCATTGCTTTGATGAAATGTAAACTTTTCTGCATTTACTTTGATCCTGTATTTTTTTTAAATGAGAGGCCTTTACCTTTTTCGTCTATAAGTACTTATAAAATTAAATGAGAATTTACTTTTAACAGAGGTTTAATATTAAGACTGAGTTTATCTTACCCTAGAATCTTATTCTAAACAAGATATCTGTCTCACTCCTTTGTAATATTTCCCAGCTAATCAAAATAGCTCTTATACGAGAAATCTTATTATCATTATATATATAGTTACTTGTATTGATTGCTCTATTAATGTTGATATACACAAATATTTCTGAAAGACAAACTACTATGGGTAAAATGAACTGTTTGTGGTGGGAGGAGGGATAACTACTTAGCAGGCATCATTTGAATTTTTTATGTGCATGTTGTAGTGTTTTACTCAAAAGGAAAGTAATCCATGAATGTGAACTAGTTACTAACTCAGTGGCCTCATAAATAGGAGATTTTCTGTTTCTGCCTATTTGATATTCTTGTTTTAAACCAGGAACAAAAGTGTTTCTTGCTATCTCAGATATTTTAGAAATTGTGTTCTTAGGAGCAGTATTGACATATTCAAAATGTTAGAACAACATTTTTAAAGCTAGTATTTTAAAAATTGTTAATTTAGTAGTAAAATATGAAAATTATATGACCCTTTAAGTAGAAGGGTTTTTTGGGACTGTTCATTGAATAATGATTTCCAGTCTAGGGTCTTACGTACCTAGAGTCCTTCAAGGTAGTACCTGGATGGAAAAGTACAGCTAAAAGATAGAACTAAGAAATCTTGCATTTATACACACAGTAGCTTGAAGGCTAACTGGAATGTTGAGTGTGTGCACACCAATTTTTTCAAGGCATTCTATGTCTAAAGGTATATACATGTCAATAAAACTATGGCAGGAAGTGAGAAGTATGTAGCATGGGCATGAGATAAAGCATTTCCAGGTGGCATCTACAAAAAAACCTGTTTACAATATGCACAAAACCGTTTGCTCCAGCAATGATTGCAGTATGTGGGAATGAGGTGCTTTCATTGAGTGTAAGTCAGATAAACTGAAATCAGAGGCAGTTAAAATATCACATTCTGCATGGTAGTTCATCACTGTATTAGGGTTTTCCAGAGAAAGAGCCAGCGGGTGTGTGTGTGTCTGTGTGTACAGAGATTTACTTTGCAGAATTCACTTATACAATTAGGGAGTCTAAAAGCTGCAGTTCCAATGTGAAGGCCATCAGGAGGACACCTGGTGAAGAGCCGATGTTGCAGTTTGAGGCTCCGAAAGCCGTCTGCTGGCAAAGTTCCCTCTTGCTGGGGTGGTGTCAGTCCTTTGTCCTATTCAGGCCTTCAATGAATTGGATGAGGCCTACCTACATTATGAAGAACAATCTTCCTTACTCAAAGTCCACTAATATCAGTGTTAATCTCATCCAAAAACACCCTTGCAGAAATACACAAAATGTTAGAGCACATACCTGGGCAGCATGGCCCAGCCAAGTTGACACACACAATTAACCATCTCAATCATGACCTAAAAAAAAAAAAAAAAAAAAAAATTCATGAACAAAACAGATGAATGGGTATATAATGTGAACCACCACCTTTGCATTCTTTAGGTCTTTGGTACCACTAATTTCTGTAATTCTAAGATTCGTTACTGCACGTGACTTACTGTCTTGGGTAAAATTGTAAGGGACATTCTCAGGGGCTTCCACTTTCTGCTTGCTACCATAATGTTCCTTACCCCACAGCTTTGGGAACCAATGTGGGAGTGCCGCTAGTTAAGTCTATCACTCCTGTGAATGCATTTATGAAATTCCCATATTCTGAGGGAAATAATTGCTAGATGGATCTGTAGAGATATCAGAAACATTGTATGATGGACTTGGAATAGACATAATTTATCCCCTGGGTTCCATAAGCCCTCACTCTAATATGATAGTATTTCAAGTATTTTATTCCCAGTATTAGATCTTAATTCAAACAGTCTGAATTCTTTGTATTCTTTTTCCCAGTAAACGTTTAGTCTGGCAAATGGCCCTGGAACTCTTCGGGGAATATATGTATATACATTTTAAGAATATGTATGTACAGTGGTGTTGCAGAGAACCTCAACAGGAGCCAGGCTTCCATTCAGTCAATGGACTCACAAGTCTATGAACTGACTTGGTTGTAGAAAATGGGTGAGGGACAGCAATTTTCCACTGCGGTGACTTGTGTCAGGTTTCTGCTCACAATTTTTTTCCATTTTTTATAATTGAACAATACACTAGTCAGTTACATATAAATCGTGTCACAAGGAGCACCACGGTCTACTAGTCGTTGCCAAAAATGCCTGTGGAGCAAGGTACCATGATAGCCAATGTAGTGTTGCTAAGCATGATAGTATTTCACTTCGACTTTGCTTCTGATGCTTACCTGGCTTCTGTACTGCAGTCCCATTATCCTCCTTGATACCCTGGAACCCACTAAACTCCCATCTTCCACCTGTACTACAGAACGTAGCCACGTTCTGAGCCTTTCCTTGTTACTCTTTGCCTTTTCACCAATGTACTGTTTCACTGCTTTAATAGCTCTGGGTCCTCTGGGCTCCCCAAGGGACACAAATGAGGTGGTGAGTTCTCCAACCTAATAAACCTGTTCTAACTTTCCTATCATCCCAAACCTATGAACTTCATCAATGCCTTACCAAAAAACGTCCTAACACCTCTACTTCATTTGCTGCAGGCCATGATGGTGTGCAGGTTTCAAGGAATTGTCCCAACACACACATTTGGGCCAGGTGTTCCTGCCTGAACATTGAATTCACATGATTAGTAGGTTCGGTGAGTCAAATTCTCCGCTTATCCAGCAGTATGTTGCCTCCCCCTCGACTCTGGACTAATGAACTGAATAGACTCCCACAGGTTTAACCTTGGCTCCTGCCCTAGTATATTAGCTAGGTACTGCAGTCCTTGGGTGTATAAACTATTTTCTCCCAAAGCAGAGATTGCACTTCTCCATTCAGATTGTGCTGAGACCTCACCCTTGTGAATAGCCTGAAGGCAAGGAAGGGTTACAGCCTGGGATCTTGAGGAGAATAACATCTTATTTTTCTTTCTTTTTTTTTTTTTTTTTTTTTTTTTTTGCTGTACGCTGGACTCTCACTGTTGTGGCCTCTCCCGTTGCGGAGCACAGGCTCCAGACGCGCAGGCTCAGCGGCCATGGCTCACGGGCCCAGCCGCTCCGCGGCTTGTGGGATCTTCCCGGACCGGGGCACGAACCCGTGTTCCCTGCATCGGCAGGCGGACTCTCAACAACTGTGCCACCAGGGAAGCCCTAACATTATCTTTTGAAAAATCTGATTTTAAGTAACATCCTTATAAATTGCCCAGGCAAGGGGAGTTGTGACTTTTCTCAGTGACCAAGGGCACTGCTTTTACTGACCCAGAGAATTCAGAGGAATTCAGGAGTTCAAAATTTGCAGGCTCATCTACTCAAAAGTCCCCTCATAGGACTTCCTTTCCCACACTGTTGAAGGCCATGACTTTGTTACAGGTCTCCCCACACTTGGTTTCCTGTGCAGTTCTTCCACCTTTGCAATTAAATCTTAGGTCTGATTTTTCAGAGCCGTCTGCCTTTCAACTCAAGGAGATGAGAATATCTTCAAAATCTTTAGTAGAGGACCTTGGACTTTTATGGCTTGATTTGGGTTAGAGTTGGATATCCTGAGCCTATTCCTTTTATCTGAATGAAGGCTTCTAATTCATTTAACAGAAGCCAGAGCTCTCCACAATTATCATTGTCCCTGTACTATTAGAGGGCTACAAATAGCTAGTATTTAACCTTTATCCTACATTTGATCCTAATTGACCACAGGTTAAAAAAAAAAGCCTTAGTGCTTGCAATGTGTTAGCACGTCATGGATTATCCCCACCCTAAATACAACCAGAAATGGCATCTGTTACTTTCAGACCAGTGACTAATCCAGCCCCCAGATCCTTCTTCAGAGTATGTCCAGTGTCCTGCATGTTTCCCACTGTCTTTAACCCAATTTGTCCAGAAGTCAGAACAAATAATTGTCCTAGTGTTATGAGGGACACTCCCAGGTAAGAAAAATAAAGGACAAATGAAATGAGGAAAGGAAATAGGGGAAGAGAATTTTAAAAACCTACATATCCTGTGAAGGATGGGAAGCCCTGGTGTGGAGAATGCTGGGCTTTAGTTTCAATCTTAAAAACCTTTTAAAACGTTTAGAAATACCTACTACTTAAAGTCTAAAGAATCGGGAACTCAAACATTCATTAATGAAAACATTTTGTAATTGAACATTTTACAAAGATCCTAGAGGGGAAAATGAAATATATCAAAAAATCATTGATGCTATCTTTTTGCCCTTCTGTTTGAACTTTATGTAACTTATAATTTTTCTAAACATCTTGTTTTCTTGTATTGGTTACCCTTCACACTACCGCAGGAATCTTATACCCACCATCCTGCCATTGTATCAGTTACAGTGCATTTTAATATTATTATTTTTCTCACTGCTCTTGAATATTCTTTTATTTATACAGTGTAACAGTACTACTAGATGTTTTAATTTCATTTCAAATAGCTTTTACACTTTGACTGTCATCTTGTTTTTTGCAGTTATCCTCTCATTGTCAAAATGTCTTCAGTCCTCTCTTCCTTTGCTTCTACTCAGAGCATGTCTTACATGGCACTGTCAATTTTGGTGGGAGTGTTAGGCTGACAATATTGTCCTCTCTCTTTTGTAACAACGGTTCTGAGTCACTGCCATTGGATCACAGAAGTTTCTTGGGCACACTTTTTAAAATGTTTGGCTAAGTACTGCATATTTATCCTTAAAATTATACCTTTGTAAGAAATAGATGTAGCAGACTACTGGGTCATCAAGTAAACAAATGAATCTCTAAAGAGAAGCTGGAAGTGCATGGCTATTTGACTTTTAACTTCTCTCTAAATTTTGCTTTTTCTTGCCTTTAACTTAGACATTTTTCACGTTTTCTTCAGCCATTTTATCACTAAGCACTCAAAATAACTTACTGTTTTCCAGGCATGATATTAGGTCCCGGAGATGGAGTGGGTTGAGGGCAGATAGGAGGAGAAAAGAGTGGCAGCAATAAGGGATGCATATCTCTTCTTGAAATATTCTTATTTCATGAGCAAGGACAGCCCTGTTTAAAAACAAAACAAAAAACAGTGATAATTGTGCTGATAGAAAATGACAGTGTAGCTAAGTACAGTAAAGGGAACAACTACCTGTACTTTGAGGGGAATAGTCTCATCTTCATAAAGTTGACTTTGAAATAGGGTCTTGCGCAATGAGGACCACAAAAGGCAAACAACTAATAGGATCATCAACAGACATCCTGGCGACTCTTCATGCTCTGAATTTTCATTTTTGCCTTCTCTCTGTTCCCCTAATAAAGTCAAGGGGAAAAAAAAGTGATACTTTGCAAGCAGGATATTCCTTCAACAAGGAGACTATAGCTTCCTTCCAGACTAATGAAGTTCCTGAATAGTCGTCTTCCTCTATTGCCACCTTTCTTGATTTTTTCGCTGTAGAGATAGTTATTCGCTCTCAGGGATGGCCAATTTAATAAAATAAACTCGATAGGCACATTACTCAGATCTTTATGTGCAAAAAATATTTGCCTAGCTTCACAATGTTATGTGAAGAAAAGGTCTCTTCTTGGAAGATAAGTTTAGTCTTGAGAACCAAGAATGAGGATGAAAATCGAACTTGGCCTTTCACTGCTTACATGCCACAGTTTTAATTTTATTGTCATCCTGAGAGCCCATGTTAAATATAACTAGCAAAGGATTTTGACACCTAAGTTTAATATAGTATTCCAAGGTGCCTTGTTGAAAGCTAAATGAGGAATTGGTATAATCAAACTGCTCACCATATTGAATAAACTTCTATATGTAGAATTACATGATAAAGGGAAATAACTCTTTAGCTCAACCAAGTAATTTTTTTTTTAATAAAAGATGTTTTTTTTGTGGTATTTTTAGCCTCTTGGGCTAATCTCCTTTTACATTTTCAGACATTTCCTGGTTTTCATAAGCAAATAGAACTCTGCATGGCTTCCAAATTCAGGATTTTCATGCATATAATCATTATTCATTCTGTCATTTGCATTATAAAAAAGAATGAGTCAGCACATATTCATAGTTTCGCTTCACAGACCATTTTGCTTCAATTAAAACATTTTATGTTATGGGGGACTCGTATGAGTTTTTTACTTCTAATTTTATTGTGCAAATATCTTTGTTTCCAGGCATGAATTGGGAAAAACAACATGGGTAGCTTTAGAGCTTAGATGTCTGTCAAGACATTAAGGGATTTATGTGAGAAACTTTTCAGCCTTCGTGCTGACCAAATTGTACTCCAGGAAGCTAAAATCTATGGGGGAAGTTTGGGGGTGCAGTAGTTTGGAGACGTGCAATTGAAAAAAAAAAAGTGTTTCCCTTCTGTAGTAAGAGTACGCATCAGGAAGAGCCAGGTGAAAGGTCAGAGCAAGCCTCAGGAGTGCATCCCTTTGGGAGTTGGTAAGCAGTTATTGAACCCTGCACTTTTTCTGTAAGTTTATTTTTGCAGCTAGTTTGAAGAGTGAATTTTTCTTAAAAAATTAATTCCACACAATTTAATTGATGTCCTACATGCCACTCAGTAATGTACATATTTTCAGCCATACACTGACTTTGTACATCCCTCAGTTCTACTTGCCAAGTTGTAATACATGTAATTGCCCATGAATTCATCTCTTTCATTCATTAAATAGGCATGTGTTGAGTACTGCCCATCTACTTAGCTGTTTTGCCGAGTGCTACGTATTATCAAAATGAGTAAGGGGCTTCCCTGCTGACGCAGTGGTTGAGAGTCCATCTGCCAATGCAGGGGACACGGGTTTGTGTCCCGGTCCGGGAAGATCCGACATGCCGCGGAGTGACTGGGCCCGTGAGCCGTGACCGCTGAGTCTTCGCGTCGTCCGGAGCCTATGCTCCGCAACGGGAGAGGCCGCAACAGTGAGAGGCCCGCGTACCGGGAAAAAAAAAAAAAAAAAAAAAAAGGACTTGCTTTGAAATTGCCTACAGCCTAGTGAGGAAGATGAGCACATAGTCAAATTATTTTAGAAATAAGGTACAAAACGGTGATTTTTGCTTGTGGGGCAAATCTAAGTACTTTTCTAGAAGCAATATTCAGCTTGTGAAGGGGAAACATGGGAGAGAGGGAAAGGATCCAAAAGGCTTCTCAGGCTTCAATACATAGTAGTTCTATTGTCATTCAGTTTATATTGTTTTTAAATTAAACTGATATTTCTTGTCTAGTTATTTACATTAAAAAAAAATTCAGACATAAATGTTGTTGGTTTGTGTGTTATCCTATTACTGGCTTTCAACTTATTTCCATTGTATTGAGGGAACATAATTTGTAGGATTTCTATGTCTTACTAAGGCTTGCTTTTTGAGGTAAATCTGGTCTGCATTAACTTGTACATGAAAATAGTGTACATGCTCTTCAATATCTCCCCTCTGCACTTGTCTTTATTCCTCACTATTCTAACATCCTCCTCACCATTTCACTAAGATTCATTTTATCACGGTTACCCATGATCTCTATGCTGTAAATAAAATGACAATCCCCAGGGACTTCCCTGGTGGCACAGTGGTTGAGAGTCTGCCTGCCGATGCAGGGGACACGGGTTCGTGCCCCAGTCCGGGAAGATCCCACATGCTGCGGCTGTGGGAGCGCCGCTGAGCCTGCGCTCCGCAACGGGAGAGGCCACAGCAGTGAGAGGCCCGCATAATGCAAAAAAAAAAAAAAAAAAAAAAGACAATCCCCAGTCTTCATCTCACATGACTTATCAGGTAGAGTTGACACAGTTGAACATTCTCTGCTATTTTAACCAGTTTCCACTCAGCTTCTGGAACACCACTCTCTAACTTCCCTGCATACCTCACGAGCCACTTCATTCTTTGCTGGTTTCTCCTCACTCTTTGAATCTCTAATAAAAGTTGAAGTACCCAAGGCTTCAGTCCTTGGACCTCTTTCTTTCCAAACCATACTCACTCCTTATCTCGGGGCTTTTTAGTAACATCTGTGTTCTAATTACTTAGAAATCTACATTTCTAGGCACTGCCCCCCCCCACCAATCTCAGGTACGTTTACCTAGCTCTCTATTTGATATCTTCATTTAAATGCCTAATGGACATTTGGAAATGACCAATTTTACAATGGATCCCTTTAATTCTCTCTAAGCCTTGCTTCAAGTAGATACCAACATTGTTTTCCCTATTGTGATTAGATCTGAAACCATGGGATTGTTCAATGTGGGATATTAGATGAAGCACCTGTTGGCAAATCCCATCTTTTCTGTCTTCATATACATCCATATTCTAACCATTCCTTGCCGCCTCTACTGTTTCTGCTCGAGTTCAAGCCACGTTCATCTCTTTTCTAGATTGCTGCAGTAGTCTTGCTTCCCTGCTTCTGACTTTATTCCCTCACATTCTCTTCTCAAAATCCAGCCAGAGACATCCTGTTCGGTTTCTACTCAGAGTCCTCCATTGGTTTGCCATCTCATTTGGAGATGTATCTCTAATGCCTGTGATAACCTACTCAGTTTTAGATAATGTATCTTCATTACTTTCCGACTTCCTCTTCTCTTCTGTCTCAATCTGTTCCTAACAAATTGGATCTCGTGCTGGTTTTTATTTTATTTTTGGCTGCGCTCGCTGCTGCACGTGCGTGGGCTTTCTCTAGTTGCGGTGAGCAGGGGCTACTGTTCATTGTGGTGTGCGGGCTCCTCATTGTGGTGGCTTCTCTTGTTGCAGAGCACGGGGTCTAGGCATACGGACTTAAGTAGTTGTGGCTCGCGGGCTCTGGAGCGCAGGCTCAGTAGTTGTGGCACATGGACTTAGTTGCTCTGTGGCATGTGGGATCTCCCCGAACCAGGGATCGAACTGGGGTCCCCTGCGTTGTCAGGCAGATTCTTAACCACTGTGCCACCAGGGAAGTCCTCATGCTGTTTTTTGAATAATCTAATCTCGGAGACTTTGTCCTTCATGTTTCCTGTGCCTAGAATGCTTTCTCCCAGTTATCCACAACGCTGATGCCCTCATTTCCCTCAGGTCTTTACTCAGATTTTGACTTTGTAAGAATTTGCCTGACTCTTATCTATGAAATTGCATATACTTCAATTTTATACAAAGTTACTGATTAAAAATTTTCCAATTAAAAACATTGCAACTTTCCTCCCAGACATTGCTTATAGACTTTTGATTGTTTTTGGCCTTAGCATTAATTGCTGTTATTTACAATGTATCTTATTAAATTTGCCTTCTGTACTAATTTAATCTTCATATAAAAAAACAATTTTTTTAACTGCTATATTCTAAGCACCAAAATTAGTGCTAGCTTATGGTAGACACTGACTAAATACTTGTAAGAATTAATGAGTGCTTTATTGGATTTGATACCTAGCTGCACACACTGAAACAAAGGAGTATGCAGGAAGTTTATGGGGAGTGTTTTGGGGATCAACACCTGTCAGAGAAAGGAAGAAAGTAGGGGTAGGCAAGCAAAATGGGCTTCACTGTGATCTCCACAAAAGCCTCAGCCAGCAACCCAGGGAGCTGTCCTGCCTTGTAACTACAGACCAGACCTTTACGCTTGGCATCCACTAATCATGGGGTGCAAGGCTGACCTTGCGGGAAGCCTTGGCGACACAGCACAACCAGCTTAGGCCAGTTTCAAAGTGGGATGAGAACTGGGGCTGACGTTTGACAGCATTCCTAGCAGCTGGGTGGAAAGGTCTGTTCATTCTCAAAGGGCATCCTTCTCGTGTGTACTGCTACACCTACCAAGTAGGCTATGACCTTCAGGCTGCCTCCGTGTCCTAGGAGGCCCTTCCTCCTGGGGACTGCACAGTTCCTGTCCTTCCTTCAAGTTAGCACTCAGATGCTACTGTCTCAAAGAGGCCAACCCTCTCTCTTTCTAGTTCAAGTTGAAACAGCCCCCACATGGGTCTCACAGACCCATGCCTTTTAATATGGTGTATTTGCTTAATTTCGTGTTTTCTGTTTCCTCCAACTAGAAGACATGCTTCAAGAAGACATGCTCCAAGAAGACAGATTTTTTGTCTACTTTCTTTACTGAAAAATTCACAAGCGCTTAGGACACTGCATATAGTATTCCAAATACTTGTGGAATGAATGAATGAAATGAAATGAATTTCAGGTTTCTGACTAAGCTGGCTTTGATATTTTTAGTACTAGAACTTCTACAGAGTGATGATAGTCCTTTGGATTTCACTGATAGAGATGGAAGGCTGAAGCAGAGCCTGACTGCCCATACAAGCCTGCACTGCAGCTCACTGAGAATGTACTCCAGGACATATTTAAAAGCAACTAGGGGAAAAAGAAAACACAAAAAAAACAAAAGAAATGAACCCTGCCTATTAGGACACCCACCAATTTGTTGAAAGCACAAATTTGGTTCCTTAAAGGCTGACTTAGCTCTAAAGTCATGGGTGTAGTTTCATATTGTGTTAGGGGTGAAGAGACTTGATATAGGCTAAGAGGCTAACAGAGTCTGACATCAACCTTCTGCCCCAAAGTTAATGCAGGGAAGATGCGATAAAGCAGGTTGCCACCAGAGGACACTGTGGGACCTCTTTCTGATGTTGAGCTTTCCAGAATGTATAGGATTGTAGGAAGCTGGGCCCAAACGTTTAAAAAAACCTAAACATAGAGGAATATTTTGCTCATGTCATTAATGACTGCTTCATTTTGAAAACACACAGTATAAGAAAGAATGTGTTGAACTGCAGTTGGAATGATAAAAATGGTGAAGGCTGATAGAAATTTCACAAAGATAACAAGGGATATTGTGTATCTAAAAGATACTAAACCCACTCATAATTTTTAAGACTGCTGGTGAGAGCGTAAATTTGTTTGATTCTCAAGGAGGGTCATTTGTCAATCTATTTGAAAGTTACAAATGTATTCACCTTTGACCTCCCTCTGCATACTTGTAGGAATGTATCCTACAGATGGGGGGACCTATGAGATACTAACTCACTTATACTAAGTCATTTACTATAGCCTCTTAATAACAGTGAAAGTTTTGAAAAACAAATCTTCAGGGAGTCTGGTTAAAGAACTTATGGTATTTCAGAACAGAAATACATGAGGCTGACTATGATGAAGATACTGTTTATTTGCTGGTATAAAAGACCTCAAAGTTACTTTGGGTGGGAAAAAAAGGCTCATAGTAGTGGGTAAGGCATACAGTTTTTTCAGGGGGGGTGAGGAGTGAGAATACACATACATAACTGTATTTGCAGGAAGAAATTTAGCAAGGGCACACAGATGCCAGTAAACGTTGTCTTGTTGATGGTGACAAATGGAAAGGGATGGAAGCAAGTGGGAGTGAGACTTTGTCCTTTATACCATTTTGTGAGACTTCGACTGATGCAAATTAATGACCTATTCACAAAGCAGAATATATTTAATTGGAGGGGAAAAACTTTTGGTTACTCATTGAGAGAATGTTGGCATTTCAACTGGTTGTTTTCTTACTCTAAGGCATCAGATACATAGAGGTGTTTGTAGTCGGAGTTAAGTAGTTTTTTGAGTTACTGAATGAATTCACTTAGGACTAGTCCTTCTGGCTCACTTGAAATGAATGAGGTGAATTTTCCAGCAAGGCTGTCCCAGGAAAAAGGACAAAGTGGCTTGGATTTTCCTTTGGGATCTCTTCAGTTTTCTTGACTTTCTTAGTCCCCACCATGAGCAGTTGGTTACAGGTTGGTTACAGGTTATAGGCAAAGAAGGAAGGAGTTACTGAACCTTTTCCTTACATTGTAACAGACTTAATCTAGTAATACCTATTGATTTATTCACTTAATATTTATTGAGTATCTACTAAGAATCTGACAATGAACCTCCTTCTGAGGATACAGATCTGTCAGACCTAAGCTTTTCTTTCCCTCAGGGAGTTCACAGTCAACTAAGAGGACAAGCATGGTCTAATTGCTTTGCGGAGTGATGTGTGTCATGGAGAAACAGGGCATGGTTCCCCTTTCCTGAGAGAGACCAGAGAGAGCCTTCACGTCATATTACAGACTTTAAAATCTGAGTAAGAATTTTCTAGGCAACAGGGGTTGGCATGGTGGGGGGGAGAAAAAATTCTTAAGTAGAAGGGAGAACACTTAGGAAAATCAGACTTAAACACATGGACTGTTGGAACAAGGGCTGAAGACTTCAGCGAGACTGTGTGTGTGTGTGTGTGTTTACATTTTGGGAGGAATTGCTGCCACTACTGCTAATGTTAAGTACTTGGTATGTGCTCTAGCTACACTATGCCATCTAATCGTAACAAAACTCTGAAGTACATGTTATCCCCATTGTACAGATAATGATACTGAGAAATAAAAAAAAAATAGGTTATTTGTCTAGAGTTATACATGTAGGTAGAGCTATTGTGCTACCTGGTACTCCCAAGGAAAGATCACTGCTAATCTCCAGGAGGCCTTCTCTGCATGCCTGACTCCTAGGTGACAGTAACTGTTCTGTGTTCTTGTCCCTGCAGGCCTGGGGTGAGAACAACTCACCTTCCCTTGTGGTTTCCTTACATACCACCCACTGTTTTGTAAATAAGTTTTTTATTAAAGTCTCTTCAAATTATCCTAATTTTAAAGTGCCATCTGTTTTCAGTTGGCACCATATCAACATTTAGGAAGTTATTAATCTAAGTGAGAGCTGATGAAAGTCTATTGTCGCAGTAGTTTAAGACATGAAAGGGATGGGATGGATTCCAGACAGAGAGGAATCTGAATTTTAAGAGGACTTCAAGGAAAGAACAATCATTCTTAAGGTTTGGGTTCTATAAAGGAATCCAAGGAGACCTTTCATGGGTGTTTGCCATTGCACTACCTAGACAGAAACTCTTAATCCAAGTGAATAGCAAGATAGGACAAAACAGGTGGTTGCTAAATTGACCCTTGAAGACAGGGTTTGCATGTATTGAAGTACATGGAGCCACGTTCTTCATTCACAGAGGGTGGTGCCAGGTATCAGGTGGTGAGTCAAATAAGCAGTTAGTGCTAAGAAGGTATAGCAAGAAGAAAGAGGGAGCCCTGGCAGGTAGATCCACCTGCTCAGCCCTGGTTCTGAGGGTTTGGCTAGGCAGTGAGCAGCAGGAGGAAGGTCAGCAAATAGCAGGAGCCCCATCTTGAGATTAAGTTCAGGGTAAACTCCAGATCCTGGGGAAGGGGTCGAAGGCAAAGCAAGTGCTGGCTGGACAAATGGCAGCACGATTGGCACACTGCTATATCTCTTGGATGTTTCCTTAAACCTCCCGAGTGTGCATTGGACTGGAGTATGGCTGAGAGCACTGGGGAGATTAGGTGGCTCTAATTGTGGGGACTGGAAGGTCCTAATACACCCCATTCACAAAGGCAACTCAGCTCTGAGGTTTTAACGAAGGCTGTAATTTTATCAAGTAGTTGAAAGGTCTATTTTCATCTTGTGTTCCAAAGCAGCAACACCCTGGTGCATTTGAGGAAACATGAGTGTTCTTCGTCAATGTCTCTCAATTTGAAGAGTTAAAAATAGGGCAGGCATCAAACTGATGGAATTGCATTATTAAATTCTGTTTCCTACTGAGATTCCTTTTTGTGGTGGGGAAAAAAAAGGAATTCTGAAACTGAAATATTTTCAACATTAGCTTCTTTCTGGGGTTTAAAAATGTATTTTGACTTACAGTCTCTGAGGACAGTGTATAGAAAATGGCTTCCTAAATTAACACATCAATTAAACCAAATGGAGAGTAATAATTGCACTAAAATAATCTTTTATAAGGAACATTTTATAGGAAATGTCCGTGGTCCCTTTGACTCACACAGGTGCTGTATTAATCACTGAGGTGTGACTTATAGAGGTGAAGAGTTTACACTTCTTTCCTTTGTGTTGAGCATTCTGATAAATGAGAGTCTAATGTGACAGGAAAAGATAACGCAATGAATATGTTATTATGCTGAAGGAACATGAAAAAAATGTGACTGACACTGTATTTTGTTCCAGGTGGGAATAAAAAGCAAGCAGTTCCTGGCCCATGATAACTCTAGTTAAGGGTGTCTGACTGATGGCATGTTGGCACCAGCATTGAAGGAAGTGATGGGCTTCAGGTCCAGGTGAGTTCAGTTCTCCAAGACATAGTATGTGCATCTTTTGTACTCCTATATACACACAGTTCATAAAGTAACTCCACTGAGCCTTTTAAGATACCGGGCTATGGCATTTCTTTAAAAGATTATAGTAGTTGTGAAATTCTGTAGTGCTTTAAAGTCATTGGATATTCTTTCTCTTCTTTTTAACTTTAAGTAATAGAACAGGTAGTTAAGGATGGGTTTCTTTCTGAAATGAGGGTCAATGCCTGAAGTATAAGTAGAATAAAAGATAAAACTTCATATAGTACTTGGGGGTAAGGAGGGAAGGCTATTTCTATGTGACCTAAGTGGGAACACAGAGTTACATATTAAGCATTTCAAACTGACACATTGGTTCAGACCCTCCTTAATGGCAGGCACCTAAGGGCTGAGTTACCCTTAAGGACTCTGAATTTTGTCACTTGCGGAGTCATGTCATTAGAGCAGGCAGATAATCCAGTAATTCAAAAGAATCTTTGATTTCTGGTTTTCAAGAGATCAAAAGTTAAGGTCAAATACACCTTTTGTTGCACAGCTTCTAATTACAATCCTCCCTGAGTCTGTACCTTCATGAATTCATAAGCCAGAATGTATATATCACCTAGACACATGAATATAAAACTTACGTGGGTTGACTAGAGTAATACACTATAGTTTTTGGGGGCAGAATATATTTTATACAATTTAATTTAAAAAATTTTATACTTTTTAAGATCTAGATACTAGGACGTATACACGTCTTATTTTAATTTATATAGAATATCTGCCTTCCACAAATTCAAAGATTAGTAAAAAAAAAAAAGCCAATCCCAGAATAGTATGGCAAGTGCTATAAAAGATAGAAGAAACATGCAATAAATACTTAGTCTATTTATCAAATATATTAATAAATAGCAATTCTATATCTAGTGATTTAATGTAAGAAAATAATTATGGATGTATGAAAAGATTTAAAGGATATTTCTGTTTGTTGTAATATCAGTGAAAATAATGAACAGCCCAAATACTTAATTGGATAGTATTTATCAAATAGATTTTTTTTCAAAGAGTGAAATTCTATAGATCTATTAAAACAGATAGTTTAGAAGAATATTTATGATATGGAAGAAGGAGCAGGTATACTTTTAAAATTGAAAAAGCGGATTAAACATTTTTTATAGATAACATTTGTGCATTTATAGAGAAAATGACATACGTGATTTTTCTATTTTTATTTTTAACACTTTTCTGATGTCTTCACAATGTATATTGATAGTCAGAAAATACAAAACTTACAATAAATCATCCAAGTTTTTCATAAGAAAAGGTATTATAGAAAGTGGTCATGAAAAAATCATCACCATGTTTTCCAGAGATTAAAAAAAAGAATGACGTTACAAAACAGGATGGAAGTAAAATCCTGTATGTGTTTAAACATAATGGCATGTGTATATAGGTTATTATATGTATTAGTTCATAATAAGAAAAAAATACCTAACGTTTTTGTTTAAGTGAATGAGTTTTAGATAATGAAGACAGTTGATTCCTATTTAATTAAATGTGTAAAGATGCCAAAGAAGGGATAAAATTTGAGTAGGGTTTTGAAGGCTAAATATATGGAAATGTGCTTTCATTAGTATTGATAATAACTAAGTTTGACTAGTTGAAATGGATAAATGTACATATTATGCTCACTTACCTTATTCTAATTTTCATTTTGTAGAAAATGATCCCATAAATGCTACACATTGAGTAAATTTGTATGTTAACATATTTGTTTAACGTTAGCATTTAGTATATCAAATTGATTATTTTCTTTTATCATACACTTTGTAAATATCACTGCCTTTTAAAATAATGCATCATTGTATAAGTAGTCACAACAAGAAAATATTTGTCAAATCTTTCAAAGTCACTTTCATTACCATGTTATTCAATTCTTAATTTTTCTGACTTCAGTGATGCATAAGTAAGTTGTACATTTATCTGAAAGTTGAAATAACTTTAATTTTTCATGTGAACATCTTAAAAAAAAAAAAAAAAAACTTTGTGAAGAATACTGGTAGTGTTCTCTTTCAAACTTCCCTGTATCTCTCTTCCCCATAGACTGTGTCTCTAGGTCCATCCTTTGCCCTTTTTATTCTTACTGCATATTCTACTTAGGTGATCACACTGACACCCAAGGCTTCAATATACCCAAATGTATGACTCTATATGAACCCATACTCTACTTGGTCACTAGCTCAATATACCAAATGAATCACAGATAATCCTTTTCACGGATGTTTCTCACCTCGTTCCTTCAGATTCCTTTCTAATGGGATCTCCTCTTTTCACCCTCCCCAGTATCAAATCTGAAAAAGCAAAACCCTGCTTGAAAGGCAAGAGTATATGTGAAGGGCTGTCTAGATTGACTGAGTAGGCCTGAGTGATCCCTAATAGACAGGAGAAGGGGCAAGTTTGTTTTTATCAACATAGGAAAAGGGAGAAAAATTTTTACCATCAACGAATGTACTCTTCATTATTGATCTTCTGTGCTTCTGTCCCCAATATGCACATTATAAATGTGTGAACTAACATTAAGTGGAAACTAGACGAGGGGCAGAAAAACTCAATGGTAGTTCAGTTATCAACATATCAACATGGGTGTGGGGGACAGATATAGTATAAACTGACCTGGGTTCAAATATTTACCCTGCCATGAATGAGTTACGAAGCCCAGAGCATAACATTCTCTTTAAGCCTCTGAGGCTGAAATTACTCGTTGTTATAAATTGTTCCCATTCTGTAAGTCAACTAATAGAATGTCTGTGGAAGCCTTTTATAAATGTTTAAGCACTTTGCAGGTGTGAGCATTGATTGATTGCTACCAACTCTAAAATTATTTTACTTAGCAAAGCACACACAAATGCATATATGTATATATGTGTGTATACACACACACACATATACATACACACACATTATAGAGACTACTTCTACTTGTTCCTGTGCAAAATGTCTTTGCTTTTCAGTAAAGTATCTTTAAGTATTTGCAGAGAAAGTTCCCTCCTCATTTGACTATATGTGGCCTGCCCATGAAATCAGCATGGTTCAATAGCTTAGGATGTATTCTCTTTGACCTTTGATCACAAAGGGAATTCAGCTCTGGACAAAATCCCAAGATAATGAGCTTCGCAACACCAAGCAACTGTCTTTTATGAAACCCACTCACAAAATAAATGTGGTACAAAAATTAAAGACACAGAATATTAAGATAACATTGATTCATCTGGAAATTATTTCTAACCATATAATATTAATAATACTCCATGACTTGAAATTTAAGCTGTAGCTATCATCACATAGCAACAAGAATTATTTAATATTACCAACAACTGTAGTCATGTTGAATATTTTAGCAGTTGAAATTACATTTGCTGAAGTACTATAATGAGGATATTTTGCAAACTATAATAAAATATTGGAAATTATCACAAGGTGAAAACTTTTTCATATGAATCAGTGTTCATTAGTCATTCATGAATATATATCTAAGATAAATCAAAATATATATTGATTACACTGAAACCACTTAGAGTGTCACATAATGTGTAGTAAAATTTGGGAGAATTAGATCACTGCAAACCAAAAGTCTCAACCAGGCTTATTCTCTGTCCTTTATTCACATTTCTCAAGAAAATGTGAGTTACATGAGAATACGTCAGAGCTGGGAAAAAAGGCACTGACTCTCAGTGATGGTTCTCAATAACCAAGAGTTGAAATGATTCACACAATTTTAAGCATCTGCTATGGACATTGTATTTCCCTAGACCTGTGGGGTATATAGACATCAATAAAGTATTTCTGCCTTCAAGTGACTATCCTCCAGGAAAGGAGAAAGGCTCTATATGCAGATAGTATTAAATATTATCTTATAATGCAGATACATACTATGTATAGTGAGGTAACTTATTAGTGTTAGATGCCAAAGATAATGAGTAATCAAGAGCACATTGTTTGCCGGAAGACAGATACATTTTGACTTGTATTAAAACAACTGTGAAGACTTCTTGAAGCTATCTTGAATCTGATATAAATAACAGGGATGATGCATGTCAGGCATTGTAGATGGAGGGAACAATATCTGTATACATAACAAATAGGTAAGGACAGTTAGCAAGCCTTTTTTTTAATAAAGGGTGGTAGTATTGAAAAGGATGGTGATTGATTTTGGTGGACTTCAGTGTTAGCCCAAGACATTTATTTTTATAGTCTTTACCTATTATGTTTGTTATGTTTGTTTGTTTAAAATTAAACACTTTAATTTTTTTCTAAGCTTAATTTGGAAATTATATTTTATACCCATGGAGCGTATCATTGTTATTACCAATCTGATGTTCATAGCAGTATTTAAATATCAGTTATAAGCAAAATTGACCTCCAAAGTTTTATATGCCATAACACTTTTTCTACAATACTCAATTACATGTGATTTTCTACAGTAAACACTAGTCTCAAGGTTACAAAGCAACAGTACTTGCAACTTTTAAAATTAATCTTGGAAAAGTTTCCTGTAATGTACCATTCACACGAAACAAATAGAACTCAAATTTGTGAGAAATGTTTATTTTAATCTATACCTTTTCATGGTAACATGTAGATAGTAATCTTTATCTTTCTAAACAAAGACTGGTGGGTTAAACCATAGTTTTGTCTTCTCAAAGCACTTGAGTCACTTTCTTAAACCTGTAAGAAATTATTAAGTCATTTTTTCCCTCATTTCCTGTTCTCATTCAGCATATATTTGTTGAAGTAAAACATTTTTCTGAGTCCTAAGCGTCTTCTTTCATATCCTCTTTTATATATATATATTCCTGCCTATTTTTTACACTCACTTTTTCCCCTTGGCCAATAAAAAAAAAAATCACTATTTTTCCTTTTTATCATATTGTTTCCATAGTAATTCTTCTAAGATGTAAGTAGTATCTTATAGTTACTGTTCCCCTAAAAAAATGGTATTTTATTTATACTGAGTTTTTGAGAGCCTGACATAGTGGCAGAATATTACAGTATGTAGAAGTATGAGAGAAGAGTTAGAAACATGAAACTGAAAAACTTAGAAGTTGGAGCCTGGTATTTAGATTTGAAATTTCTTCCCACTAGTAATCATTTAACATTAGAGTGAAACAGATGAAGACAAAAGCAAGAAAAAGGTGCTAGTATAAAATTGTTTTGAGACATGGACATTGGAAGACAGGAGGATAAAGATGAGTGAGAAGGAGTTATGTCAGATTATTAAAGAGAAGTAGGAAAGTTTAGAAGGTAAAAAAAATCCAGGGGTCAGTGTCATCTACTAGATAGTGGAAAAATGATAAAAGCCCAGTAAACTCAGTATTTCTGTTTAATAAAAATGAAACAATTTTTTAAAAAAATATTTGAGATAAAATATAATTTTCTGGTTATCTAGAAAGGTAAATCAATCCCTTTCAAAGATCTCCTGTATATACCTCAGATACAGATACCTGATGTAAAGACCTCAGATACAGGGGGCTTCCCTCGTGGCGCAGTGGTTGAGAGTCCGCCTGCCGATGCAGGGGACATGGGTTCGTGTCCCGGTCCGGGAGGATCCCACGTGGCGCGGAGCGCCTGGGCCCGTGACCCATGGCCGCTGAGCCTGCGCGTCCGGAGCCTGTGCTCCGCAACGGCAGAGGCCACAACAGTGAGAGGCCCGCATACTGCAAAAAAAAGAAAAAAAAAAGTCCTCAGACACAAAAACGTCAACAGTTGCCCTCCTTTCCCCTGAGATCCATGGCAGATGCTTGAGATGACAGACTATGCTGAAAACTCAGACCTTGAAAATAGTAGATATTAAATGTACACAATCTATCTCTTGTAGAGGGAAAGATGCAGATTCCTGTTTGATAAGGCAATGTTCTTTAATCTTAATAAATGAGAAGAATTTTCTCACATAGAATAAGTGATCTTCAACAGTACAATTTGTGATCATATCTTACATGTGTGATCTTCTAATTCTTTTTGTTGTAATCTGCTGTAACAGTTAACACCATCTGTAATTTAGACAAATACATACTATTCTCTAAGGTCAGAGGTATTGGTAGTCAACGTTGGCTACTCAAATTACAGTAAACATTGGACCTGTGAAAACTCTGAAATTTTGTGGCTAACAGATAAATAGCATCTATTCAGGGTGGGCATTGAAAGCAGGGGCAGAATGTGCTTCATTTTCAAATATTTTTAACAATGGAAACAAGTTATTTTACAAAACTTAGATATGTGGCATTCTTACCCTTGTACTAAAACCCACAAAACTTTAGCTTTCAAATTTGTCTTAGACCGTGAATCTTAATTTTTAAAGCAATTGTTTTTAGAAATGAGAAGGCAACAAGAACATTTTCTGGGTTCTTTGAAATTTCTTTTGCTAGGAGATGGTTTTCCTTTCAGAAGTATGTCACAACATCACAACACTGGACAATGTTTCTTTTTAAAACATCCACACAACTCAGGCAGGGAACAGACATTTTTGTGTAGTCTTCAGCGCACATTACCGTTGAAATGGTTGAAGCAGTTGTGGAGCTCTAAGACTCGTTCTTAATATTTTCTAAATAGGAAAGAAACTCATCATCTAGTAATCAGACAGTATTAAGAGGCTCATAACAGCAACAGAATCACATCTTGCTCCACACCTGTCTGTGCTGTAGTCACATTCAGTGGAAAGAATAAGGTTCAACTCTTACCTGTTTATTTTGGTAATCACCTTACTTATTTTCAGTTTATGTTTATATTGTTATTTTGACTTATCGAATCTAAACATAACCTATTAACTCCCTACTATGATACTTATAGAGGATTTAGGACAGCCATTGATCACAGGACTTAACTTTCCACTATACTCTCAATGTGTTGGATCAAATTGTTGTGTTGAACTCAGTATTCAATGTTTACTTTATTATGACTGTGTAAATACTGCTTTCAGGTTTACAGTTTTTTAGCATAAGATCTTTGTTTTTCTTGAAGCTTATAAGATTACTAATGGGTTCAAATTTCAAGTTCACAAAATTATTAAAATATTTGTGAAATTCCATTATCTGGAGATTGATGGAAAGCTGGAGGAATACATTCTGTTCCTATCTATCTGGTTGTTCTCTATGCCTCCCTGTCCGTTTTTCTCTGAATTTCTCGTTCCTGGACTGCACTTACTACTCCTTGATGGATTGAATCCCTCACTTCTTTTTTTTCCCCCCAAAAACACAACTTCTAATAGCTTTCCCCCCAAAAAGGAAAAAAAGTGTGAGAAGTACACATTTTGGATCCACACTTGTCTTCAGAGGGCTTACTTCCACCCTTCCATGTGATGGATATTTGAGTATATGCTTTAGTATCTGAGATGAAAATAATTCTTCCTCATGATTATGAAAATATCACTCTAATGCTAGTCTGTTCTCTTTTCATTTGTAGTGGCTTTTGTTTTTCTTTTCTCTTTGTAGGAACCTCTTATGATTATTAAAATTTGTGATGGTGTGCCTTGATATGGGATTAACTTCATTTTGGAAAGTGACTTTCCTTCTGTGCTAAAAAAAAAAAATGTGTGCAATTTCTTTGATAGTTTCATCTTATCAGCTATATTTATATATTAGTCAGCTATTGGACCTTCTGGATTACTCTTTTCCTGTCTTCAAATTTTTCAACTCCCTTTTTTCTTGGTTTCTCTATTCTGGGAGATTTCTTTGACTTTATCTTCTACCTTTCTGTTGATTTTTAGAAAATAGTTGGATGTGGAACAAAATTAAACATAAGGAAAGTTTTGGAAAAAATACAAGGAACACCTCAATACCTCTTACCTATAGTTAACATTTGCCTCATTTCTCAGTAATACAAACATACTATCTCTATGCTTTCTTTCTTAATCATTTGAGAGTAGGTTGTATATATCACTTTCCTTCGCCTCTAAATACTCTAGTGTGTGTTTCTGAAGAACAAGGATAATCTCTCACATAATTAAAATAGGGTCATCAGCTTCAGTAAATGTGTAATTGATAAAACACTTTGGAACACCAGCAGTGGATTATATCAATGTTATCAACTGCTGTCAGCCAATTCTTCATAGTATTTTTTTTTTCCTCCAGTATGGGATCCAGTCTGGAATCATGTACTGCGTTTGGTTGTGTTAAAAGGTAAACTGAGGAATGTTAAAATTTTAACAGTTTATTTGAGGAAAAAAAACTATATGCATTGGGCGGCACCAAACAGGAAGTGGTTAGCCATGCTCCATGGACAGAAGCCGGGGAGAGACTTGATAAAGGCAGATGCAAAGTAAGGAGATAATTGATTGGCCATCGCCTAAAGCCTGGTTGGCTGTTTGGTTGCCTTAGGTTTTGATTTTGTAATCTTAGAGGCATTTACAGGGTTGGATTGTGGTTTGCTTACATAGACCTTCATGGCATTAGAGCCACCTCAGTCTTATGGCCTTGTTGTAAAATTAATAGTTATCATGTTCTGCAGCCCCCTTCAGTTTAAAACGTTGCCTCAGCCTTCCTTGCACGACAATGCCTTTTTTTTTTTTTTTTTTTTTTTTTTTGCTGTACGCGGGCCTCTCACTGTTGTGGCCTCTCCCGTTGCGGAGCACAGGCTCCAGACGCGCAGGCTCAGTGGCCATGGCTCACGGGCCCAGCCGCTCCGCGGCATGTGGGATCTTCCCGGACCAGGGCACGAACCCGTGTCCCCTGCATCGGCAGGCGGACTCTCAACCACTGAGCCACCAGAGAAGCCCGACAATGTCTTTTTTAAGAATAGTCTCCCTTTAAGAAATGTTCTCATTTTTGGTTCATTGTGCCGTTTTTAAAATTTTTTACTTTTAATTTCCAATTTTGTGTTTTACTTACTACAGCATCCTGTCTTAGTTTTATTATCGTAGGACATGACCTATTCTTGTTCAGTACTGATGACACTGATTTTTTGGTGTGTGTTCTTAAAGTTGTATGTTGTCTCTTTTTTTTTTTAACATGTCTATTGGAGTATAATTGTTTTACAATGGTGTGTTAGTTTCTGCTGTATAACAAAGTGAATCAGCTATACATATACATATATACCCATATCCCCTCCCTCTTGCATCTCCCTCCCTCCCACCCTCCCTATCCCACCCCTCTAGGTGGTCACAAAGCACCGAGCTGATCTCCCTGTGCTATGTGGCTGCTTCCTATTAGCTATCTATTTTACGTTTGGTAGTGTATATATGTCCATGCTACTCTCTCACTTTGTCACAGCTTACCCTTCCCCCTCCCCATATCCTCAAGTCCATTCTCTAGTAGGTCTGTGTCTTTATTCCAGTCTTACCCCTAGGTTCTTCATGACATTTTTTTTTCTTAGATTCCATATATATGTGTTAGTATACGGTATTTGTCTTTCTCTTTCTGACTTACTTCACTCTGTATGACAGACTCTAGGTCCATCCACCTCACTACAAATGACTCAATTTCGTTTCTTTTTATGGCTGAGTAATATTCCATTGAATATATGTGCCACACCTTCTTTATCCATTCATCTGTCGATGGACACTTAGGTTGCTTCCATGTCCTGGCTGCTGTAAATAGAGCTGCAATGAACACTGTGCTACATGACTCTTTTTGAATTATGGTTCTCTCAGGATATATGCCCAGTGGTGGGATTGCTGGGTTGTATGGTAGTTCTATTTTTAGTTTTTTGAGGAACCTCCATACTGTTCTCCATAGTGGCTGTATCAATTTACATTCCCACCAACAGTGCAAGAGGGTTCCCTTTTCTCTGCACCCTCTCCAGCATTTACTGTTTCTAGATTTTTTGATGATAGCCATTCTGACTGGTGTGATGTGATACCTATTTGCAGTTTTGATTTGCATTCCTCTAATGATTAGTGATGTTGAGCATCCTTTCATGTGTTCATTGGCAATCTGTATATCTTCTTTGGAGAAATGTCTATTTAGGTCTTATGCCCATTTTTGGATTGGGTTGTGTTTTTGATATTGAGCTGCATAGCTGCTTGTATATTTTGGAGATTAGTCCTTTGACAGTTGCTTTGTTTGCAAATATTTTCTCCCATTCTGAGGGTTGTCTTTTGGTCTTGTTTATGGTTTCCTTTGCTGTGCAAAAGCTTTTCAGTTTCATTAGCTCCTATGAGTTTATTTTTGTTTTTATTTCCATTTCTCTAGGAGGTGGGTCAAAAAGGATCTTGCTGTGATTTATGTCATGGAGTGTTATGCCTGTGTTTTCCTCTAAGAGTTTTATAGTGTCTGGCCTTACGTTTACGTCTTTAATCCATTTTGAGTTTATTTTTGTGTATAGTGTTAGGGAGTGGTCTAATTTCATTCTTTTACATGTAGCTGCCAGGTTTCCCAGCACTGCTTATTGAAGAGACAGTCTTTTCTCCATTGTATATTCTTGCCTCCTTTACCAAAGATAAGGTGACCATATGTGCGTGGGTTTATCTCTGGGCTTTCTATTCTGTTCCATTGATCTATATTTCTCTTTTTGTGCCAGTACCATACTGTCTTGATTACTGTAGCTTTGTAGTATAGTCTGAAGTCCGGGAGCCTGATTCCTCCAGCTCCGTTTTTCTTTCTCAAGATTGCTTTGGCTATTTGGGGTCTTTTGTGTTTCCATACAAATTGTGAAATTTTTTGTTCTAGTTCTGTGAAAAATGCCATTGGTAGTTTGATAGGGATTGTGTTGAATCTGTAGATTGCTTTGGGTACTATAGTCATTTTCACAATATTGATTCTTGCAATCCAAGAACATGGTGTATCTCTCCATCTGTTTGTATCGTCTTTTAATTTCTTTCATCAGTGTCTTATAGTTTTCTGCATACAGGTGTTTTGTCTCCTTATGTAGGTTTATTCGTAGGTATTTTACTCTTTTGGTTGCAATGGTAAATGAGAGTGTTTCCTCAATTTCTCTTCAGATTTCTCCTCATTAGTGTATAGGAATGCAAGAGATTTCTGTGCATTACTTTTGTATCCTGCTACTTTACCAAATTCATTGATTAGCTCCAGTAATTTTCTGGTAGCATCTTTAGGATTCTCTATGTAGAGCATCATGCCATCTGCAAAGAGTGACAGTTTTACTTCTTTTCCGATTTGGATTCCTTTTATTCCTTTTTCTTCTCTGATTGCTGTGGCTAAAACTTCCAAAACTATGTTGAATAAGAGTGGTGAGAGTGGGCAACCTTGTATTGTTCATGATTTTAGTTGAAATGGTTTCAGTTTTTCACCATTGAGAATGATGTTGGCTGTGGGTTTGTCATATATGGCCTTTATTATGTTGAGGTAAGTTCCCTCTATGCCTACTTTATGGAGTTTTTTTTTTTTATCATAAATGGGTGTTGAATTTTGTCGAAAGCTTTTCCTGCATCTATTGAGATGATCATATGGTTTTTCTCCTTCAGTTTGTTAATATAGTGTATCACATTGATTATGCATATGTTGAAGAATCCTTGCATTCCTGGAATAAACCCCACTTGATCATGGTGTATGATCCTTTTAATGTGCTGTTGGATTCTGTGTGCTAGTATTTTGTTGAGGATTTTTGCATCTATGTTCATCAGTGATATTGGCCTGTAGTTTTCTTTCTTTGTGACATCTTTGTCTGGTTTTGGTATCAGGGTGATGGTGGCCTCGTAGAATGAGGCCTCTACTATATTTGGAACTGTTTGAGAAGGATAGGTGTTAGCTCTTCTCTAAATGTTGGACAGAATTCACCTGTGAGGCCATCTGGTCCTGGGCTTTTGTTGTTGGAAGATTTTTAATCACAGTTTCAATTTCAGTGCTTGTGATTGGTCTATTTATATTTTCTATTTCTTCCTGGTTCAGTCTTGGAAGGTTGTGCTTTTCTAAGAATTTGTCCATTTCTTCCAGGTTGTCCATTTTATTGGCATATAGTTGCTTGTAGTAATCTCTCATGATCCTTTGTATTTCTGCAGTGTCAGTTGTTACTTCTCATTTTTCATTTCTAATTCTATTGATTTGAGTCTTCTCCCTTTTTTTCTTGATGTGTCTGGCTAAGTGTTTATCAATTCTGTTTATCTTCTCAAAGAACCAGCTTTTAGTTTTATTGGTCTTTGCTTTTGTTTCCATCATTTCTTTTTTGTTTATTTCTCATCTGATGTTTATGATTCTCTCCTGCTAACTGTGGAGTTTTGTTTTTTCTTGTTTGATTTTTCTCTAATTGCTTTAGGTGTAAGGTTAGGTTGTTTGAGATGTTTCTTGGTTCTTTAGGTAGGATTGTATTGCTACAACTTCCCTTTTAGAAGTGTGTTTTCTACATCCCATAGGTTTTGGGTCATCATGTTTCCATTGTCATTTGTTTCTAGGTATGTTTTTATTTCCTCTTTGATTTCTTCAGTAATCTCTTGGTTATTTAATAGTGTAATGTTTAGCCTCCACCTGTTTGTATTTTTTTACGGATTTTTTCCTGTAATTGATATCTAGTCTCATAGTGTTGTGGTCAGAAAAGATACTTGATACGATTTCAATTTTCTTAGATTTACCAGTGCTTGATTTGTGACCCAAGATATGATCTATCCTGGAGAATGTTCCATGAGCACTTGAGAAGAAAGTGTGTTCTGTTGTTTTTGGATGGAATGACCTATAAATATCAATTAAGTCCATCTTGTTTAATGTGTCATTTAAAGCTTCTGTTTCCTTATTTATTTTCATTTTGGATGATCTGCCCATAGGTGAAAGTGGGGTGTTAAAGTCCCCTGCTATGATTGTGTTACTGTTGATTTCCCCTTTTATGGCTGTTAGCCTTTGCCTTATGTATTGAAGTGCTCCTATGTTGGGTGCCTAAATATTTACCATTGTTATATCTTCTTGGATTGATCCCTTGATCATTATGTAGTGTTCTTTTTTGTCTCTTGTAATAGTCTTTATTTTAAAGTCTATTTTGTCTGATACGAGAATTGCTACTCCAGCTTTCATTTGATTTCCGTATGCATGGAATATCTTTTTCTCTCCCCTCACTTTCAGTCTGTATGTGTCCCTAGGTCTGAAGTGAGTCTCTTGTAGACAGCATATATATGGGTCTGGTTTCTATATTCATTCAGCCAGTCTTCTTCTTTGGGTTGGAGCATTTAATCCATTTATGTTTAAGCTATATTGATATGTATGTTCCTATTACCATTTTCTTAATTGTTTTGGGTTTGTTATTGTAAGTCTTCTTCTCTTCTGTTTCCTGCCTAGAGATGTTCCTTTAGCATTTGTTTTGGAGCTGGTTTGGTGGTGCTGAATTCTCTTAGCTTTTGCTTGTCTGTAAAGGTTTTATTTTCTCTGTCGAATTTGAATAAGATCCTTGTTGGGTAGAGTAATCTTGGTTGTAGGTTTTTCCCTTTCATCACTTTAAATATGTCCTGCCACTCCCTTCTGGCTTGCAGAGTTTGTACTGAAAGATCAGCTGTTAACGTTATGGGGATTCCTTTTATGTTAATTGCTGCTTTTCCCTTGCTGCTTTTAATATTTTTTCTTTGTATTTATTTTTTGATAGTTTGATTAATATGTTTCTTGGCATGCTTCTCCTTGCATTTACCCTGTATGGGACTCTGTGCTTCCTGGATTTGATTGACTATTTCCTTTCCTATATTAGAGAAGTTTTCAACTATAATCTTATCAAATATTTTCTCAGTCCCTTTTTTTTTTCTCTTCTTCTTCTGGGACCCCCTATAATTTGAATGTTTGTGCATTTAATGTTGTCCCAGAGGTCTCTGAGATTGTTCTCTATTCTTTTCATTCTTTTTTCTTTATTCTGCTCTGCAGTAGTTATTTCCACTATTTTATCTTCCAAGTCACTTATCTGTTCTTCTGCCTCAGTTATTCTGCCATTGATTCCTTCTAGAGAATTTTTAATTTCATTTATTGTGTTGTTCATCAGTGTTTGTTTGCTCTTTAGTTCTTCTAGCTCCTTGTGAAACGTTTCTTATATTATCTCCATTCTATTTCCAAGATTTTGGATCATCTTTACTATCATTACCCTGAATTCTTTTTCAGGTAGACTGCCTATTTCCTCTTCATTTGTTTGGTCTTGTGGGTTTTTACCTTGCTCTTCATCTGCTGTGTGTTTTTCTATCTTCTCATTTTGCTTAACTTACTGTGTTGGGTGTCTCCTTTTCGCAGCCTGCAGGTTTGTAGTTCCCATTGTTTTTCATGTCTGATCCCAGTGGGTAAGGTTGGTTCAGTGGGTTGTAGAGGGGACTGGTGCTTGTGTTCTGGTGGATGAGGTTGTATCTTGTCTTTCTGGTGGGCAGGACCACGTCTGGTGGTATGTTTTGGAGTGTCTGTGAACTTAGTATGATTTTAGGCAGCCTCTCTGCTAACGGGTGGGTTTCTGTTCCTGTCTTGTTAGTTGTTTGGCATAGTGTGTCCAGCACTCTAGCTTGCTGGTCATTGAATGGAGCTGGGTCTTAGCGTTGAGATGGAGATCTCTGGGAGAGCTTTTGCCATTTGATAATATGTGGGGCCGGGAGGTCTCTGGTGGACCAATGTCCTGAACTTGGCTCTCCTACCTCAGAGTCTTAGGCGTGGCACCCAGCCAGAGCACCAAGACCCTGTCAGCCACACAGCTTGGAACACCACACTCCAGAGGTCCTCCTTTCCACCTATTTTGTCTCTCTTTTATCTCAGTGTTTTTGGTTGTTACTGTAGGTCTTAGCTGAAGGTCCCAATCATGTTGCTGTTTGCCCTAATGATTGACATTTTCTTTGCCATTTACATATTAGAGAGGGGTTTTAGAGTAGGAGCTGGGGTAATACAGTTTGACTGCTCTTCTAGAAACCAAGGGGAAGGGGATTCCAGGTTCTTTGATTAGGCATATCAACTTGAAATAACGGTTCTGTTTAAAGTGTACCAGGTTTGTTTTCTCCAAGGAAAAATCTTACAGTACCAGGTTTCTGGATGGGGCGTGCTGAGGAATGGGGAGTAATTGCCAGCTGTGGAGGATGAGAGCAATCACTTTACAGTCTTAGGATTTTTTTTTTTCCTCGAACTGCACCTCACCCCTGCCTTCCATGGCCTTCACTTCTTCCAAATACAGGGTTGTGGGTGGCTTCAGGGGTGATAAGCTGACTTGTGTGTACTCCACACTCTTGGCACATAAGGCAGTACCTTCTCAGTTCGGCTACATTGATCATCATTTCTCTGCTTCCTGTTCTCAATGATTTGAAATACAACACAGTGATTAATGGTATGACTCTGAAACCAGACTGCCTGGATTTGAATCCTAGCTTTACCACTTAATAAAATTTGATCAGCAAGGTACTTGATGTTTCTGTGCCTCTATTTTCTCATTTGTAAAATGAAGGTAATGATAGGGATGTTACAGATACCAAATGAGGTAGAACAGTGCCTGACTCTCACACTGTCAGCTGCCATAAACCATGCTACTATTGCCCTCTCTTCTATTAGTATCTCTACTGTAAGTTGATTAGTATTCCCCCTGTAAGTTGATTTTTTTTTGTAAGTTGATTTTTAAAAACAATTATTTTGCTCTCATTTGCCTGATGTTTGAGAAGAAGTTGTTAATGCCTGTGGTCAAATCATCAGGTTTTTAAAACAATATTAAGGCTTCTAAATGTATTATTCTCATTCCCCTGCCATTTTTTTTTTCCTGAGCAATAACATATTTGTGTGATGAGATCTCTTTGAGCATACTCCTTCATTTCATCTTAAAAACAAAGAATGGTAACTTTTAAGACACACAGATTAATTACAGGATTTTTTTTCATCTCTATGAAAAATACCCTGTTTTCTAAAATATTTTCTTAGAATTGTGCAAAGTGCCAAACTCTTAAGTCATTGATTATTTGGGGACATTACTCTTTGTGAGAATTTAATACAAGATGATTTAATGAGACATCCCCAATTGATATTATAATACAAAACTTTACAAAAGTTTTGTTTTGCTATCTGCAAACTATTAAACAGGCAATAGAATCACTGTCTTTGCAAGATATTTATGTTATAGAAATTCAGTTATTTAAATATTTCTAAAAAGGGAGTTGAGAGCAGCACTTTTAAAAAGCAGTTAATAATGAACAGACATCAAGGAAACTATCATTATAACAGCAAAGTGCTTTGCAACTCCAATAACTTAAGTGGGGCAGAAGCAGGCCATTAAATATAATTAAAAGCCGTCAAAAATAAACTGAGAAATGGAACTGTAAAAGGCTGTCCTTTGCCAGGAGCTGAAGGCAAAAAAAGCAAGGGAGAACCTTGAAAGTAGCAATGAATTGATAAGCCTTACTGCCTGCAGCTTGTAATGTGCTCTGTTAGATTTTAGTAACAGTTAAAGTAGATTAATAGCGCAATCACTGAGTATCTTAAATTCCTCTCTGTTGTTCCCCGATTATAGGCTCCCATGATAGACGGAACCCTGAGTGGGTCAAAATTTCAATTCATTTCTCTGCTCAGTCACTTTTTAAGTAATGCTGGCATCTACATTTGTTGGACACCAGCATTCTCTGTGATGTTTTAAAAGCAGAAATAAATTTAGTTATTGACATAACTGTAGCCCTCATTTCCGAGGAGGCTTCATTCCTCTTTATTCAGCAGACGAAGAAATCCCTTGGACCGTGAGCAATTGATATCTTTCTCCCACTAGGGGCTACCATGGTGAAGTGGATGATAGAAGATTACAAATTTATTGTGCCTCTTAAACTCTCAGATTCATGTGAATCTGCAGAAACAGTACCACAAGGACAAAAACAATGTGCCCTCGATCATTTTATTTTTATAATAATATTCTTTAATGAAGCTAAAGCCTCCCTGCTGTGATCTTATGTTTTTCAACATCAGGGAGAAATAGATTCCTCTGAATTGTAAGAGAACTCCTGAAATAGTAGGGATATTGAAATAGAGGATCAATTACTTCTTTTGCAGTAATTCTGAACTTGAAATGGCTACAGCACTGCCTATGTAGACAAGACAAACCAGCATATTGAAAAGCTGTACACAAAAGTATCAGAAAAAGCTGAGATAAACTGTTTTGTTTTCTAATATCTTATAGTGTCCCTTTAAAAAGCCAGTGCTAAAAATTCTGTTGTAACAGAAGCAAACAAAAACTGAAAATTCTGTCCCCAATTTAAATGTAAAAAATTTAAATACGTTTAACAATCCTTCTGAAAATTGCTAACATCACTGCTTGTGGGTTTCATTTTACTCGTTTTAACCTGAAGAAGGATCTTTGATTAGGCTGGGAGCTTAGAGGTCCCGCAGAGGATGGAGACAGATAAGAGAATAGATGTTATGAATGTAACAGATTATTGCATTTATGAAATACTCTAATTTGTGCAGTGATTCATATCCATTATACCATTCAATCCTGGAAGGAACCCTAAGAAGACATGAGCTCAAACAGGCATTGATACCTTACAAACACCACAGTAAGGAAGACTGAGGCTCAGACAGGTTACAGGATGAGCAGCAGGTCCTGCAACTTCCTTACTTGCAGCTGGCACCTGGACCACCTGGACCTAAGTAATAGCTCGGTACTTTGTCTTTCCCTTTAGGTTTGGCAAGAACTCCCAACTTGCAAAATGCAAATCATTTTGCTATAGTAAAGTCAGTGTTATCAGAGTGTATAATTTACCTTTTCATCTGCCACATTCAGGCAGGAACTTCCCATTTGGCCTGATAGTGGAGTCACACGGATCAATGGGCTTTTAGGGAATGGAAGCTCTGAAGTATACTTTATTTAAATGATTGTTCGGCAGCACATGCAGGGCTCCACAGCAGTCTAAAATGTTGGAAACTGAGATAGCTGGTGAGGGGGCTGTCTGAGACCCTTCTTCAGGAAAGGGCGCACAAATTGAAGGCTTCATTCTTTGCTGAGCAGGGACCTTCCCACTTGAAGGGCAATTGGGGTGGAACTCTGGCAACACCACCATCAATCACCCTGGTCAATGAGATTGATTTAAAGAGACTGCTGAGGGTCAGGATGATAGAGTCCTGAAACTACTTAGAAGGAAGAGAAATGGACTTTCAAGATGTGGATCGCAAGAGAATGGAATAAGTGAAATTAAGGAGAATGAAAGAGTAAGAAAAAGGTGATAGGAGATCTGTGTGAGGAACAAAAGTACTGAGAAATTAGAAATAAAAAATAGCTAAAATTCAAATAAGTTTATTCATACTCAGATTAATGACAATATTTGGTTTATATATTTGGAACTTTTTCGAGAACTCTTCAATTGTTTCACATAAACCAATGAAAGGCTGCCAGATAACTTTCTATCTCAACATCAATATTAGTATCATTTGTAACAACAAAAAATAATGGCATTCACTGTGTTGTGACTATGTACCGGACACTTTTCTAACAACTTGAAATGTATTAACTATATGTATATTTATAACATAAACTATTAATCCTGTTTTAAATATCAAGATAATAGTGCATAGCAAATTTAAGGAGCTTGCTTGCCCATGAAAACTACAAAGCTAAGTGGCAAAGTCAGGGACATAAGCTCTACAGCCTTCACCCCTTACACTTTCCAGGCCATTCCCTAGAATAATCATCTGTATGCTCATTAGAACAGCTTTGCTATTTGCTTTTGAAAAATAACACTTTCCGAACACAAGAATTTATGTGATATTTAAACTACAATGATATTGCTTGAATGTTCCCGGGATGATTTGGGTTCGGACAAAATCCATTTCGCTTTGAGATCATGGCAAGAAAACAAAATTTGTATTTTTAATATTGATTCTAATTCCTTATGAAATACAATAGCTAATAGCACTGTATGACCTTATATAAAAATGATTGCCATGATGCGTGGAGATGCTGTCACACTACCTTTAAACATGAACTTGAGTTAAAACCACCTACTAAAACATCATTTTTAGCATAATAGAATCTGTTATAAACTATCCCATTACTGAAATTAACTTAGATCAACTGTGTGTATCTGTGTGTGTAGGCACACACAGTTGATCTTCATTTCATGTTTGTGAATTTGGCTACTGCCTAAAATTTATTGGTAACCCCTAAATCAATGCTTATAGAATGTTGTGGTCGTTCACAGACATGCACAGAGCAGTAAAAATTTGAGTTGCCTTCCCCCGACGTCTTCCCAGCTAAGGTGGAATGAGGTGGTGCTTTGGCTTCTTGTTTGGCATTCATATTAATAAACAAGTGTCCTTTTCATGGTTTACCTAGTGTTACATTTTTTGAAATGTTTGCATTTGTGTGAGGTTTTTTTGCTTTTTTTTTGTTTTTTTGTTTTTGTTTTTTTGTTTTACACGACTGTGAGCAGGTCCTGTGAGCAGGACAGAGTGGCCTGGCTGGCACCCAGCTTAATCCCAGCAAGTAAGTGTGGTGAGCTTCCCCGGAGCCAGGTGGCCTCAGATGCCCCTTCCACAACAGAAGTCCCCATTCTGGACACCCCCTTCCTGGTGACATCTGCTGGGGCCAGAGCGGTTGTTTAGGAGGAGGCAGGAGACGTGGGGTCCCCCCCTCGCTCGCAGGCATCCACGCGGTTGACCACGTGGTTAGGCATACATACATACCTGCCTGTGGGGCAGGCAGGGGCCAAGCTACTTTTGGGGCTCACAAGAGCCGATCCAAGGAAAGCAGGCCCTAGTCTGGCTGAGGCCAGCACGCTTGGTACAGACCAGGTTGGGGCTGCCAGCAACTACAGGTGTCTGAGGTAGGAAAACAAGGCTGCCCCACTCATGGCAGCCCTGACAATGATCCTCAAGGGGTGATCTTGGCCTCCAGTCCTGGCTGAGGAGAAAAGGGACCTCCCACAGCTCTATGAGAGAGAGGCCCTTGTGTGAGGTTTTTATGGTATTCTTACCATTTTAAATGGCCTACAATTGTAGTGTTGAAGTGTTGTCAGTGTTCCTAGGTGCAAGATAACAGATTTGCTGTGTGGAGAAAATGTGTGTCAGATAAATTTCATTCAGGCATGAATTATAATTTAGTTTGGCTATATATTTAATATTAGTGAATTAATTATACATGTTAAGTAAGGTATCTTTAAACAGAAGTACACTTAAAGTTGTGCATGGATTTAAGTGTTTATTCCCATTTTATAGATGATAAAGCGAGGCTTAGGAAGGCTAGACAATTTGTTCAAGCCCCTATAACGAACACTGAGTGGCAGAGCCAAGATTTAAACCCTAGGCTATCTGAAACCCATGATCTGAGCACAACATAAGCTGCCATACTGTTATGTAAACCACTCTTTTCACTAACAGTATATTGTAAACATATTTCTATGTCTCCTAGAGTATATGAAATTCTTAATGGTCTTACAAAAATCTATTGCATGGGTTCATTGAAATGTTTTCACTAGTCTCCCTTATTTAAGTGTTTTTGTTGTTTCTAACTTTTCTTTATTAGAAACAGTGTTCTACTAAAGAAACTTTCACAAACACCTTTATTAATATGTCCCCTTGTTTGCTCAGAATAAATTCCAAGAAGTAGAAGTGGAATTGCTAGACCGAATTCTATATATCTCTTACCCTGTCCAGTTGCCCTCCAGGCAAATATGCTGGTTTACACTCCCACTAAAACTCCATATATGTCCTTCTCCCCACACTTTTTGTAGTTCTGGACATAAATTTCTTTTCAGTCTTTATCAGTTACATACAGTTCTAATTTTTAAGAAATAAAAATAATTTTAATCTGTGTTTACTCTAAAATTTCAAGAGCTTTCACAGAAATTATATAGCTGAGGGAAGAATTCCTGGAAATGGTGTTTCGGAATGAGACTTGCCATTTTTTAGAGTGATTTTTTTTTTTTTTTTTTTTACTAGCACTGCAATAAATCCAAGTATTGTAAAATCAGTAATTTTTATTTCCACCAGTTAGTCGTTCACACTAACAAAAGTGTATCCTTCTTTGGCTTATTAAATGTCCAATCTCTTAAAGTTAACAAAGTTAGACTGATTAAACAATTTTTTCTTAAGTGATGTCTTTCACTGCTAGAATATAGAAGGAAATACTAAAAACATTTAGAAGTGACTTAGATTCTAAAGTAAATTGAATTATTCTAGTAATATTCTGAATCTGGAAGACAGTGAGAGGAAAGAAAAGGAGAATGAACTGATTAGGATGACTGAATCAAACAGGGCTGGATCAACCTTGGCTACCAATGAGCATGTACTTCCAAGAGAGGGAATCCCAAATGAATTGCTTCTCATGTTTGCCTGGCTATCCAAATGTTGCTGCCTGCCATTATTGCTATGCTCTGTTCCCTTCCATCTAATGTGTAACACGAGTCCAATGGCTCTTTTATTGCTTGGAGTGAATTGATATGCTTGTCATGCACAACTTTATCTTCATTCCCGTTCAGGCAGAGAGATATACAGACAATAGACTGACAACATTTGAAGTTTTAAAATCATTTGGTAACAATATTTTTTAAAAGAATACCATGCTATTCATTTTTTCTTACAATTTTAAAAGTAACTGTATAGATTAAAAAAAAGATCTCAGAAGGGAAGAAGGAGAACTATTTTCCTCCCCTACTGTCTTTCATTCCCTCAATTCTATGCTCTGAGGTAGACATGTTTTCTAGGTAAACACATCCTTTTAGAGAGAGTCTATTACAAAAACATGTGTACAATGGCACACTTTTTTAAACGTTATAATTGTTGCATTCTGTGCTCATTGTTCTGCATCTGTATTTTGCATCTCTGAAGAAAAAGTGGAGGTTGGCCCTTGATGTGATTAAAAGTAATAGAATGGCCACAGGTAACATTTGATAATTGACAGTGGCTTTGTGTCAGGCACTGTCTAAGCCTTATATAAGATTACTTCTCATAACTCTCCTAAAATACTATTACTTCCTTCTATATAAATGAAACAGCAGCCTGAAGAAATTAAACAAGCTGTTGAAGCTCACCTAACCTAGTAATGGAAAAGCCAGGCTTAAACATAGGCCGTTGGATTCCAGAGTCCATTCTCCTATCCATCATTCTCGAACTTTACAGGACTAGTAAGTGGAGGGTTGTTGAATTAGCTAAATATAATCTTTAGTAATAACTGTGTAAATTGATTTTACAACAAAGGGGGAACTTTAGAAGAAGGGAAGTGTACAGATGGATTTTTCTTTTTTTTTTATTGACTGAAAAGGCATTTAGGGACTCTGATGCAACTCTAGAGCACTGTTTCTACATTTTAAATTTTTATATTTTAGCCTTTTTGATCTTTATATCATGACTGAAATAAGCTGGGGCGGCAGGAAGCGGAGACAGTGACAGGCGTGAGAACACATTCTCACTCACGGAAGAGGGTGGATATGGAGTGGAAAGATATAAAAGGGACTGGCGAGTTAATTAGGAGTTCTGAGGAAGTTAATTAACTTGCTCCTAACGGTGAAGAGCTTTGGTGGAGCGGCCATCCACAGAGGGAGCAGGCCCATGTAATGTTCATTTGCAAGGCTCTGGGTTGTGCAAAGCAGCAAATTGATACAGGGAAGAGAAAAGGTAGCAGGACAGAGAAGACTGCAGTTAGCTAGTGACTGTCAATTATCAAAGTATGGAAAATCGAGTATTCAGCTTTGTGTTCTCTCTCTCAAAACTGTTTATTACATATCTTGGAATTAGGGATTAGAAAAAAAATCTATATTAAAATGACATTTTTATAGAAAGAACCTGAAGTAGACTTAGCTATGCCATCTCCACAGCCACAACTGGGATAGTCTAACCTTTTGACCTAAGTAGCCAGTCCCATGGCGCCATCTGGTGGCATCTATTGTAATTCCAGGTGTAGGGCCTTTAAAAATACTCAGTCTTTGTAAAAGGATGTGATTTTCAAACCAAACCTACAAAACGAAAAATGGCAGAGAGGCTGGAATAGGTTCAGCAGTGGAGGTAGACATGAGTAATGGCAAACTCTGCCAACATTCTACTTGTGGCTGATGGGAACTTTGACCTATTTGAATTCTAGCTTTTGAGAGGGAAAAAATTGCCCTGGTTAGTTATCTTAAAAGACATTATATTTCTATAAGCATAAAGAATACAGGGCAAAACAAGTCCGTCTTAGGAAAGCCAGGTTGTATAATGTATTGCTAGTGCCTTGGGGGTATGAATGATGTCTTTGGTTTAATTTCTGATTTCCAGATGTGAACCACATAACACACATTTGAGAGTGTGATAAAAGCAATGGGAACATCTAGGCACGTATACATAGAAATACCTAGACCCTGCTCTGTACCTTACAAACCGGAGAACTGGCTAAAGGTGAAGAAGTGTTTAATTCAAGTTTGGGGATGTTCCAAAGTAAGATGGGCAGAAAAAGGAGTGAAGGAATCCAGAACCCTGGAATATATACCTCTGGTAGGACTGGCTGTGGAGTTCACACAGGGGTGAGAAAGAAGTGAAACCAGAATGGTCTGATGGACTTGAACATGGGCGACTGCTATGACATTGTAGATGAGGACTCACAGGTGTGAGAAGGGTAGCAGGATTAAGTGATCCTTCGAAGGAGGGTTTGAGAGATCTGCCATCTTAGAGGAGAACTTAGTAATACGGTCCAAGGCACGGCCAATTTTTGAGAAGTTCATCAGAGACGAAAAGAAAACAAAATTGCATTTAATTGCTAGCATTGTTCTATACACTTTGATGTGTCTTATTTAATTTTCATAGAAATCCTCTATGTGTGGTGATAGCCCTAATTATAGATAAAACACTTAGGCTCAGACAGGTAGACAAACTTGTGGAAGGTTATATAAGTATTAAGTTAAAGAACACTTGCCGAGACCATGTTATTTTTTCCACATTTCATGGCAAAACTGGAGTTTAGGAAGGTTCTCAGATGGATGGTAAAGTAAATGTTCAAGATGCCTCATAATACTAGCACATCTCTTAGGTGCTCAGTGGATATTGATGGAGGCATGGTAAAGCAGACAAATATAACTGCTGTCAAATGAAAGGGGCAGGTTGACCTTAGAAATGAGAGAATATGTAGTGAGCAAGTTAAGCCATATTTGAAAATATCCCCTGAACTGAGGAACGTAACTGCTGATCTTTTCATGTAACTTACCCTTCAGTACATGCTAGTCTATGATAATATAAGGCAAATGAGATTTTCTGGTATTCTAAACTTCAAATTAAAAAACAAAACAAAAACTCATTCTATGAAAGAGAAATTGTTACAGTAGTTTTTCAGTCTGTAGCAGAACATAAGCTATGGGCAATGTTAATAAGTGTTCTGTGGTAAAATGGCTGAACAGTTGGTGGCTTGATTTGGGGAGTTTTCTGGTCACTTTCTTCCCCTTTTAGAGACTGACAGTGCGCTTGACCTTGGTAAAGGCTCTAAGAGATCCTATGGTAACAAGCCTGTTGGAATTGTTTAACCAATCATTGTCCCACCCTTTTGTTCTGAAAGTATTTTCCCCTGCAATGCATATAAAATTTTATATGCAATGCATATAAAATTTATCAGTATTCTTTTACTTTGGGAAATACGATGATGAATAAGATTCATTATGACTCTACTAAAAGATTCTCTCAGGAAACTTGTATTTAGCTTTGCTCTATAACCACATAAACAACCAAATACTATGCATATAAAACTTTTTGTTATGAAAAGATGAGTTTGTCACCATCAGAACTCAATTTGGAATTATTTTTAATTGGATTTATATTGTCACCTCTTCTGTTGATGAGCCAGAAAATGTGTAATTGATCACATACTCGTGTGATCTTGCAAGGTGAGGCAAGAAGCATACTTCAAAAAAATAATTTCATATTTTAAAATTTTCACACCAAGTCTGAATGTTATTCAATGTGTTTGTCTTTATTTACATTTGTAAAAGAAGGAAGGAAAGAAGATAAAAAGAAATTGTCAACATTTAAGAAATTGTAGTCCATGTTGGTTGTACCATTTTTGTACTCCTTGCTATGAGGAGGTTGTTAAAAATTCTTGTATTTGAAGTGGTGTTGAACACATTAGTTTACAAAAAAAATCTTTAAGTCAGGAAAGTCTATGGGAATGTGATTTTATTCTTAATCTGGTATTATTGGCTTCTTGCGTCAATCATCTGAATTATAATACCTGTCATCTCCCTGTTTCTCTTTGCCACCAGAGGGAGATGAAAAGTCACATGTAGGGCCCAGCATTGATTGTCAGTATTAGTGTTTGGTAATATTCAGCTGTCTCTCTCAGGGAGCTTTATTATCACATTATTTCTAGACACTGATAAGGCAAAGCATGTTGCTATTGGGAAGTGTTACTGTGATCTCCAGCTTCATTCATGTGACCAGAAGAACATTATTTTATGCAATTCAGTTCATCGTAATCCCAGAGAACAGTAGAATTTATAGCATCGTCAAAGCTGATGTTTGACAAGGAAGATCTTTACCTCATAATAAATGAGTTGACTCTCTCAATTTTGGGCAAGTGACTTACCCAAACACTACAGTTAGCGTATTTTAACTTCACAAACAACCAGAAGTGTCTTGTGTTTTTCAATTTAAGTGACAGGTTTTCCAGAGGGTCTGACCTGCTCAAATTTAAGTTAAAATATAAAGGAATTCCCTGGGGGCTCAATGGTTAAGAATCCGCCTGCCAATGCAGGGGACACGGGTTTGAGCCCTGGTTCAGGAAGATCCCACGTGCTGTGGAGCAACTAAGCCCATGTGCTACAACTACTGAAGCCTGCATGCCTAGAGCCCATGCTCCACAACAAGAGAAGCCACCTTAATGAGAGGCCTGCGCACAGCAACGAAGAGTAGCCCCCGCTCGCTGCAACTAAAAAGAAAGCCCGTGCGCAGCAACAAAAACCCAATGCAGCCAAAAATGAATAAATAAATTAATTAATTTTAAAAAATAATTAAAATATAAAAAATCCTTTGTATTTATCAGCTCTTATTTTTACTTATAAATATACTTGATGAAAATTTACTGGATTTTTGTGGGTGTTACTTTTTTTAGCCCCCCCCCACTTTATATATATTACAGATATATCAGGAAGGCTATAGATTATTGATATAATTTCTTTATTTCTCTTGCCCAACATTTTTTTTTTTTTTTTTTTTTTTTTTTTTTTTTTTTTTTGTGGTACGCGGGCCTCTCACTGTTGTGGCCTCTCCTGTTGCGGAGCTCAGGCTCCGGACGCACAGGCTCAGCGGCCACGGCTCATGGGCCCAGCCACTCCACAGCATGTGGGATCCTCCCGGACCGGGGCACGAACCCGTGTTCCCTGCATCGGCAGGCGGACTGTCAACCACTGCGCCACTAGCGAAGCCCCCTGCCCAACATTCTTAAATAAACAACATAAAGGTCTTAAGTCTAGTGAATCATGGCAGTATACGCTGACTCCAAAAAATGGACAAGAAGAAACAGATGATTTGCTGTATGTCAAGTAAAATGCCTTACTTGTTTTCGAAAATTTTGCTTTTTAAACATGCTTTGATTAAACAATAATGCTATAGGGAAACTTGAAAAATGGATTAGTTTATTAACATTATTGTATCTTATTATCCTAGAAATTTTACTTAAAAACAGAATAATAAAGTTCAAATACTTTTTCCCTATATCCCACTGTTATTTAGCCCAGTTTCTTGGTATTTTGAATAATATGAAAGTTTGTAACGAAATGGAAAGATACAAAATACTTTTTGGAGTCTGGTGAAGTACAAATTATTATGAAAACAAAATAAATGTAGGGTTTTTTCCAGAATGTTAATTTTTTTGAAATTATCTTAAGTTTTTATATTGTACCTTGCTTTAACAGTATAGCTCATTGTGTGCTAATTTGCTTGGGGCTTGCTGTGGTATGGGAGCCAACTCTGACTTAAGGTTTGTGTGTGTTTCTAAATTTCTTTTTAATTGTGTGGCTAATGTTCATGTTCATATACATTTGCATCCGAGCAAGTTTGGAAATGCTCTTTTTTTGTTAGGTAGACTCAAATATATAGGCTATGTTTTAATGAGAAAGATGTTGTATTCAGCTATAAAAATGATCTCAGTGTAGTGTTGTATCTGAACAGTGGTTTCACCAGCCTTGGAATTCTTTTCCTGACCAAGATAACAGTAGTTGTTGTAGCTGTCTAACGACCTTCCCAAACAAAGCTGAGAATGTGGAAGCCTGGTAGGCAGAGAGGATGGAGTTGATATATATGAACCAAAGAGTGGAACAAAGAACACTCAGGAGAAAAGACAGGAAATGGATGAATAAAATGTCAACAGAGAGGAGTTAGCCAACAGGCAAATCTAAGTATGAAGCAATGAGATGGAAACCAACAGCGAAAAACCAAACCTAAAATAAGTAGCTTCCAAAGGAAATGACTCCTATAGGAATGAGAACTGCTCAACTTAAACCCATCGTGTAGTCTTTGTTGGATTAAATAAAATGCATTGAAATCACTAGTGGAGCTAATAAACTTACTAGACCTTTCCAGCTTTCCAGGCTTTAGACAGTTAAAAGTCTCATGGCTGTACACTAGAACTTGGAAAATCGTTATCTGATTGATCATTTTAACCAATATTTTCAGAAAATATTTCATTATAAAATGATCTCATAGAAATCAGTAAGAAAAAGACAAATATATTTAAAGATGGATGAAAGGCAAAGTTAAATAATACATAAAATATTGCCTAATCACACAGGTAATTAAATGTAAAATGAAGCAAAACATTTTAAATTTATTAAAATAGAGTGCAATATTTTGTGTTAGTAAAAGTGAGGAGAAATGGTCACATACTTGCACTGTTGGAAGGATGACACGTTTCAAAAATCCTGCAAAAGTACATATCTTTCAACTTAATATGTTTGCATCTAGGAATTTATTCTAAAGGAATTATTTGAACAGATGTACAGATATACATGTAGACAGATGTTCATTGCAAATTACTGTGAAGATTTTTAAAAGATTACACATACACAAATATCTACACCAAAAAATGAGAAATTCAAAAATGCCAGCACATTACATTAAGTGAAAAAAGTTCATATGGTATGTCAATTTTTGTAAAAATGTGTGGGTTCATAGATAACTATAAAATTATTAGTATTATATAATATAATATCAAATTATATTATTATTATTAGGACTTTTCTCTGGCTCATAGGATTATTTTGTCATTTTATGCTTACTTTCTGTATTCTCTGAACATATTATATGTATTACTTTTCTATTCAGAAACATTATAAAGCTAACTGTGTGTTAGGGGAGAAAGAATTGTACATAGAGGCAAAAACAGGTGTTGAGTCAGATCTAGTGAGTAGTGAATGACCTTGACAATATAGAATTAAGAAACAATGGTGTCCCAAAGGCTTATACTTCTATATGTTCTAACCAACTTAGTCAATTTCTTAATTAGTTCATTTATGTATAAACAGCCTAAAAAGACAGGGAGACTCCCAATATCAAAATGAAAAATTAAAGTGATTTTACGTTTGGGTGTGTTTATACCAGGTAAACTACTTTGGACTTCATACAACATTTTACAATGGCGTCTAAGGTAGTACCTAATGTTAAACCCATATGCTTAGTATATTAAACAGTAATGCATTTGGAGTGGAGAGGTTATGACCTTTTTAAAGAAAATATTTTTTTAACATCTTTATTGGAGTATAATTGCTTTACAATGGTGTGTTAGTTTCTGCTGTATAACAAAGTGAATCAGTTATATGTGTACGTATATCCCCATACCTCTCTCTTGTGTCTCCCTCCCACCCTCCCCATCCCACCCCTCTAGGTGGTCACAAAGCACCGAGCTGATCTCCCTGTGCTATGTGGCTGCTTCCCACTAGCTATCTATTTTACATTTGGTAGTGTATATGTGTCCATGCCACTTTCTCACTTCGTCCCAGCTTACCCTTCCCCCTCCCTGTGTCCTCAAGTCCATTCTCTACATCTGAGGTTATGACCTTTATTTAACTCGATACTGCACTGCTTTTTGCAGTTGTGATTTTTTTTAATAAACTGGCATTTAGACGGATAATGTAAGCATTTAAAAAACCCTCCCAATACAACTACTAAGCCCCCAGCAGTTAGGTAGTTAAATTAATAGGAAAAGAATTGAAAATGAAAATATTGAAAATATTTCAAATTAGAATCTCAACGTAAAATCCTATTCATCAGCATGTCATTCATTCATAGCAACATTATGTGAGAGGGGAAAAACACACTAACACACAATTGACAAATATGCCATTTCAGGTAGAAATGTGCTGCTTCATTTATTTTTTTGATGAACAGAAAGTATGTATCAGCAGTGAAAAGATCATTACACCTACTCCCTCCTTTGGAATAAAAAGGAAAACTTGAACTCTGTAGTTGGAGTTTGCTTTTTAATCCTAGGAAATATGTGAAAAAATGCTTTATTCATCTTAGTGATATTGATAGAATATAATGTTAAGATATGGTTATGTCAATTTTAAAAATAACTTCCCATACCATAGTTTTAGTTAAATCAATGGTTACATCTTATATCTTCTCTCTATGTGATAATATTTTGGTTTAACCGACTGTAAAACTCTCCAAAGTTTTTTTTTAATTTTTTTTTTACCTTGAAATTAATGACTGTTCTATCAACAGAATTTTACTCTTAGATTTAGCATTTGTATCAGTGCACGTTTGCATACATTTCCCAAAGATGCTTTCATGGATTAATGTAAGTTGGCATATTTTCTTTGTCCATCACTCCTAGATATAACTTATTTACCGGTTAGGAACTCAACACAGAGACATATAAGCAGTACATTAACAGAAAACACATATTAAATAGCAAATGAAGGCCAAGTTTTAGAAACTTCCTGGGAAATTAAATCTTTAAAACAAATACCTGTCACCTACACCTTTTTTTTTTTTTTTTTTTTTTGTGATACGTTGGCCTCTCACTGCTGTGGCCTCTCCCACTGCGCAGCACAGGCTCCGGACGCGCAGGCTCAGTGGCCATGGCTCACGGGCCCAGCCGCTCCGCGGCATGTGGGATCTTCCCAGACCGGGGCACGAACCCGTGTCCCCTGCATCGGCAGGTAGACTCTCAACCCCTGCGCCACCAGGGAAGCCCTGTCACCTACACCTTTAACACTTCATTTCCTGCCTGGACTGCCATCTGAGAAATAATATAGACAACCCTGTGGATGGCATGGACTCCCAGCATCTATACTTCTCTTCTTTTTCAGGCCCACAATGGAATTGTAGGCAACAAACTCCACTACTTTCCCAGGACTAGGCCTTAGACCCAGAGAAAGTTCTCCTTACCTCTGCCAGTTGAAATAGCCTCTATTCCCTAGAATAGAGAATCGAGGCACTTCCTCTTCATGTCAGCTGTGGATTCGTTGTCCTCACTTAGGTCACATGGTAGTCTCTGCCAGCCTGGCCTGATCTGGAGCTGTTCAGCTCTTACCGCAGCAGGAATGCTGTATGTGCTAGATGCCAGAGAAGTGTAAAATTAATCCCTTCCCCTGGCGTTGTCCATCTTGGTTTTCTCATCCTCCACTTTTCCATTGCCCAACTGGACACCACTTTTCATTTCTATGCAGTTTATTCTGAGAGTCTCCCCCCTACCACACTATGTTCTTTTTACCCTTCTGGGCGTATATTGTATATTTTTTATACTCTTAGTACATTCTATATGGTCCTCAAAAATACTATTTATATATATATAAAATACGGAATCATTGTTATACACTTGAAACTAGTATAACATAAATCAACTATACTTCAATTAAAAAAAAGAAAAAACTAGCAATGTAAATCAACTATACTTCAATAAAAAATAGAATTAAAAATAGGGGGATAAAAAGAAAAAATGATAGTCACAGACTTCACAGATGTCTTTATCAGGTAGATGAAGTCCCCTTTAATTCCTAGTTTCCTGGATGTTTCCATAATAAATAGGTGTTATTTTTTTAAGTATGAGATATAATAGATACATGATACATTAATAAATCAAACGAATTGCAATTTGAAAGTTACAGGGGTTATTATGCCTGATGTCCACCAAGCCTTATAATGTTAGTTTGTAATTCTGTGATACATGTTACTTGTTATTGCTAATAGTGCAGAAAGTGAGTATAACTATTAAGTGATTCCTGGTGTTCATTACAAAATCAGAAAGGTTTTGATTACAAAGAGTATTTATGGTTAATAGCATTTCATGGATATTTGTACAAGTAGTACTAGCAGAGGTGGCAATATTGTTTTAAATTGGTGAATTATCATTGTTATGGGCTCAATTATGTGCCCCTAAAATTTATATCCTGAAGCTCTAACTCCCATGTGATTATATTTGGAGATAAGGCCTTTAAGGAAGTAGGTAAGGATAAATGATGTCATAACGGTGGGTCCCTAATTCATGTGACTGGTGTTGTAGGATAGGAAGAGGCACCAGCCTCCAGAATGGAGAGAAGAGAAACCTCTGTGTTTTTGTTTTTTTGAAGCCACCTAGTCTGTGATATTTTGCTCTGGCAGCCCTAGAAGAGTAATATGATTATTATTGGATGGTAATTCAATGATGGTCATAGGAGAACCAATAAAGAGAAATACCAGACACCCAAACCTCCTGGTAACTGTCATCTATAGGATGATGGCACATGACCTAATTAGACTGCATTTGCCAAACTTAGGGTATAGACAAGGTAGAACACAGAACTCTTGCCTGACTATTGCAACCAAAACTCCTCCCTGCATTATGTACTGGCCACATAAGGACTTGGTGTGTGGGGGGAAGGGGAGGAAGATAGGAAGATATTGTCATTTGATAATATACCATACTTCATTTAAATTTAGGTAATTTTACCTAAATGTCTTCTGTGTTCATCTTACTCTTTTTTTTTTTTTGGTGGTACGCGGGTCTCTCACTGTTGTGACCTCTCCCGTTGGGGAGCACAGGCTCCGGACGTGCAGGCTCAGCGGCCATGGCTCACAGGCCCAGCCGCTTTGCGGCATGTGGGATCTTCCCGGACCGGGGCACGAACCCGTGTCCCCTGCATTGGCAGGCGGACTCTCAACCATTGCGCCACCAGGGAAGCCCCCCATCTTACTCTTGACAATAATGCTTTTCTGCCTGAGTCAGCACAGTTGAAATCTTAGAGGGTCACATATGCAGGGAACTCAGTAAGTTTTATAAACCAGATCTCACATTAAGCTATCAAGTAAATTTTCAATCCAGAAACAATTTACCCTGTAAAATATGACATTTCCTTCTAGATATTTGAAAGAGAAGAAACTAGAAATTGGTAGTGGAATGTAACAAGGAAATTGATCCACATATTCTTTTAAAAAATGCATTCCAGTTTAATTAAAAGTAATGTTTTATTTCCCCTGCCTACAAATTGTCTAGATAGAATACACCCAAGGTCTTTAGAAGTGCTGACTACGAGATATGTGAGTTGAAATATCATAAGGAAATTCTCTGTGAAATTATTTTTTAAGATTTGACCTATATCTGTCACAGAAAGGTTTGTGACTTAACTTATTTATTAAGCTTTTATTGAACATGAACAATGTACCCATCATTATATAATAGAAAATAAGAGAAATTAAAAGCTTGAAACCATTAACATATTGATTACATAGGCAGTAAATTCAAGTCAATCTGTAAAAGATCAAAGTAATGGTTATTTATGTAGCATAATCTATATAAACAGAAAGAAAATGATACATGAGTATAGAGTGAAGGTAGAACTTTTGGAGGAATCTAGAGCTATATTTTGCAATTGCATAAAAGCACCCTTCTCCTCATCTCCATGGCTGAAAACCTTGAATGCATCCTTCCTTCTTCTCCTGCCTTCATATTTTAGAACACATTTTGTAAATATGTGATTGGTTGTACTTTGAAAAGATCCTCCTCTATCTTTTCCTTTCCCTTTCTACTTGAGTTCAAAACTCTCCTCCTTTGTGAGGGTTGGATTATTTTAATAATTTCTTTGTCTCCACTAAATTCCAGGAATTTGCCTCACACCTGTCCTGCATTTTTCTATCCTGGGTTCTTCTAAAGCCTTACATCACGTTTCTCACCTGTGTTTAAAGTTATAAGGACTTCTATTGCCTGCAGCATCTGGTATGTTATTTTTTCTCTGACAATCAAATTTATCTTAATCTAATCGTAAGGTTTTACCTTATCTTTATAATCCATTAATGCCTACCACACTCTCCAGTCAGGGCAGATTGCTGATGAATTTTCACTTATACCCTTGAGTTGTATGCTCTGTTTAGTTCTCACTTCTGTCCTTGACTGTAGTGACATCCTTGCTCTTCTTAGCTTCTTTTTCTGCTCCTCTAGTTTTAGTTCACTTCTGCCCCTTAGCATCTGACGTCTTCTAGTCTGGACTGGGCTCGGATTGCATATATATTAAGAATTGTGCAGTTGAAATTTAATTCATCTTGTGTTTTGCCCATTGTTACGTTATGCCATTTGTAAGATCTCTGAAAACAGGGAACAATATTTTATATTTACAAAAATATGCATATAAATATAGTTATAGCTATTCTATGATCTTCTATTGAACAAATAAATATTACATATGGGCTAATTTGATAACTGCCACATAAATCCATGATGCCAATTTTCTACATGTACCTATAAACTTTGTATATAATAACATGAGAATAGAGTCATTTGAGGATATTAAGAATATATTTGTTCTTGATAATGCAGTGTTTATCTGTCAGTCATTAATGAAAATTGAGCTGATTATTTAAGGCTACCTGAAATGTAATTCTGCTTAAGAAAAAATAGACATGACTTTTAGTAACCAAATAAACCAAATTTAGTGTGACTAAATGTGTGTGATGTGTGCAAAGTAGATGAGAAGATATTGAAGCTAAATAGTTATAAGCACACAGAATAGTTGAACAAGAACTTTTTTTAAAATAGGTGATGTTCAAGTATGGACTAAATTTGTGAAATTCAAATACAAGAAGGTGAGTTATTCAGATGATAAGCTCTCATTAGAAAGAAAATCACAGAGTAGATCACAATGAATATTAAAGACAACATTGATAATGTATGCCTCACTGATTTGAATCTTTAGGATGGTGATTTAAAGACACTAAAAATCCATGTTTATGCATGTTCTGTAATGAACTGAATAAAAAATATGGGACAGAGTAAAGGCACTTCCAGCATGAGAACGTAAGCCCCACTTTATTTTAACAACGTATATCACTGCCCACCTCTGATTCCTCTGAGTTTGATCTTGGGTGAACCAAACTTAAGTGAATTTATTTTACATCATCTATTTTCCAAATAAGTCTGGGTATATGATTAAATTTTCCCAGCTGAAAAGAAAGTTAGGCTTTATTATTTGTCTTTTTATGCCTGTATGGTACCTTGTGTTTACCTAGTGGTTTGCCATTTTCAGGGCATTTTTATGTGCATTATTGCATTTGATTTCTTTGAGATAATTAAGGAAAGATTATTACATTCATTTGTAGGTGTGGAAGCTGAGGCTCAGAAAAATGACTTACTTATGGCCATATATAATGGTACAGATGAGAGCAAAATCTTTAGATCGTTATTTTTGCCTTTGAGGTTATTACAATCTAATTGAGGAGTCAGAATAAAAAGTGAACTAAGTTAATTAACTTATTAAAATAATAATACAAGATTGCTTTGGCTATTCGGGGTCTTTTGTGTTTCCATAAAAATTATGAAGTTTTTCTAATTTTGTGAAGAATGCCAGTGGTAGTTTGATAGGGATTGCATTGAATCTGTAGATTGCTTTGGGTAGCATAGTCATTTTCACAATATTGATTCTTCCAATCCAACAGCATGGTATATTCATCTGTTTATGTCATGTTTGTTTCTTTCATCAGTGTTTTATAGTTTTCTGAGTTCAGGTCTCTCCCCTCCTTAAGCAGGTTTATTCCTAGGTATTTTATTCTTTTTGTTGCGATGGTAAATGAGATTGTTTCCTTAATTTCTCTTTCTGATTTTTCGTTGTTGGTGTATAGGAATGCCAGAGATTTCTTTGCATTAATTTTGTATCCTGCAACCTAACCAAATTCATTGATTAGTTCTAGTAGTTTTCTGGTGGCATCTTTAGGATTTTCTATGTATAGTATCATATCATCTGCAAACAGTGATAATTTACTTCTTCTTTTCCAATTTGTATTTCTTTTATTTCTTTTTCTTCTCTGCTTGCCATGGCTAGTGAATAAGAGTGGACATCCTTGTCTTGTTCCTGATCTTAGTGGAAATGCTTTCAGTTTTTCACCTTTGAGTATGATGCTTGCTGTGGGTTTGTCATATGTGGCCTTTATTATGTTGAGGTAGGTTCCCTCTATGCCCATTTTCTGGAGAGTTTTTATCATAAATCGGTGTTGAATTTTGTCAGAAGCTTTTTCTCCATCTATTGAGTTGATCATATGGTTTTTATTCCTTAATTTGTTAATATGGTGTATCAGATTGATTGATTTGTGTATACTGAAGAACCCTTGCATCCTTGTGATAAATCCCACTTGATCATTCTGTATGATCCTTTTAAGGTGTTGTTGGATTCTGTTTGCTAGTATTTTGTTCAGGATTTTGCATCTATGTTCATCAGTAATATTGGTCTATAATTTTCTTTTTTTGTGATATTTTTTTCTGGTTTTGGTATCAGGGTGATGGTGGCTTTGTAGAATGAATTTGGGAGTTTCTCCCTCTGCAATTTTTTGGAAGAGTTTGATAAGGATAGGTGTTAGCTCTTCTCTAAATGTTTGATAGAATTCGCCTATGAAGCCATCTGGTCCTGGACTTCTGTTTGTTGGAAGATTTTTAATTACCATTTCAATTTCATTACTTGTGATAGGTCTGTTTAAATTTTCTAATTCTTCCTGGTTCAGTCTTGGAAAATCAGGCTCCCTGACTTCAAATTATACCACAAACCTACAGTAACCAAGACAGTATGGTCCTGGCACAAAAATAGAAATATAGATCAATGGTACAGAGTAGAATGTCTAGAGATAATCCCACACACATGTGGCCACCTAATTTACGACAAAGGAGGCAAGAACATACAATGAAGAAAAGACAGCCTCTTCAATAACTGGTGCTGAGAACACTGGACAGCTACATGTAAAAGAATGAAATTAGAACACTACCAAACACTATACACAAAAATAAACTCCAAATATATTAAAGACCTAAATGTAAGACCAGACACTATAAAACTCTTAGAGGAAAACAGGAAAAACACTCTTGACAAAAACCACAGCAAGATCTTTTTTGACTCACCTCCTAGAGAAATGGAAATAAAAACAAAAATAAATGGGACTTAATTAAACTTAAAAGCTTTTGCACAGCAAAGAAAACCATAAAAAGACAACCCTCAGAATGGGAGGAAATATTTGCAAATGAAACAACAGACAAAGGATTAATCTCCAAAATACACAAACAGCTCATGGAACTCAATATCAAAAAAACAATCCAATTAAAAAATGGGCAGGGGCTTCCCTGGTGGTGCAGTGGTTGAGAGTCTGCCTGCTGATGCCGGGGACACGGGTTTGTGCCCTGGTCTGGGAAGATCCCACATGCCGCAGAGCGGCTGGTCCGGTGAGCCGTGGCCGCTGAGCCTGTGCGTCCGGGGCCTGTGCTCCGCAACGGGAGGGACCACAGCAGTGAGAGGCCCTCGTACTGCAAAAAAAAAAAAAAAAAAAAAAGGGCAGAAGACCTAAATAGACATTTCACTAAGGAAGACATACAGATGGCCAAGAGGCACATGAAAAGATGCTCAACGTCACTAATTATTAGAGAAATGCAACTCAAAACTACAATGAGGTATCACCTCATGCTGGTCAGAATGGCCATTATCAAAAAATCCAGAAACAATAAATGCTGGAAAGTGAGTGTGGTTAAAAGGGAACCCTCCTGCACTGTTGGTGGGAATGTAAATTGATACGACCACTATGGAAACAGTATGGAGTTTCCTTAAAAAACTAAAAATAGAACTACCATATGACCCAGCAATCCTGCTACTGGGCATATACCTTGAGAAAACCATAATTCAAAAAGAGACATGTACCACAGTGTTCATTGTAGCACCATTTACAATGGCTAGGACATGGAACCAACCTAAATGTCCATCGACAAATGAATGGATAAAGAAGATGTGGCACATATATACAATGGAATATTACTCAGCCATAAAAAGAAATGAAATTGAGTTATTTGTAGTGAGGTGGATGGACCTAGAGTCTGTCATACAGAGTGGAGTAAGTCAGAGAAAAACAAATACCATATGCTAACACATATATATGGACTCTTAAAAAAAAAGATACTGATGAGCATTGTTGCAGGGCAGGAATAAAGATGTAGACATAGGGAATGTACTTGAGGACATGGGGTGGGAGTGGGAAGCTGGGGCAAAATGAGAGAGTGGCATGGACATATATACACTACTGAATGTAAAGTCGTTAGCTAGTGGGAAGCAGCAGCATAGCACAGGGAGATCAGCTCAGTGCTTTGCAATGACCTAGAGGGGTGGGAGAGGGAGGGTGGGAGGGAGGCTCAAGAGGGAAGAGATACGGGAACATATCCCCATATATGGGAATATGGCTGATTCACTTTGATGTACAACAGAAACTAACACAGTGTTGTGAATCAATTATACTCCAATAAAGATCTATTAAGATCTATTAATACAGATATTTCAATTACAAAACAAGTATAGAAGAGGCAGTTTTTTGCCCCATCTTTAAATTTTAAGTTTTTTTCTCCTCCTTCTCAAAATAATCGCAGTCACATATAAGTAGCCAGTGAATGATAACCTTAGAGAAGTGACCTGTTTCATCTCAGTGAGCATCTGACTTCCAGCAGGTGATCTCATCTCCTGTAGCTCCTCAAAGGTTTATGCCTAAAACATACTCAAGATGTAGAAAAGAAACACATTTCAAACTTTAGACCCAGACACACTCTCACCTATCTTTGTCTGACACAGAGCAGTTCTTAGTGAGCAGAGAAAGAATTGAGATGGTGAAAAGAACAGACTGTGATTGAAACGTTTTTCACTACAATCCGTGCACCTGGAGGGCTGAACTTTGCCGGGAATGACCCACGGTTTGCTGATGATGCCAGAAGTGAAAGCTGGGGCCTTGACTTGGGGTAAAGGCTAATGTTCCCTCTAATGTCTATGGGCTGTGAGTCAATGACCTTATTAGTTGATTAACAAGTTTTGAAAACTGAGTTTATTGTTATGATCAAATAAAACTTAGAACACAACTGTTTTGAAACACTTAATGAGATGCATAGTCATGATGGTATTTCATGGTAATTAGACAGAAAGGGTTAGAGACTTGGAAGATCCAATGAAAGGCTTCAAGTACTTTAGAATTTTCTGGCATCCCCAAGCCTAGGGTGAGATGGGGAAGAGCAAGAAAGGTTATAACATCCGGATTTCCAAAGAGATCAACCATGTTGATTTGTTTAATGATACCTTATACCTCTTTTATTCTATTTAACTGTATTTTAATCCATTATCTCAAAATATTTATTGAGCTTTCCTGTCTGAGCCATCGTTTCTATGCTGGGCATATAAAGGGGAGAGGTTTTACGTGTCATGAGAGAAATAGCTATTTATTGGGTGCCTGATCTGTGCCCAGTGGAATTCTGAGTGCATCATGGATGTTTTCTCACAAACTCATGAAGCTGTTTCTATAATAATCTTACTGGTGTGGCAGTAGGCACAGAGATCTGGGGTGGAATTAATTAAATATGTTTGTGGTGGAAGAGTTTAGCAAACTGCCTGTCACAGTATTGGTATTAAATAAATGCCAAGAAAATAATGCTTAAATTAAAATGTTTAATTTGGTAAATTGAGGTGTTAGATTCAGGGCTTCTGTTTCTGACGTTCCTACTAGCAGAGTGTATGAATAGACTTTGGAGTCCGTGTCTTAATTCTACTTCTAGATAAATGACTTGAACAAGTTAGAGAAACTCTCGCAAACTCAGTGTTCTTATGTTAATAATGAAGGTACAATATGTGACCTGCAGTGTTTGAGGAATGATAGAGGATGGTATGGACAGTGTTGTTTGTATAGATATACGCTAGATCTTCAATGAATAATGGGTATTATTTTCATTACATTACATTTTCAATAAACTTTTCTTACATTTGAAGGAGGCTGGACTCAAACCTCAGATCGGGTTCGCTTTCCTCTGTATTTTGTTCATATCCTTATTAATGTCTTTCCTCCTAGTTTTACTTAAATGGATTCATTAGGATTATGTGGTCAATAATTTCATATTAAAACCTCTATCCTACAGATTATATCATGTGAACTCTTTGAAACTGGTTTTCCTAAAATTTAGCACATCAGTCTAGCAAACACCTATTGGCTCCTTTTTTTTTTTTTTTTAATTCATGTTTTGCTGCGTTGGGTCTCCGTTGCTGTGCGTGGGCTTTCTCAAGTTGTGGTGAGTAGGGGCCATTCTTCGTTGCGATGCTCAGGCTTCTCATTGCAGTGGCTTCTCTTGCTGCAGACAACGGGCTCTAGGCATGCGGGCTTCAGTAGTTGTGGCTCGTGGGCTCCAGAGCGCAGGCTCAGTAGTTGTGGCGCACAGGCTTAGTTGCTCCGCGGCATGTGGAATCTTCCTGGACCAGGGCTCAAACCCGTGTCCCCTGCATTGGCAGGTAGATTCTTAACCACTGCATCACCAGGGAAGCCCCTATTGGCTCCTTCTTCTACTTTCCCCAACTAGTTCCTTTCTCCCAAGTTTCCCTATTATTCTATGATAGGTATTTTGCATCAGCTTCATTTTTGGTTCTATTTCATAATCCTAAACGTGTGTGTGTGTGTGCGCGCACAACTGGGTGTATGTCTGTGTTAACCTTTTTCTTACCTATTTGTAATTTAAGGTTATCTTTTTTTTTTTTTTTTTTGCGGTACGCGGGCCCCTCACTGCCGTGGCCTCTCCCGTCGCGGAGCACAGGCTCCGGACGCACAGGCCCAGCGGCCATGGCTCACGGGCCCAGCCGCTCCGCGGCACGTGGGATCCTCCCGGACCGGGGCACGAACCCGCGTCTCCCGCATCGGCAGGCAGACTCTCAACCACTGCGCCACCAGGGAAGCCCAAGGTTATCTTTTTTATGTATCTTAGTATCTTAGATAATTTTTGGAACAAGTTGGGGTATAAACAAAAACTGAAAAACTGGTTTACTAGAAAATAATGGAATTGTTTTTATTTCCTAAGTTACCTGCTTTTCCTTTCAGTGCTTTAGTTTTGGTTCAGTCATAGATCAGGCTCAGTAGTTGTCACATTTGGGCTTAGTTGCTCTGTGGCATGTGGGATCTTCCCAGACCAGGGATCCAACCCATGTCCCCTGCATTGGCAGGCTGATTCTTAACCACAGCACCACCAGGGAAATCCTAAATCATTAATTTTATATTTAAATAAAAATAAAATACCATATTTGCAGAGATAATTTTCAACTTTGGTCGTCTGACTAGTATCCATTTTGTTTTGTTTTTTTGCGTGCTGGCTTGTGAAGTTATGCTTGATAATATATTCAAAATACTGAGGTCCCTTGATGAACTCAGATGTAGGTAGGTAGGATAATAGAGAACTCCAGGGGTACTTGGAAATGTAATGATGAATTAGACCTATTTTCTTTCACAAACTGCTTTCCAAGCACATTGTAGTGAATACAAAACACATTTCGACATCTTAGGTGATAGGGATTTCTCAATACACAGGGCAATATTTTATAACTCCTTCAGCAATATAAATCCAAGTGTAGAAATACAAAATAGTATGACTTTGGCTGCCAGTGGAAAAAAAACATATTTCAGTCTAATTCTGTCAAAATTCTCAGCCCCTACTCCGCTGGAGTAGTTTATTGTCTCAATCTGGTGTTCGTCCTTAAAGAAAACTTACCATGACCTCAACTTCAGTACTCCGTGTGGTTTAAAAGGAGTTTTGCCTGAGTGAAGAGAGGATACATTTCCAGTAAAAATCAAGGATTTTGCATATGTACATATGTATTTGCGCTTAAGATGTATATAGTTATTTAACCTTTTGTGCCATAAAATAAGACATCAAATGAGGAAGAAGCAACTAACTTGTTGAATCAAATCACTGTCTTCCAATGATTATATATCTTACATAGCACAAAGATTGCATGCATATGAATGAATGCAAATGATTTACTTTATGTTCCCTTGCAATTTAAATCTGCATGTTTTTAATAGTTTTCTTCCTATCTAATAGTTTTTATTTTATAGTATTTCATGTGATGATCAACTTAACTTACTTTTAAAGTTCCTTCTTCAGATTTCATGGTAAGACAAGAAAGACACTGACAAAAATGGCTGGTACATTTGTTTAGTAGATGCTGTCAGTGCTACATGTCTGAAGGGCTCTAAATTGTCCCGAGTTGGTGTAAAGATGGCCTGTATTCAATGATGTTTAAAAATAGTAAAAATATTATGATTATTAAATCCAATCAACATGCTGTAGCAGTAAACCATCATTACCTTATATTTTTTAAAATGACTTCTCATATCCAGTTTTTAATTCAGCCAACGTGAGTTGGTTAACAACTGTGTGCAAGAAAATAGTCTCAGGGAGTGTAAATCTGTTTAAAATAGTTACTGGCCTGGAATACTTACAGAATCCCACATGTAAATCTTTCATGAACTTACCACGAGAGATTCTGAGAAAGAAAGAAGTCAGATTTCCCTTGTCTTTTTTATTTGAGTATTCTTGGGCATTTGAACCCATGGTTGTCAACACCAAAACCTATAATGGTTAATTCTCAAATATTTAATATTTTTTATTTATCATAAATTATACTACTCAATGTAGCATCATATTTTGTAAAGCTGTAATGGAAGAAGCATCTTTGGAATCTATGTAAGGTTTGACCTTATCATAACTTCATCAATAATTATGACAATTTGTTGTTAATTAGCCACTAGGCTTCAAGCACTACTCCAGGAGTTTGAACATTGAAAGTCCAAGACCTTTACAGAAAACATTAATGAAGGATTCTGAAAATAATTTTATAATAACGATATATTCACACTTGAAGAATATCATAAACTTCTCTGAAATAGTGACCTCCAAAGCCTAGTCAGAGAAATGCAGTTGGGATGATTATGTCAGAAAATCCTGAATATATATATCCATGAATTTATGAATTCATAATGCTTATCTATAGAAATTTTAATCCACTACACTTAGGATGTAAACTGATAAAACTTAAAAAAAAAAAAAAACCTAGTAAGTGATTCTAATAAAGGAGATCTGAGGACTACACTTTGAGAAAACTTTACATGGTTTCCTGAGTAAAGTTTAAGAATTTAGATTTAAGGATATCTATGCCGAATATCTCAATCCACTCCTGCAGTTCATAGAGTATATGACACTGTGAAACCACCAAAATTTCAGTGCAGTAATCATCCACAAGAACCTTGATGTGATTTCCCTTCTCTAAGATCTAGGAATTTCTCAACTTGAATTCAAATGTAGAGGGTCATCTAAAGATTCATATGAAGTCCTTGGTGTGGTATCTTTCCCTGTTAAGGAAAAAAATGATACAATACCATCAAGTGTCTGAAAAAATATTTTTTTCTGTGTGAGAGTAGGGGAGTGTGAGTTCTACTTTTATTGATATTCAAATACTATTATTAAGACCTCATCATATAAACAGTTAATTAAAATACATCCTCTTCATTAACTAAGCTATAATATTATCAAATAAAGAATTCACTACCTTTGGCCCCAAAATGAAATGGTTACCTCTTTTCATTTATTGATATTTTAAAATGTGATATTGACATGCCTCTCTATTTGTGTGGCATTTACTACTAGTATGACTTAGGTTATTAATCTTTAAAACACATTTTGGACTATAGAAGTTTTAGTGTATTTTCATGAAAAACTGCAAAGCAATAGAAGAGATGAATTCTTTACAATAGCTAATTTGTGTTATCGAAGACGTTCTTATTTCCTGATTTACACCAAGGTTTGGCAAAGTACGTCTATGTACCAAAGCCATCTGTTGTAAACACAATTTTATTGAAACACAGCTGTGCTCACTTGTTTTTCTGTTTTCTGTGGCTCATTTTACACAACCAAGGCAGAGTTGAGTACTAACAATGGAGGGCATAGGACTGAAAAGCATAGAATATATACTACTAGGCTCTTTAGAGAGAAGTTAGCTGATGCTTAATTTAGACAGCTGAGAGAACAGTAGTTAAGTATATATTGTCTACATTAGAAAACACCAGATTTAAAATAAAATATTAAGTATTTGATTGCTTTAATATGCTGATTTATAACAGAATCTACATTGCGTATAATAGGGTAATAATCTGTTCTTCAGGCTATTAAAATCTTGATAAATAGGTGAACCAACACCTGTAATTTAAATTGTGCTTATTTCTATTGTTAGAAATACTATATATTTTCTCAACAGGATTAGAAAACACCACTTTCATATTTTAAAATAAGGTATAGATATACTCCCATTGAAGAAAAAGATATGAATATAAAATAATTTTTTGTGTTTTCTTAAATATTCACTGTATTCACTATATTTCTTAAATATAGTTTTTTTGTGTTTTCTTAAATATTCACTGTAGAGTTCAACTTTCCCTCAAATATGTCTTTTTTTTTTTTTACCTTTAATGTCTTATTTTCCTTCTAAAAATTCTTGTTGAAAGTGTGTAGGTTCATAATACTGAGTCTTTATATATTTTCTTAGGTTGAAATTTGATATAGCAAATCAGTAATTTGGGGATGACTGTGGAGTGTTCGCTTAGAAGCTCATTCCTCTGCTTCTAGGTTTTAGCAACAATTCTGAAGGAAGTAGGCATTACCATCTCCAACCCTCAGGGATCTTGGAAAGTGTGTCTGTGTGTAAGCAAGATTTTTGTTTTAATGACTGGTAAGAGTTTAGGGCCCAGGAAGGAAGAATGTGAAAAGGCTTGCAATATCGCCAGTTGCAAAGGTGATAGAATATCATTAATGCCTCCACTGAAAAATACTGTAAGTCCAGAGATTATTTATGAGAAATTACAGAAAGCTTTGAGAGTACAAACATTAATCTCACTTTCACACCAATTTTATTATTGTCACTTAGTAAGTAGATCTCCACTTAATGATTTTTCTAATGTGTTATTAAAGTTGTTTCCCATTATAATCTAAATAAATGGCAACTGATGTCAGATTTGCATTATATTTATATTTGAAAATGTACTCAGTTATGAAAATTGCTAATTTTTCAGTTGACGCTCAAAGCGACGACTACATTTTATGATGTGTCATTTAAAATACTGTTTTGTAATCCGTAAGTCACTCAGCTCCTTAGGCTGATCCTCCTCAAAATAAATTCCTTAGATTTAATTTTTTAGTTCTTTTATGAAAGAACTATAAATGTTCTGATGTTTTTTATGTTGTTCTGTTGCCAGTCATTGTAGATATTCCCTTTTTTGAAAAGAAAAGAAAGATTTTTAAGAAAGACTTTTACGCTTTCACATTCTGTGTATGTGTGTGTGTTTGGATGTGTGTATTTTACAGAAGACTTCGGCCCCCTTCATTGTAAATTAAGGTTCCCAAGAGAAAATAAAGATGGAAAAAATTAATCTGTCTCTGTAAATAAATGGATGGGCTCTAAGCTTTGTAGCCATCTCGCTTGCAGCAGATTAACTGTGACAGATGGACTCTTTAGCTACCCATCATTCACTTTATAAGTTTCAGGTTCTACCTATGTGCCACATAACCTCAAGAAAGACAAGCTTTCCATTATAAATGAAAAAATGACTTTATTCACCACCGTTGTGATAGACTCAATTTTTAAGTTACTTATCATAACCATAAAAAAGAATAGCAAGTATATTAATCAATGGGATTTTAAGTAACTACATGTCATTAGTGCTAAGTTGAAATTTACCTGCTATAGATCCTTCACTTAACAATTTGCAAAAGTGAAAAATATTCAACTGAAATATTCAAATACATATAAGGTCTTGGGCTGGGGTATGTCTGCTTTGCCTCCATCTCATTTTTCCCATTTTAGGAGTCCTAGTAGAATTCTTTCCTCTTCTCACTCGCTGATACTTAAAGATTTTCTTTCTTTTTTCCTATTTCTTCTTCCTCTTTCTAATAGTAATATCCAGAATCCCATGTGTTTACTGCTATCCATTTCTCTTCTTGGGTTTGGGGCTAAATGTGTCTTTTGGGGTAGGAACAAGTAGTCATGAGAAAAAAAGGGCAATTTCCATTCTTATCACTGTGTCCCCTTATACCAAGACAAAACCCCAGATTGCTTCCTACGTCAAATTATTCATCATTTAGAAATACTTAAATACTTTCCAACTCCTTGTGCATCTGGAAACTCAACTTTTCCTTTCTTTAGCAGGGTTTTAAAGAAAAAAAAGTAAAAGGGATTAGAGATCAAGAGGAAAATTGAAGCATCTTTTGGCACTTCTTTTTTTTTCCCCCCTCAAGTTTAAAACCACAGAAACATCTCAAAAAGAAACAAAAGAAACAGAAAAGTCAGCAGGATTGCTAGATGACTTTAGTCAACAAATATGTAATACCATGTATAGACCCGACACTGGCACTGGTGTAACAAGAAAAATTAAGTCTCTGAACCCATGTACTATATAGCCTAATTAAAAATAGATATTCTTTAATTCACTCCTAAAATATGTATGAAATGGTAACTTTGAGACTGTTCTTTAAAAAAAAAAAAACACATGTGGTATGATATGGGAGTACAGAAGGGTTTTAACTGACTCAGTGAAGTCAGTGAAGAATCTCATGGAAAAGAAATGGTGCTGAGCTGCATTTTGAAGGATGAGTGAAAGTTGGTTAAACTAATATGGAAAAAGGGAAAGTATAACAGGAAAAAAATCTCTGTGGCAGGCGAGTTTATATATACATATTGAGTACAAATAAAATAAAAACAAAAATTAAAAGAGCTAAGGGCAATCGGGGGACAAGGTTGGAGATAGAGAGCAGAGAAGATCACACACGGCCTTGAGGAGACTTTAAAGAATGTTGGTCTAAATGTGCATGTGGATAGCAGCCGTGGAAAGGATTTCAGTGTGAGGAATTACCGTGCTCTGAATCGCACTCTCAAAACATCTGTTCGGAGCAGAATGGAGGGCAGATTTGAGGAGAACCATAACTGAGACAGAGAAATCAGCCAGGTGGCTATTGAAGGAGTTCAACGGAGAGATGCTTGATAGTAGCTTGGAGGTGGAGAGAATAGGAGAGTTATGTTAAATATTAAAAAAACGAAAGGAACAGGCTAAAAGAGGGCAGGATGGAGGAACTATTGAATCACACAGCTTCTGTTGTTGTTTTAATGTCAGAAAATTCGAATATGCTTAAGATCATTGAGAAGGATCCAGTTAAGAGAGAAAGGGGGAAGAGCCACAACAAGTGTTTCAGAGATGGGAGAATTTATTGAAATAGTAGATGTGGTGGCAGGAGAGAAGGGGTTTTAATCCTAGAGCCAAAGCTTAGTAATTTTTTGGGAAAAGGACAGAATACATTTTTCTGTGGAAAACAATATTTTATGTAGTAAATTGTGCTTATGGTATGCTATTATACTTCAAGAATATAATGGGTTAAGTATTCTGTGTTGGGCTAGCATTGGAAACTAGTCAAGTGTATCACTCACTCTCCTCTGCTGGAAGAAGTGGTCTTAGATTTAGAGGGATAATCAAACTCATGAAGAACAATAGGTTTTACCCAGCACCGAGTATATTTAGCTTTCCTACAGGATATAGGGCAAAAACCAACACAGCACACACAGTAACAGCATAGCACAAGTCTTGCACCTCCCAGCAACAGCTTCTAACGTCCCAACCATTTTGCACTTACAGTGTGTCTTGTCACAAGAGCCAAGTTGCATGTGTTCAGATAACTTTGGAGAAGTTCAAATGTATGTGACCAGCTAGCCGGGTGGCTCCCGTCAGCCTTCATGACTACACTTACCTGGGGTGGCAGCAACTCATCAGCACCATTAACTCATGAACTGTTTATAGCTGCTTGGTCTAGTCTGTCTTTCTTGGCCAGATTCTCACTTATCTGGGATCTGGTGAAGGTAAAATCCTATGCGTTCCATGAGATAATGGAATTTGGAAGATTCACCACATTTCAAGTCCTCAGGCATCCCCGAAGTTAGAAGAAAAGCCTCAGAACTCTGTTACTTCCCTTCTACTGCCATGTTTATTATTATTAACCCTTTACCTAATCATTTACTAAAACAATTTGTGGCAGTTTTGTTACTTTTGATTTGTTTTTTGCATTGTTTATAGTTTATCTAAAATTCTCTACAAAAATCAGGCAGTTACATATTTTTCACCTGTCTTGAATAATTACTTGACATAACAGCTTACATTTGTTGAAACTGGTAAGCAGTTGACTGGTAACTTACAAATTTTTATGTTTTATAAATGCAGATATTTTCAGAACTTGACACATTTCATTACTAAGAACAGAAATAATTCTATATATTAAAAATATTTCAGTAATTTTTCTGACATTAAAATGATTTTTTAAAAACCCTTAGCTGTTTCATTAGCAGCTGTTCATTAATTTATTCATTTAACATCCCATCAAACAATTATTAAAGAGCTCCTGTGTACCGAGGCTAGGCGATGGCATGAGTGTCAAGGAGGCTTAATCTAGGGGATTTAAATAACTATGATAAAGTATACTTTGCTTAATTCTCTTTGGAATTGGAGAAAAGTTTTTTCTTATGTGTACTATGTCAGTTAGGAATATGCAGCTATAACTCAAACTAATAGTAAGCAAAAAGTCCCCAAATGTCCTATTATTCCTATCTAATAATAAGTCTGGAGATATGTAGTCTTTGGGCTGATAGTACCATGGAACTGCCATAGCAGGGACTAGGCTGTTTTCTGCACTGTTACTCCATCATTTTTGTAGCTTTTCTCATCATGTTCCTTACCTCATGGTTGCAAGGTGGTAGTCTGTCCTCCCCCTTGTATCTTCATTCTATAGAGGAAGAAGGAAGGAAAGAAAAAGGTACACAAACAAATGTTAGCTATGTTTTCTACCTTTAATAAGCCTTAGTGGAGTCCCCACTCAACTTCTGTTTACATCTTTTTGGCTAAAACTGTGTTCCATGGCTACATCTGCTGCAAAGCATGGTGGAAATCTAAACATACTGAGACACATGTACTGATATCCTTAACAAAACTGGGGATTTATGAGGATATCAGATAGGCAACTCCAAGTGACACCGTGCTTCATATCATGTTATTTCACTTGGTCACTTTCTAAATCAATAGTATTTAGAAAATTATTTTTTGTTACATAACCTTAATTCCATATTTTATATGCTTATGCCAAACCTTCTTTTACCATATAGAGAATTATAGAAAATTAGAACTTAGATTATGATTCTATTTATGAAGACAAAAAACTTACTTTAAATGTTTTGTGACTTATAAATCTTAATTATTTTATAACTCTTTTATTCACCTTTCCTTTACAAGGTTTGACACTTGAGCTCTTTGACCAAGAACACCTTACAATGGCAAAACATAATATTAACATGCACTCATCTATTCCAGTTTGACAGTTACTTACAATGGTATAGAATTTTTTTTATTGAAATACAGCAGAAAAAATATTATCTTTTAAAGTTAGTTTATGTTTAAAATCACATTTATAACTAGAGATTTATTACCAATCAATATTTTCAGGGGGTGGTCGTGGTGGGATGAATTGTGAGGTTGGGATTGACATATATACACTAATATAAAGTAGATAACTTTATATGTAATAGTAGGTAACTAATACTGAAGTATAAAGTATACTAAAACTAAAGTATAAAATAGATAATAAGAACTTGCTGTATAAAAAATAAATAAAATTCAAAAAAGAAAAAACATTTTCATAATGTTTTCATCTATTACTATATAATTAACTTTCTAAAAGCTTATGATAAACTTTCTACATTACTAAGATATTTTTGTTGCATGTACTAAGATTTGTGAGTCTTAAAATCTTGTAGAATCATAGCAGTGATAAAAATTTCAAAGTAACAATTGATTTCATAAGTGCACTTATTAAGAGAGGATGCATCTACATTCATATATATATATACACACACACACACACACACACACACACACACACACACACAAGCGCCACAAATAATACATGAATAGAAGCAAATCTCTTTGTCACCCCCAACCCTTAATATGTAGAAGCTCTGGGAAAGAACTGATATTGTACAATGCAGTCAGCTTAGGTCTGTTTTAAATTGCTATTCACTACAATAAATTTCCAACAATACTGCAGTATTGAGATCTATATCTAGATTATTGTCTACCCTAGTGAAGCAATAGGTAATCATTTCAAGTTATCTCTAAGCAAGGATGGTAAGGTTTGGAGAGATAGGAGGCTAACATTTCCAAAAATTGAAGGAGAGTTCTCTGAGTTGGGATAGCAGAAGGTAGATCAATCAACAATGGCTGGTTGGTGGGCTTTAGACCTAAATACTAGTGACTTTTCTACAGCCAGGTAGGGGATAACATTTGGTGCATTCAGACCAAGGAATGGAGTGTGTCTATATTGCAGGAAAGAATAGATGTTAATTTCAGACACACCTTGGATTAACTACTATATCTTCCATTTACTAGCTACATGGCCATGGAAATGTATTTAATCTCTCTCAGCCTCAGTTTCATTGCTAAATTGGTGCGAGGATTAAAGTGGAAGGACCTAACAGAATGACTGACACATAACAGGCATTTTCAACACTATCTGCAGTAATAGTTCCATAGCTCTAAATACAGTCTGTATACTGAGATTTCCCAAATGTGTATCTTTAACTAGAAGCTCTCTCCTGAACTTCACACTCTTACTTCCAGCTGCCTGCTCAGCAGGTCTACTTGGATGTCCAGTAAGCACTTCAAGTTTATCATGTCCCACACTGAATTTCTGATCTAACACCTTTATCCAGTTTTCCCCAATGTACGCAATCCTTCTATTTGCTCTAAAACAATTAAGAGTGAGTCATCTTTGACTCCTTTTCTTTGGTATCCCAAAACTAATACCTCGCTAAATCTTATTAACATTACTGTTAAATTATGTCCAATATGGTACCCCTTCTCAACCCCTCTGCTGATATTTCCATGTACAAGGCACTATTTTCTTTAACCTGGTTATGATAACCACCTCATTATGATAACAGCCTCCTAACTAATGTACTTTCTCTCTGTCTCTTGTCCACCCCCACTCCCTATCAAAGTCTATATTTGACCAGCAGACAGTGGAATCGTGTCACAGCTCTGCTCAAAATACTTCCGTGCCTGTCCATCTCACTCAGAGTATAGGCCAATATCATTCCAAGTGCCTGCAATGTTCTGGATTATTTTTACTTCTTTACTGGATCTTTGACTTTCTCTACCTCTACTTTCCCTCTGGCTCACTGTGCTCGAGGCATCTTCTTCCTGGTGCAGAGCAAGTGCACATACATCTCAGGGTTTTTGCATTTTCTGTGCACCATGGCCCCTACCCACCCCCTATGCATGGATTGTTCCTCTTCCAAATGCCAGCTTTAGCTCAAAGGTCATCTCAATTAGGCCTTGCATGACTGTTTAGTTATCCATCCCTCTCTCCCTTACTCCGTGTCCCTTTTACTGATTCATTTTTCTTCATAGAACTTACCATATCACCTAAAATATGTTTTAGTTATTTACTTGTTTATGTACATGGTAGTCACTCAGTAAATGCTTATTACATGAATAAATGTGTAACTAGAAGTGGTTAAAAGTAAACTTGAGTTTAGTATCCTCTCAACCTACATTTGAGGAAATAGAGATAAATAGGTCATTTTTGTTTTCCATCTAGCTTTAGAAGATGGTAATAAATTATAAAATTATGAAGTAAATCTTTTAATTTTTAAACTAAATTTATAGATCATTCAGTCCTTTTTAGTAAAAAAAAAACTGGAATTATGTATAATATACACTGATGAAAATTTAAATATTGTGACATAAAAGCTATGAACTTTTCCAGTCATATGTAGTTAGTATTTAGCCTTTCATGTAGGTTTTATAGCCTGTGTACACAAAGCCGAGACATAGGATTCTTGAAACATCTAATTTTTTCTTGACTTAAAATATGAAATACTGTATATTTGACCAGTGACCTGTGTTAAGAAGTCTCAATAGAAAATCCTTTTTCTAAATGACCATCAAAATCTAAATGATTAAATAGAATAGATCTGTATCAGCCTTCAAAGATAATTATGTAAGTGTGAATGTGTTGTCAAGAAAATAAGGTTGTATATATCATTAAGCGTGAGAAAATGCAAAAGCAAATACATAGCATTTATATGAAAGAAGAAATAATAGTCTGTGTGTTTGTAATTGCTTTCTCTATGTGCTGTGTGACAAATTGCTCACAGTCCTCACAGGATACTGTGCCTCTGCTTAAAAAGTTAAATGTTTCCCTGATGCCATTTATTACTTTAAATCTAAGTGTTGTCTCTTTGTTCTTTATTTTTTAAGATCGGAAAGTCTAACATAATGGGGGAGTTTATGACCCTTTTCGTACAAACCTTATCTCATCCCAATCCCTGCACTACTGGGAAAGCTCAATCAGGGTTGCTTTGGAGAAAAGAGCAGGACATATACACACAGGAGGGCATATACTGTTCGTTGGTGCCTCTACTCCCTTCCACACTTCTCTTATTCCCAGCCATTTTCCAGTAGTTGGACAAGAGATGGCCCTATGGCCCAGTCATTGACTCTAGTCAGTGAGATATAATCAAATCACTGACTGCCAAGGAAGTTTCTGGGAGGGAACAAAGTCAGCTGACATTTCCATTTAATCTTTTTCCTTTCTACTACTTACTGCCTGGTAAAATAGATATGGTGTCCAGAAATCCAGTGTAATTTAGATTCAACTGCTCTGAGGCTCACATAGAAAACTCAAGTTTGGAATTAAGTTAGGGGGTATAAAGAGAAAGAAGCAGCAGTGTTCAAGGGGTGTGTTACTTTGTATGGCTGCCTGAAAGACACCGTATGTTCTGGGAATCATGATCTACTTCCCTTTCCTTGGGTTGAAGCTAAGCAGAAATGTTCCTGGAAAATGCATCAATAGCTTCCTGATTTCTTCTCTTTTGACAATGATAGCAGCTTCTCTGTGGGCTAGTTCACAGCATTATTCTGGGAGTCATTCCTTGAGTCCCTTCAAAGAGCTTTATCTTCTACTTCTTGTGATGATATTGTGAGTAATTTCAGGCATGTTGGACAACTCAGCGCCCCATCAGGAGGCAGAAACCACACAGTAATTTGAACAGGACAAATTTAATGTAAAGAATAATTATAACAAGACTGTAGTAACAGTGATTACCTAGTGGGAGTATACAGATCTCTAAAGAATTCAGGAATAGTATATATAAGGACTAGTCACTACCCTTAGGCTATGATGGAATACCCAAGAAAGAGACCGATCTAAAATAACTCCTTCCCTAGGATCGAGATCCAGGCCTCACTGAGAGGGTGTGGTCATGTTACTGAGTCCAGACTTGCAGATAATTCACCCTTTGGGGTTCCTTAGGAGACTGCCCACAGCAGAACAGGAGCTGCACACACTTCAGGAACCTGGCCCTGCAGAGAGTCTGCACAATGCAGCAATTTGATGAGAAGAGCACACTGGATCTAGAAAGAGAAGTCCTGCGTTCTGCCATGTCCCTCCAGCACCCTCGACTGGCAAAGCAAAATTAGCATCGTGCCAGTTGGCAAAGTAGAAATATTCAGGGTTCAGCTCAGTTATCACAGAATAGGCAATGAAAATGTGCATTTGGGGCTGGGAGGCAATAAGTCAATCACTAGCGCTCATATGCAACTGAATTCTGACTAAATCACCAGTTCAGAGCCTTGGCGTTTGCACTTCTCTGGGCCCATGATAATCTTTACCCAAACCTGTGTGTAAATCTGCTGCTTCTGCACTCCTTTCTACCTCCTCAGTGAAAACTTCTATATTTATTAGTTTTATGAGTTGAATTGTGTCTCTTCAAAATTCATATGCTGAAGTCCTTACCCTTGGTACCTAAGAATGTGACCTTTGAAGAGAGGGTCTTTACAGAGATAATAAAGTTAAACTGAGGTCACTAGGAGCAGACCCTCATTTGATATGACCGGTGTTTTTATAAAAAGGGAAGATTTAAACACAGAGATACACATAGAAGAAAGGAGATAAGAGAGACAGAGGGAGGAAATGGACGTCCATAAACCAAGGAGAGAGGCCTGAAATAAATTTTTCCCCTCACAGCCCTCAGAAAGAACCAACCTTGAGGACACCTTGATTTCACACTTCTAGTTTTCAGAACACTGAGACAATTTTATGTTGTTTAAACTTTGTGGTACTTTTTTATGGCAGTCGTAACAAACTAATACATTAACATACTTGCGGTTACAAGTATTATAAATGTGGCTTAAACAATGAGTGTTCCTCTCCTACAATAGATGTACTGAAGTAAGTGATTCAGAGTGTGGGTCTGGCTCAATGCAATCAAGGCCTGACGTTGGCTTCTCTGCAATATTCATCGCCGTCCCCATTACACTGTAAGATGACTACAGTAGCTCTGTGCATCTTGTGCTCACAGGACAATGTTCAAGGGGCTGTCTTCATCAGAGAGGAGGATGTTTCTTGGAAGCATCTATTTCCCCAACAGATGTCTCCATAGTGTCTTAGAATAGTGTTCATACTCTCCACATCCGCGATGGGGCGATGGGAAAGTGAGTACGTGACAAGAGATGGGCTCTTCCACTAGAACCCAAGATGGGGGGAATAGCTGGGGCAGGCAAACAACCATGTTTGCTCCACCTTCCCTAGCCATCCTAGCTAATGTACAAATTTACCCTGGCCATTGCCTTTCCCTTTGCCAGCTGTCATTTTCTTTTTCAACACTTATGTTTTCTGAACTTACCTTATTTTGTTAGTTTCTTGTGAGTTTGCCTTGCTCCATTAGAATTAAACCTCCATGAACCCTGGAGCACATGTGTCTCGTTTGCCCCTATAGCCACACTTCCTCAGACAGCAGAGTAGATATTCCATAAAATATTAACATTGTCAATTGAGTGATGGTACTTGGGACACTTAGAAGTATTATCTCCTCTGTATTCCTCTACTAGTAAAACTTTCTAGTCCTGCAGAGAGCATTTACCTTTTTCTAATTTTTCTATTTCCCAAGAAATGTTTTTGAGGTGGTAGAAACTCCAGAAACTATTTTAGTACCACCGCACATACCGCCAACTGGGTCTCCAGGCTTGACTCAGTACAGCTGTGTAGTCAGTACTCCGATGCCATCATTCTGGTGTCTTAACTTGGTCCTGCAGGAAGCTGAACATCTCACCTTGCTCTGCCCCTCTACCACAGGGTTTATCATAAGATCAGCTTCTTGCTCTTTCCAAATGTGTGGTCATCATAGATATTACATATCAGATATTATACTTTCTCATATAAATTTCGGCCTCTCAAGAACAGCTTGATAAGTTGATGAGAAATCTCCTTCTCTATTCTGTGAAACTAAGAATTATAGTAAAGGTCCAGTAGTGTGAAACAAATTCCTCTTCTGCTTGTATTGTAAGAGTACGGATCACTTAGAGGGAACGAAGCCCTCTACCTTTTTGAAAAAGCCCTCAAAAAGAGATTTTTCAAATAAATATCTTTCATTTATATAACAGGCTTACAGTCATCACCAATTATGTGTCTTTTGTGCTTTTCATTGCAAGAGATGTAAACTTGAATTACTCAGGGTATTTTCCCTTGAGGATTTCCTATCTCAGTGGGAAAAACTGAGAGGTGTGCAAATAATACCCAGTACAGTAAGCATAATCTCAAGGAAAACTTTCACAGTTTGGTGGTGGTAGATAAGGTGAAGTGAACAACCAGGTCTGCTATGATATTCAGGGAAGGTTTTCTAGTATAGGTAAAAGTGTAAGAAGTAAGTCACCACCAATGTGTCGATAATTGAAACCAATGTTTTCTTGTTTTGAGGGTTTAGGAGAATGGACTTGTTTGGTTATTTCTTGGTTATCTTTCTGGCTTAAGGAAACAATTTTATTATATCATGTGGTTTTTGTGGGTCAGATATTTGGGATATGCTTGGGGACAGTGTTGTGGATACAAGTCAGAGGAGCTGGAACAGCTGGGTAATGATCAGGCCTCTCTTTGGTCAGGTAGTCTGCAGGCTTGCCCATGTGGAGTCTCCACATGGACTAATTTGGGCTTCCTTGAAGCCTGGCAGCTCAGGGCTCCCAGGCAACTTACGTGGTGACTTAGGTTCCAGTGTTAGGTTCCCAGCAAACAAGGTGGATGCTGTGTGCCCTTTCTAAGCTAGCCACAAAAGTCATGCAATGTCACTTCTTCATTGTATTGGTACACGAGTGTCCCAAGCCTGCCTAGATTCAAAGGTCAGGGAATATAGACCCTTCTTTTCAGTGGGAGAATTGTCAAGGTCACCTTGTAGAATTGTTACTCTGACAGGTGACATTGTTACACCATGCCACAGTCAGCTCTCTGGCCACAATTTATATCCCTCCCATTAGCAGAATACGCTTCCTTCTCCAGGACACACATCTCCCACCCCACATTTTTACCACAGCAATCCCAGGCTCAGGGTATACAATCGTTTCTTTAAACCCTATCTGCGTGTGGATAAAGCTATTTTGTGCACTTCCTAAGATACAGCTCCTTGAGTATCATTCTCGTTCATCAGAACCCCTGTGAATTAAAAAGACATAAGATAACCAATATAGGCAATCTGATTCAAAAAGAGAAAATCAGAGACCCACAGCAGTTGCTGGTATATAGCATTGCTGCCACTCAGCTGGGCACATGCTGTCAGTTGCTGGTTAGAGATTGATGCTGCTCTCTGGAGTTGTGCTCTGACACCTTTTGGCTACATCCCTTGGACATTATTCTTTTTCCATTAGAAGGGGCTGGTATGTATAAATAAGGAACTTCCTCAGATTATTTCTTGCTCAAAGTAGTTCAAAAGTCCAAAGGCCTATTTAAATTTGGACTACATTCTTTTCATTTCACTTTGAAATCATTTTTTTAAATGTGTACTTTTGTAAATGTATCAGTTGTAATCTACTACATTAGACAAATTCACATCCATAAATCTCTTTCCATTTCCTTGCCTCTTCTAGGGGCTGCCCATATTCCTTTGCTGGTGGTTCTAGGTCAATGAAACCTCTGCTTTCATTACTTTATCTCTCAATTCTGACTACCCTGCCTTCTCTTTCCCTTAGGAGGACTCTCTTGATTACATTGGCTTCACCCAGCTAATGCAGGATTACCTCCCCATCTCAAAATCCTTAAAGCTACAAAGTCCCTTCTGTCATCTAGGTAACATATCCACAAGCCCCCCCTGTGAGGCTGCTAAGGGAATACTCCCCTTAGAAGCGCTTTTTGTATTGAGATGTAGTATCTGTGAGATGTGTCCTTAAAATTCTCAGACAGCACTTTTGGTGATTATGATGTGTCAACATAGGCTCATCAGTTCCAATAAAGGCACTGCTCTGATGCGGGAGTTTGATTACAGGGGAGGCTATGCGTGTATGCAGGCAGTGGGTATATAGGAAATCTCTGTACCTTTCCTTCAATTTTGCTGTAAACCTGAAACTCCTCTCAAAATGTAAAATCTTAGGAGAAAAATAACATAGCAGCTTTTTCTATAAACATAACAAATTCAGGAAGAAAGTCCTCAGAGTTGTTTGTGTGGAAGGTTCTATGAGGCACACCTTAGATCTTCGCTAGGTGTTAATATAGGAATTTATGCTCTCACCATGGCCCTTTATTACTCACAAAACAGTTTACTGCCTGAAAAGATTGGTCTGGGTCCTTGCTTTCCAATTCTGTAATTTCTAATTTCCATTCAATAAATGGACACTTGTTTCTTTAGTTGATCTCTTACTTTATTATAAGCAGCTAGGAGAAGGCAGACATTCCCTTCAGCACTCAAATCTACGTAGCTATACTGTTGCGTTTTTAGGCACATTTTGGTATTTTTAGATAACAGCTTTGCTATATTTCCTGCCACTATATTAAAAAGGTCTTCATTACTCCCGGTACCAACAGCATTTTTGCTGTGTTCTGGATAGCATCCTAGAGGCCAACCAGACTCCAGTCTCCTTAAGGCTCACCAGCTTCCGCCATCTAGTTCCAGAGCTTACGCCATGTGTTTCAGGAGGCAAGGGAGAGTTACATGGTTTGGTGGTGGTAAGTGCTTGTAAGCAAGAGAAGTAAGCAATGAGCTCTGCTGTAACATTTAGGAAACACTTCCTTACAGAAGTAAAACTTGAGAAGAAGCAACTTCTTGCCTGAAATACACACTGAAGTTGAAAGAATTGAAGTTATATTTTTCCTGTTTTGAGGGGTGAGAAGAGAGTTAACAAACAAAAAGACCAGAATTTTAGAAGAACGTAAAAGTATGAAGGTGGAAAGACTGAACTCTGTGTCTTATCCCTTATTCCATCATCCCCAATGTCAGGTGTGATGTCCTGAGCACAGGCCAGAGTTAATGGTTACTGGGTGATGGGGAAGCTGAGAGGGCCCCCAATAAGCCTCACCTACCCCATAGTTTGGCATAGGATCAACTGTAATCTCATCTCTGAGTATTGAATGTCCTTTAGCTTCCTATATCTAGGTTAATATTTAGACATCATTCTAGATAATGTTTTCCAACTAAATATGCATTAAGGAATAAAACAAAGAATGAAGGTGCTGGTACTGGAAAACAAATGAACGAATGTCAAATACTCATTGAAAGCATAGCGTATTCAGCTTGGCTTCCCAGGCGCTACTAACAATAATTTCATTGAACATTATTTCTGCTGCATCACATTGGAAATGCACTTTGGAATAGTTCTGCTTCAGTTGCTTTCCCCTGGGTTTTGAGAAGTTTGCCCTGGAAAATGAGAAAACCCAGTGATGGGAAAATTTCACAGTGTATGGCTGGAAATGGAGGCTGACTGAGAGGTCAGATAGAGTACACGTGAAGCAGTGGTTGTGTGTCATAGATATTTTTAGAGTTGTTGGTGATTGCTTCATTTATAAGAAAGCAGATGTATGATTGTCATTTTGGTATAAGCTGATCTGTCCTTAAAATTCATAATTGATCGAGAGACCAGGTAGCTTTGAGAATGAAAACCAGGAAGTACCTGAACCATCTCTGCACATTTACTATCTTGTGATTGCCAGACATCAGCTCTGCATTCCTGTTCCCCTAGTTGACCACCTCTTCAGAGCTTTGTCTGTATTTATTGTCAGTTACTAGAGTTTTGTTTTTCTAAAACCTGTTCTGCTTATAAAAAATACCTCTACCTTTTCTCTTAGAATAAAGAAATGTGAGTATCCCTCAAAGAACAGGAAATACTTGAATTTGTGTTTAGATTTTTTTACAACAACAAAGGGAACATGAAAAATAAACTTAGAATGGGCCTACCTTTTCTGTTAAAGTGTAAGCACCTTGACGTGCAGGGCTTTGACTCTTGGTGTAGCGTGCGTGTGTGTATGCACATCTGCGCACAAGGCCCCTTCCTTGACAATAGGAGCATAAAGGCATGTATGGCACAATCTAAACAGAATTTGGCAGCTGGCATACACAATAATGAGCTCAAAGTTGATGCTCAGAATCTGAAATGCCACCAACAAAAACCTCATTCTCTTCTTCATAAAAATACTTAGTTTAGGTAAAATATCAATTCTGTTCCCGAAACTTCTGAATTAAAACCCTCTGTGGAAGGGAAAATTACATGTTGGAACATTCCTCCCTTGACCCTAGGGCGGTGGGAATATTCATTTCTCAACAGAAGCAACCAACTTTATCCTTTGGAACACTGCTTTGGCCAAGCATTGGCCAAACATAAATGGTGAATAAAGCAAATAGATCCAAGCAAAATTGCTGAGAAAATGCTCCTTAACCAATTCTTTCACAGTCAGCTCAGTCAGTGCTTACCAGCCTTCTGGAAAACGTCCCAAGTTAGGCCTTTTTGCTGACTGTCATGTTGAGAGAAATGAGAGACTGGATTACAATGGGAAGAGAGGTGGGGAGAAATGCAGGTGGTGAGAGGAGCAGATTGGAGGAGTGGGATCTAAGTAACATATATTATATAACATCAAATATATGTGCATATAACATCAAATATAAAGCTACTAGATATGTTTTAATCTATATTTGTCTGTATTCTTCAACTCTAGACATGTTAAAGAATTTGCAGATCTTTCTTAAAGGACATTGTGGAGTCCATGGTGGAGTTGGTGGTGGGGTGATGGTTGTTGGATGCTGCTATCAAGTCCAGGGGTGGCCTGGGTGACTTGACTCTCCTGCAGTGATTTTTCGCCTTTTATTGGCAAGCTAGCCCATACCTGTTCCCGTGGTGAATGCAGGAGGTGTACAAGCATGCAAACTCAATCAGTCAGGCATATTTCAAGTTTCTACTTTCTAACTCTGCTAACGTCCTCTTGGCTAACACAAGTTACATGGCACCTCTGAGAGTCCAGTTGCAGGGCTCTGTGTTATCACAGAGGGACACATACAGGAAGGGATTAAAAAAAAAAAAAGTGGGGCCTTCATTATAACCCATCTATCACACATGACTGTATAAATCCTTCCAAGCCACTTTCTATGGCCCTAAAATGGGTAAAGAAGTTCAAGGTATCACCCAGGGGTTCTTTATATAACCATTCTATTTTATTTTCACAGCAGTCCTTTAGGTAGATACTTTCTGTTTAGAAAAAATGATGAGGATGCTAAGGCAGAGAGATGCTATGGCCTCAGTGAGCTTGGATTCAAACCCAAGTCAAACAAAGCTCTTAATCTTGTTACAAAAGCAGAGTACTGGAGAAGTGGGAATTACTCCTAGTTGGAGACAGGCAAAATAGCAATTTCATAAAAACATCAAAAGTTAGTGAGACAAGTTGATAGTAGAGACTCCAGTGTTAAAATAGCTGCCCATCAAGTTCTGGTTGTGATGGTGAATCCAAAGGATGATTGAGTGTCGCAGTGTACCTGCTTTTTAAAAATTTTTCTTTAAATGTCTAAATTCTGCAGTATTAGCCAATTTTAAAAATACCTAATACTTTTTCCAATACAGAATGAATTTTAAAAGGAACCTTTGTTGAATAATGTTTCACTTCACTGCTCAAGGATTTCAATACACCTTTCCAAAATGGCTAATGAGAATTTTGCTGAGCATTCTCATACTTGAAATATCTGTCAAATCAGGGTCTCCAAATGTGAGTATAGGGAATAGTTTTGGGCTGCACAAAGTTACTAGTGGAAAGGAGGGTTTGTTCTTCACTTAAACTATTTAGAGCACACAGAAATCTGATTATTTTCTAAAATACAACTACCAGAAGATCCATTTAGGATACCCCTCAAAAATAAAAAGAGAGCAGCAAAAGTCAAAGCAGTAACATTGGAGCTCTGTAGAGTTAATAAATCAACAGAAATACATGCTTGGCTGACTTTGATAGTCTCAGCACTAAAAAGCATCTGTCTAAAAAGATCTACCATATTTACCAAAAAAAAATCATAACAGCAGTCACGGTGCCACTGCACATAAAGCACTGCTTATCACACACAGGCATGCACACACAAGCATACATACATTGCATCTCAAAGAGATGAATTAAATCCTTCTCTAGGACGTTGAAACTAAAGTGTACTTGGAAGTCACACCTGATAGAAGAAACAGATGAAGATCCTATATATGCTAATTTGAATTTGAATATACAGTCTAGTACTGTTTAGAATTATACTCAAAGGAAATGGTGAAATCTGATTATTGAAGTTCTGGAAAGTAAACCAATTAACATCTGAGGAGTATATAACATTTTCACTTAAATACTAGCAATTAGCCATATAGTCATCTTTTAGACACCATAGGCGAGAAATTCAGGTATTTTCTTACGTCAGGCTTTGAATATCATTTTCTTGTCAATATCGAGCCAACTGTCAGTGATTATTCTTGATCTCCAGGCTGTCTGAAGCAAGATGAACTGGAAACTCAAGATGTTCTTCCATATTAACCTGATCACAGCAAACCAGGAGGGAAGGGGTTTTATATCCCTTCAAGCTCCTTATCTCCTGAGATTACCTTAATTCAGAGATCTCTTACTTTTTGATCTTGAGACTTCTATCCTCTACGTCTGAAAACCTAACATTTTCACTTAGATAACCCACCAATTCAGTCACTGTGTTCTTGGTTTGAGGGGTGCAAGTAGAGACTTGGCCATGTTTGCAAGATGTAATAGTTGCAGTATCAAATACCTTAAAGTTAAATTTTTTCCATTCCTCAAACCTTAATTGACCCACTCCTCATTACTTTAAAAAAAAAAAAAACTGACAGCTTCCTCTATGGTAAAAATTCTTTTGAATTAAATGTTTAGAATATAGGTTTGTTTCTCAATAGGGGAAGGAGGTTGTATGCTGGCTATATCTGGAAACATTTTTTCTTGCCACAGCTAGGAATGAAATTGAACACTTAGTGGATGGAGGTCAGGGATGCTGCTAAACAACCTATAATGCATAGGACAGCCTGTCACAACACAGAAGTACGTGTTTTAATTGTGAATAGTGCCCAGGTTGAGAAACTATGGTATAAACAAGAGAAAAAAAAACAAGTACTGCCGACCTCTATTTGTCCAATCCTTTACGCTTAGTCCCTAGGGGAGAATGGAGCCTAAGGGTAAACCATGTATTTACTTTTAGAGAAAGGATTTCATGTTCGTCTTGGGATTATCAAAAAGCATAGCATGTACTGAATGGAAAAGGTTGGGCGTGGGTAAAATAAGCTATTTTTAGGGAAAATAAAGGGTCAAATCTCCTATTCATTCATTCACTCTTTCATTCCGAATCTTCCATACATCTGGGGCACATAATATGGCGCAAAGTGCAGGGGTGAGGTGGGGTGGACACAGTGAATCAGGCATAATACTTAACATTAGGATGTCAGCAGCCCATGGTTGATTGTGGAAGGAAGGCGGAAGAGAAAAGAAAAAGTACAATGCTTCTTCCTGTCTTTGTTTTCCTAGTTGCAGAAATGCTAATAATACAAGAGCCATGAAAATAGAGGCATATAGATGGAAAAAAGTAAAGGCAGGAAGAATTTAACCATTATGAGAAACTTAATGTGTTATATTTGGTAGGTTACATGCAATGTCATTTTATTTTCCTAAAATGCTATTTGAAGATTAGGAAACAAACTAAGAGAAGCCCTGTAAGTCATCTAGAGATACAGCTAGGATTTAACTTCATAGATTTTGGTCTCAAAGGTCCAGCTTTTCCTCCACTCTCAAAGTTATCAAGTTTCTCCTATTCAGATTGTCTCTCACCTCATCCTTCTTTACCTGGATAATGCCTATTCATAGTTGAGGTCTAAGTAAATGACTCTTTCCTGTAAGCCTTTTCTGAAAGTCTGAATAAATCACCTCTCCAGTGTGCTTCCTGTACTTCTGCAACCATGGTCCACATCTCAGTGTACTGCAACGGCCTGTGTCCACTCACTCTCTAGAATATAAGCTCCTTGGCTCTCTTATTAACTCAAAATCTCCACAATTAACATAGTAGATGGCATATATGTTCCTATGTGACTAAATGAATGACTCTGTGTCTGAGATATTCTCAGTTATTGATATTTTGTAGTATATGTGTGTGTGTGTATATATATACATATGTATATGTTTTAGAAAAATATGCATAAAGGAAAAAAATCTCATAAATCCATTGATTTTCTCTAGCTGGTTGTCCTATGAAGGGATTGGGGTCTTGGATCTCTTCCAAAATTGACAGGGTCCTTTAGGGTCCTCTATCTCATTGAACCACCAGTAGCATTATGCTTGAATTCTGGAGCGTATCAGATGGAAATGGTAAGAAAGACAAAGGTGTATTTCTCCAAAAGCTCTTAACTCAGATCCATTTTCCTATCTTGGTGATCTAGAATGTACCCAACAGAACATACAATAATTCCTTGCCTTCTACTGTAAAACTTAGAGCAGAAAATAGTGTCTCATTCCTCCTTTCTCTTGGCTTTTACTCTCATTTTGACCATGTGAGTAAGTCATAAAGAAGAAAAGAATCTTTATCCCAGTTCAGTGTTCCCAATGTATTATCTAAATGTCCTGATTTCATCATTAGTCCATTATCTCAAATCAGAGTTTCTCCTCCAGACTCAAGAGTGAATAGAAATGGGATTGAACTCTTTCCCTCAACTCTCCTTTGAATTCTGTCAAGTTTTCTGTATGTAGAGTAGAATACAACTTAACAAATGGCTTGAGGAATGTAACTTTAAACTTCTCCCAAGGGTAAGTAATTCAACTTATTCATACATACAACCTATGTTTTTGCGTATCTTAAAATTAGCATATTTAAAAGATGTCTTTGATATGCTACAAATGAGCAAAAAACTATTTATTAGGCTGATAGTGAGACACAAAAACATAACCTAAAGCCATCCTCAATAAATGGCGTGCCATTCATTTATCTTGAATTTCCCGAGTAGGTTTGTGCCACCACTATAACGTGACACATGTTATGGTATCTCATGATTCTAACATAGAATTTGTGTAAAGTGAATTTGAAAAAAGAACTCTCCAAATGGCAAATGCATATGAAAAAAAGATAGCGAGGGCAAATATTTCCCCAAAATATTGCCACTGCACTAATGCTAATCTAATGAGCCTTAGGAAAAGAAATGATCTCACATTTGTCTTATTGTTAAAACTGCAGAGGTGGTTTAACAAGTGTTTTCACATCATGTGTGCTTTGTTAGATGTTAAAACAGTTTTTTTTTTTTTTTAAGTGGTATACTTAAAATAGAATGGTAGGTGCCCTGGGGAGACATTCACAGCTCTGTTTAAATATAAGTGAAATATCACAGATGTTAGCCAAAATTTCTAAATGTATACTTGCTTCTGAAGTCCTACTTGAAAGAGATTTTCAAAGTATTTTCCTAAGACCCTTCAGTGATTCTGTTTCATTTATTAGCTTTCCTCATTAGACAGAAAAACATTCATTCATGTAAATAAAATTAAAAAATCTGATTGTGTAAGACTATGTTTCCTAAAATTTTACACCAAAGATGAATTCTAAAATCTCCTTAAACTGCATTTGGACTTGAATTGCCCAGGATTGTATTAGTCATAATCCTTTGTTTAAAACACAATCATTACTGGTCTGTGCATGGCCAATCTTCCTTCCTCCCTCCCTTCCTTCCTTCTGTCATAGTAATGAAATGCACACCATGCAAAACAAAGCTGCGATGTCCAGATTATCCTACATTTAATCATCTCTCCCCCTTATCCCATCTCCCTGCCTCCATCCACTAGAGTAAACCATTATCTTGGATTCTGTGTTGATTGTTCCCCAATTTTTTTAATTTGCTTTTATTGGTATTCTACCTTTTATCAATTATATTTATCTCATTTGGCTAAAAGATTTAATGTTAGCTGTTATTGTGGACTGTTATCATTCTGTCTTAAACCTGGAAGTTTTCAGTTTATAAAGAAATAATTCCAGAATTCTGCCTCTCAGTCAGCTGTCTAAAGCATGAATCCATAGAACCTATGTTATTACTAATCACTAGATTTCAAGCTGTTTCCCCAAACTTAGGAGACATTGTTAACCTTTACTGATATTAATGGTAGTTGCCAGATTTCAGTGTCCTGTGTGTAGAGCATGTACAAAGTACAATAAAAAGGCAGTAAAAGTTAGTAAGGTAGTCTTTGATTAGTTAACCTCCTTAGGTTATTAACAGATATTCATCCTTGGTGAAATTATCCAGCCATTTTAAAGCTTACTTCTTCCTCAGCAATTTAAAATATAAATATTTACCTTGACCTTCTTAGTGACTCTTGATTTCTATGTAAGAAAAAGTCATAGTATCTCAAAAGCTATAGAATTTTAAGAAATTATTTAGGGGTCCATGATAATAGTGTTCTAGGCAAAAAATTGAGAATATGAGATAAAAGGGCCAGAGAATGCAGGATCTGAGGAAAATCAAAAATATTTAAGGGTCAAAACAATAAAAAAACCTTAATGATATGTAGGTTGATATTTTACCAATTTTGTTCACTTGAGTTACTAATGTTTGCAGAACACTTTGTAGCTTAAATCATCATGTTCTTTATTAAAAAGATTTCACAAAAACTCAGTTTAAGATAATCTATGTATTATAAAACTTGGAATCATAATTTTTTTTTTTTTTTTTTTTTTTTTTGCGTTACGTGGGCCTCTCACTGTTGTGGCCTCTCCCGTTGGGGAGCACAGGCTCCGGACGCGCAGGCTCAGCGGCCATGGCTCACGGGCCCAGCTGCTCTGCGGCATGTGGGATCTTCCCGGACCGGGGCACGAACCCATGTCCTCTGCATTGGCAGGCAGACTCTCAACCACTGCGCCACCAGGGAAGCCCCATAAAAATTTTTACCTGAATTTTTTTTAGATTTCTAGGCTACAAAATACACCATAGAATGATTTCTCACTGATCACAAATTCCTTGGACATAAAGTATTAGGGTTCAGATTTCTCTTGCATACTTTTCCAAATTTACAAGACTTTCACAGGTAAAAGTGAATTAAACGTCAATTCTGTAACTTAGGGAGACTCTATACATATTTTTCCGAGTAAGTAAAAAAAAAAAAAAAAAAAAAGGCACTTAATGTTTGGCTGGAGGACTGTGAACATACTGCTTACTTTTGTAAATACCTTGATTACTATTTTTTTCTTTTTTTAATTGAAGTATAATTGACATGAATTTCAGGTGTACAATGTAGTGATTATCAAATTACATTACATTACATTACAAAATGATCTCTGTGTAACCCTAATTTCCATCTGTCACCATGCAAAGTTATTAAAATATTATTGACTATATTCCCTATACTATACATTACATCCCCATGACTTATTTATTTTATAACTGGAAGTTGATACCTCTTAATACCCCTCAACTGTTTCTCATCCCCCCCCTTACCCCCCTCACCTTTGGCAATCAATTTGTTCTGCATGTCTGAGTCTGTTTCTATTTTGTTATACTAGTTCACTTGTTTTATAGATTCCACAAATAAGTGAAATCATATGGTATTTGTTTCTCTCTGACTTATTTCACTTAGCATAATACCATTTAAGTCGATCCATGTTGTTGTAAAAGGCAAGATTTCATTCTTTTTTATCACTGAGTAATATTCCATTGTTTGCTTAACTATTTTTTTCAGTTTTGAGGTACCATTGACAAGTAAAATCGTAGGATAAAGTGTATATCATGGAGATTTAATGTATGTATACTGTGAAAGGATTCCCACCATCTACTTAATTAACACATCTATCACCTCATATATTTATCTTCTCTTTGTTTGCTTTTTTTTTAATTTTATTTTTATTTTTTTTTAACATCTTTATTGGAGTATAATTGCTTTACAATGGTGTGTTAGGTTCTGCTGTATAACAAAGTGAATCAGTTATACCTATATGTATGTTCCCATATCTCTTCCCTCTTGTGTCTCCCACCCTCCCTATCCCACCCCTCTAGGTGGTCACAAACCACCTAACTGATCTCCCTGTGCTATGCGGCTGCTTCCCACTAGCTAGCTATTTTACGTTTGGTAGTGTATATATGTCCATGCTACTCTCTCACTTTGTCACAGCTTACCCTCCCCCCTCCCCATATCCTCAAGTCCATGCTCTAGTAGGTCTGTGTCTTTATTCCTGTCTTACCCCTAGATACTTCATGACCTTTTTTTTCCCTTGGATTCCATATATATGTGTTATCATATGGTATTTGTTTTTCTCTTTCTGACTTACTTCACTCTGTATGACAGACTCTAGGTCCATCCACCTCACTACAAATAAATCAATTTTGTTTCTTTTTATGGCTGAGTAATATTCCATTGTATATATGTGCCACATCTTCTTTATCCATTCATCTGTTGATGGACACTTAGGTTGCTTCCATGAAAGAATGCTCAACACCATTAATCATTAGAGAAATGCAAATCAAAACTACAATGAGATATCATCTCACACCGGTCAGAATGGCCATCATCAAAAAATCTAGAAACAATAAATGCTGGAGAGGGTGTGGAAAAAAGGGAACACTTTTGCACTGTTGGTGGGAATGCAAAATTGATACAGCCACTATGGAGAACAGTATGGAGGTTCCTTAAAAACTACAAATAGAACTACCATACGACCCAGCAATCCCACTACTGGGCATAAACCCTGAGAAGACCATAACTGAAAGAGTCATGTACCAAAATGTTCATTGCAGCTATATTTTTTTTTTTTTTTTTTGGTGAGAATAATTAACTGCTACTCTCTTTGCAAATTTCAAGAATACAACACAGTGTTATCAGCCATAATCACCATGTTTTACATTACATTCTCAGATTACATTCACCTTATAGCCGAAATTTTGTACCCTCTTACCAATCTCTCCCTATTTCCCCCACACCCGTGGCAACCACTTTTCCACTTCGTTTCTGTGAACTTGACTTTTTTTTTAGATTCCACATATAAATGATACCATGCAATATTTGTTTTTTTCTGACTTATTTCACTTAGCATAATGCCTTCAAGGTCCACCCATGTTGTCACAAATATCAGGATTTCCTTCTTATGGTTGAATAATCTGATTAATGTTTGTGTCTGTGTGTGTGTGTAAAATATTAATACCTTATCTAATATATGATTGGCAGATATATTCTCCCATTGCATAGGTTGCCTTTTCATTTTGTTGATTTTTTTGTTTTTTCCTTTTCTGTGCAGAAGCTTTTTTATCGGGTTGGCCAAAAAGTTCGTTTCAGTTTTCTGTAAGCTCTTTTAGAAAAACCCAAACAAACTTTGGCCAACCGAGTAGACTGATGTAATGCTGTTTGTTTATTTTGCTTTGGTTGCCTTTGTTTTTGGTGTCAAACGAAAAAAACATTGCCAAGACTGTTATCAATGAGCTTTCCCCATATGTTTCTTCCAGAATTTGTATGGTTTCAGGTCTTATGTTCAAGTCTTTAATCCATTTTGAGTTGATTTTTGTGTGTAGTGTAAGGTGATTTGGAATACTACCTGACAGAAAGCAAAAAATATTCTGAAGTTTGTTTTTTTTTTTTGCGGTACGCGGGCCTCTCACTGTTGTGGCCTCTCCCGTTCTGGAGCACAGGCTCAGCAGCCATGGCTCATGGGCCCAGCTGCTCCGCGGCATGTGGGATCTTCCTGGACCAGGACACGAACCCATGTCCCTTGCATCGTCAGGCGGACTCTCAACCACTGCACCACCAGGGAAGCCCTGAAGTTTATTTTTTAAACTACAGGGAAAGGAGAATTTGAGGAGATGGGGTGATGTCAGTTGGGCTCTTCAACCTTTCTTGGGTATTCAGATAAAGGTGGCTTAAGTCCAGCACTCGTTTCAGTATCTCTGTGGATTTGGAGGAGATGCTCACATTTCACTCATGAAAGTGATTTCTCTTTCTTCTGATTTCCATTTCATCTCTTGCAGTCTTTATTTTTTTTAGACCCAAATTTATATAATGTTGGAATCTTATAAAACGCCCCTCATGTAAGGGGATTTGTTGTTTCTGGGAGAATTTCAGTGAAGATTTGGATGTTACGGCTACAGATTAGAAAAAATCAAAGAGTAAATCATTTTAAAGAGAATAATAAACACCTTTTCTAATAGAGTTTCAGTCATCCCCCTACCGGGGTAAAATGATTAACCAACCCTCTTTTTCTTAATTTTTTTTTTTTTTTTTTTTTTTGGCTGCTTTGGGTCTTTGCCACTGCGCACGGGCTTTCTCTAGTTGCAGCTAGTGGGGCTACTCTTTGTTGTGGTGCGTGGGCTTCTCCTTGCGGTGACTTCTCTTTGTTGCAGAGCGCGGGCTCTAGGCACGCGGGCTTCAGTAGTTGTGGCTTGCGGGCTTTGGACACAGGCTCAGTAGTTGTGGTGCACAGGCTTAGTTGCTCCGCGGCATGTGGGATCTTCCCGGACCAAGGCACAAACCCGTGTCCCCTGTATTGGCAGGCTGATTCTTAACCACTGTGCCTCCAGGGAAGTCCCCAATCGTCTTTTCTATTGTCTCCAATCCCCTCCCCGCTCTAGCTTCCTTTCTTACCCTCACAACCCACTGGAAGCTCCCCTTGATAGATTCCTGTTTGTTTATTATGCACAGTAAGTGATCCCTCTTTTTGTTTTACACTTGCTTATTCAGACCATTGCCTAAATATTCCATTAAGGCTAGGTTCTTTGAGGATTTTTCCTATTTTTTTTAAAAATCCTCTTCCCCCAAAATTCTATATCTTGCTCATGTTTTTTCCTCATTTTATGTGTAATAATAATGTCATTAGTTCTTCAATACATGTTAGCTATTGTTTTGTTTTAGTGAATATTAAATCTAAAATAATATAACATGTTTATTTGATTTATTTTTGGCCACACTATGTGGCTTGCAGGATCTTAGTTCCCCTACCAGTGTTCAAAGCCACACCCTTGGCAGTAAAAGCACAGAGTCCTAACCATGGTTTTATTCCCATAACTCTATTTCCCTATAGGCTCATAAGTTTTGCTCCTGCAAATTATTTTCACCATTGGGATACTAAAAATATGAATGTCAGGTTGAAGAGAGAATATTGTAGTTAAAAAGAATTAAGAATGATTGCTTATTCACCCACTTTTTGGTATTTACGTGATCTGTTTTTTTTTTGTTGTTGTTGTTTTTTGTTTGTTTGTTTTGTTTTTGCGGTACGCGGGCATCTCACTGCTGTGGCTTCTCCCGCTGCGGAGCACAGGCTCCAGACACGCAGGCTCAGCGGCCATGGCTCATGGGCCCAGCTGCTCCGCGGCATGTGGGATCTTCCTGGACCGGGGCACGAACCCGTGTCCCCTGCATCAGCAGGTGGACTCTCAACCACTGCTCCATGAGGGAAGCCCAATAATCTGTTCTTTAAAACAGCAAAACCATATTCTAATTTGCTTCTGTATTTTTAGGTTCTTAGATAACCTTAGGCATGGCATTAATGAAAATGTAGAATGCAGGCTGGGAGCAGTATTCATGTTAAATTTTGTGCCCTTCTCCTTAGAATCTGTGGTAAATTACCCAGAGATTCTTTGTTACTTTACTTGTTATTAAGTTAACTTATCGAAAAAAAAGAGGTAGTTAAGATCCAGGTTTTAGCAAGAGTTTATGACTTTCTGGATAATTACTTTTTCTGTAAGAGGATGGGAAATATATTGACCATGCTTTGTGCTTTAAGGATTTTTTCATTTCTTAATTATTCTTTTGGCAAAATAGGAAGGAGAGGTGCAGGTAAGCTACCCAAGGCTAATGTTTCCGCTGTGGAAGGCAGAAAGCTCAAAAGAAAATGGGCTGTTCTTTACATGATAGGTTAAAAGAGGTTATCTTTCCATGTTGAGTAGACAGTGGTGAATGCTCCCAAAACATCCATGATGAACATTTCTTTGATAATATTTCTTCTGTCTGATCTTCTTATGCTGTGGTAGGAGATTGGGTGAGATACACTCACTTCATGGAATGATCTTGCATTTTTTTAAATTAGTGTATGCAAGTTTAAGTTTAAACACTTAACATTTGATATTTTACCACTACATTTTAAATGAGTAAAATAATATTGATCTTCTGAATTTCTCTTAAGATTCAGTTACAGCTTAGATGTTAATTGTTGAATTCTGTTATTTGAAAAATTAAGTTTATGCTTAATATTAAGCAGGCACTTTGCCTGGGGATATAACTGAATTTAGACTATCTTCTACTTAATTGATAAATTTTAGTAACTCTCTGTCCCCTGTCTGCCTGATGCTTTTTATTTTGAAACATACTCAGCTGTTTTATGTTTGTTTTTTTAAAACCAAGTGAAGCTGCTGCAATATGGAATGTCCCCCATTATAATACTGAGATCTAATACTTACTGTATACTTTCTATGTACTGGACACTGTGCTGTGTTCTTTAAATGCATCTATCACAAGTAATCTTAGTATAGCTTCACAAGCTAACACCTCCATTTTATTGTTGAGAAAAATGAAGAACAGTGAGGACAAATAACTTGATCAAGGTCATACAGCTAGTAAGTGGTGGAACATGAGTTTAATTTGTAGGCTGGTTACCTTCAGAGCTACACTTTCAATCATTATGCTAGGGTAGGTGTTTCATTTAGGGGAATATGATGACTACCAGGTCTGATGGCTAAGGGCACGATGAAACTGCTGAGTATTTTTGCTTTGCATAATATAAAGGGCACTTTATATTACTCCACCACTTACTAGCCAATGGGATCACTGTAAAGTCAAAGACTAATTGCTCTTACTCATGAGATGTGGTAAGGATTAAGTGAGGTAATGCATATAGAATATGTAGTTCATTTCCTGGCCACTGTAAATTGCCAGTAAACATTTGCTTTTATTCTCATTATGATTGTTTTGGAGTATTTAGACTAATGCATTTCTATTGTTAAAAGGACCTTAAAGATCAGGTCACCTCCTGTCCTCTTGACCTTTTAGAGAGGAAGATATTTGTATGAAATATTCTCTAGACTACAGAATGAAATTTCCTATTTTAACTTTTCTCTTTGGTTCAAGTGGTCAAATGAATGTATTTCTTAACTTGTTAACTTGTAAAAATTTGTTTATTCAACTTTTTGTTCCTGTATTTCTCTTTGAACCTTCTACCACAATAAACTTCATACCTATAGAAAAGTTGAAAGAATACTGTAATAACACATGTATACTCTAAATCCAGACTCACCAATTATTACCACTTTTCAAAATTTGAGTTCTTCCTCACCTTTTTCTTTCTAACTCCATATATGTGTGTGTATGAAATGTTTTGGCTGAATTATTTGAAAGTAAATTGCAGTGATAAGTACACTTCATCCCCAAATCTTTCATAAGAACTAAGGCTTTTTTGCACATAGCATAACAGTATTGTAACATCCAAGAAATTTAATATCAGTGAAATAGAAATGTTATTTAATATGCAGTTTCTATTCAAGATTCTGTAATTATCTCTACAGTTTTTATTTTGAATAAAATACATTATGATCAAGGATGTTGCTGTAAAATCTCAATTTTCTGAAGATATTAAAGGTTATGGAAAACTTCATAATTTATTGTAAACTTTCTCTGAGTATGTGAAAATAACCTACATTCAAGTAACAACGTTTTTTATATTTACTGTAAGTGTAGATTGCAGATTGCCTTAGTTGATTTCACTGTGTTCTTCCTTCTTTGCCTACCAAATCTATCTGGATTTTAAGGAAGAAATAACCACTGTGTTAGTTTTCATATAAAGCTTCCCTGAATTTTAAAAATAGTTTTGTTTGGAAATTTTCAAACATACCCCCAAAGAGAGAACATAGTATAATGTCTCCATGTACCCATTCACCCCTATTCAATTATAATCAACATTTTATCAGTCTTACACATCTCCTCTTCCAAATATTTTTTTGTGTGTGAGTAGTATTTTAAAGCAAATCTTTGACATCACATTTTATCTATAGATACTTCAATATAAATGTCTAACAGGTAGGGTATATGCATGTGTCTCTTTTCATTTACATTGTTTTCATGCCATTTACTTGTGGAAATTCCTTTTGTCACTCATCTTTAGTGTGTCCCACGTTCTATTAATATATTTGCCTGCAGACTTTTTCTTGATGATGTTTAAACCATTCCTCATTCGCCCAGATTTTCTGTTTACTGATACTAATACCTAGAGGTTTGGTTAGATTTAAGTCCTCATCTTATTTTTCCAAGAATACTTCATTGGTGGGACTATGTGCTTGCTGTTGCATCACACCAGGAGGAGACATATTGCATCTCGTGGTTCTACTATCAGAAGCTATGATTAATTTGTGTATTTAGGTGGTATCAATCTGAACCATTCTTTATGAAGTTTTCCATCAACTTTTCATGTAATGGTTTTATTTATTCATTTTTTAACATCTTTATTGGAGTATAAATGGTTTACAATGGTATGTTAGTTTCTACTTTATAACAAAGTGAATCAGCTATACCTATATCCCCATATCTCCTCCCTCTTGCATCTCCCTCCCACCCTCCCTATCCCACCCCTCTGTGTGGTCACAAAGCACGGAGATGATCTCCCTGTGCTATGTGGCTGCTATCTTTTTTACATTTGAAAGTATATATAAGTCCATGCCACTCTATCACTTCATCCCAGCTTACCCTTCCCCCTCCCCATGTCCTCAAGTCCATTCTCTACATCTGCATCTTTAATCCTGTCCTGCCCCTAGGTTCTCCGTAACCATTTTTTTTCTTTAGATTCCATATATGTGTGTTAGCATATGGTATTTGTTTTTCTCTTTCTGACTTCAATCTGTATGACAGACTCTTGGTCCAATGACCTCACTACGAATAACTCAATCTCGTTTCTTTTTATGGCTGAGTAATATTCCATTGTATCTATGTGCCACATCTTCTTTATCCATTCGTCTGTCGATGAACACTTAGGTTGCTTCCATGTCCTGGCTATTGTAAATAGAGCTTCAATGAACATTGTGGTCCATGGCTCTTTTTGAATTATGGTTTTCTCAGGGTATATGCCTGGTAGTGGGATTGCTGGGTCATATGGTAGTTCTGTTTTTAGTTTTTTGAGGAACCTCCATAGTGAATGTAACAATTTACATTCCCACCAACAGTGCAAGAGGGTTCTCTTTTCTCCAAACCCTCTCCAGCATATATTCTTTGTAGATTTTTTCATTATGGCCATTCTGAGTGCTGTGAGGTGATACCACATTGTAGTTTTGATTTGCATTTCTCTAATGATTAGTGATGTGTGATGTTGAGCATTCTTTCACGTGTTTGTTGGCAATCTGTATATCTTCTAAGGAGAAATGTCTATTTAGGTCTTCTACCCAGTTTTGGATTTTTTTTGTTGTTGTTTTTGTTTTTTTTTTGGATATTGAGCTGCATGAGGTGCTTGTAAATTTTGGAGATTAATCCTTTGTCAGTTGCTTCATTTGCAAATATTTTCTCCCATTCTGAGGGTTGCCTTTTCATCTTGTTTATGGTTTCCTTTGCTGTGCAAAAGCTTTGAAGTTTCATTAGGTCCCATTAGTTTATTTTTGTTTTTATTTCCATTTCTCTAGGAGGTGGGTCAAAAAGGATCTTGCTGTGATTTCTGTTATGGAGTGTTCTGCCCATGTTTTTCTCTAACAGTTTTATAGTGTCTGGCCTTACATTTAGGTCTTTAATCCATTTTGAGTTCATCTTTGTGTATGGTGTTAGGGAGTGGTCTAATTTAATTCTTTTACATGTACTCTCCAGGTTTCCCAGCACTGCTTATTGAAGAGGCTGTCTTTTCTCCATTGTATATTCTTGCCTCCTTTACCAAAGATAAGGTGACCATAAATGAGTGGGTTTATCTCTGGGCTTTCTATCCTGTTCCATTGATCTATATTTCTCTTTTTGTGCCAGTACCATACTGTCTTGGTTACTGTAGCTTTGTAGTATAGTCTGAAGTCCAGGAGCCTGATTGCTCCTGCTCCATTTTTCTTTCTCAAGATTGCTTTGAGTATTTGGGGTCTTTTGTGTTTCCATACAAATTGTGAAATTTTTTATTCTAGTTCTGTGAAAAATGCCATTGGTAGTTTGATAGGGATTGCATTGAATCTGTAGATTGCTTTGAGTAGTATAGTCATTTTCACAATGTAGATTCTTCCAATCCAAGAACATGGTATATCTCTCCATCTGTTTGTATCATCTTTAATTTCTTTCATCAGTGTCTTATAATTTTCTGCATACAGGTCTTTTGTCTCCTTAGGTAGGTTTATTCCTAGATATTTTATTCTTCTTGTTGCAGTGGTAAATGGGAGTGTTTCCTTAATTTCTCTTTCAGATTTTTCATCTTTAGTGTATAGGAATAGAAGAGATTTCTGTGCATTAATTTTGTATCCTGCTACTTTACCAAATTCATTGATTAGCTCTAGTAGTTTTCTGCTGGCATCTTTAGCATTCTCTATGTATAGTTTCATGTCATCTGCAAACAGTGACAGTTTTACTTCTTCTTTTACGATCTAGATTCTTTTTATTTCTTTTTCTTCTCCAATTGCTGTGGCTAAAACTTCCAAAACTATGTTGAATCATAGTGGTGAGAGTGGGCATAAATCAGGTTCATCCAAGAGAAGACCATTTTGCTACTGAGTCTCTCTGTACTTTCCTTCACTAAGGGATGAAGAATTAGTTCAACTGTTCATCTTCTCCTTAGCTCTTTACAGAGCAAAAAAACTAGTTCTACTCAAATTGTCTGATTCCAGGTTTCTTTGGGGAGGATCATAGGATACCCAGAGGCTAGAATCTCCTAGATTCTGTCACATTCTGAATCTCTTGTCACTGGTTCCCGTACTTTCATATGGACCAGAGAGGAGGAAGATCCTTATTGACTCTTTAACCTAACCCCACTTACTTGCCAGTTCTAGTAATTTTTTGACCTAAGGAAAAGAATGACTTTAAGTTGAGAATTAAAGGGAGTACATTTTCTTTTATCCACCTAGTCTTAGAAAGATTGCTTCTTGAAATATCAGTTATTTTTCTTTGTCTTGTAAGCCAAGAGCTTATTTATCTTTTGCCTGTGAAATAGAACTGAGTCAAATTTAGGAGAAAATTTATTTTGGATCTCAAACCCTTTGAGATTCCTTATTCATTCATATCACCTTATTTATAAAGGCAATATGTTAAGGAAAATATGCTTATTTATCATATTTAATTATGCAGACTATGTTGAATCCTTTTGGACATTGGGGTTATAAATAAGTAAAGGAATTTTTAATCCCTCCCAACTGAATAGGAAAATAATTTAAGATTATATAAAATTATTTGATCATTCATATCCTAAAACATTTCCTTTTCAAGAGCAGTAGAATATAAAATGTTTTCACTAAGCCAAAAATATGATCAGGAAAATAAGTAACTCAACCTATAAGGATACCTGGATTCTAATCCTGACAATGTTACCAGTTAACTTTATGATCTTGGAAAAAAAGTCATGGTAATATTGCTTCTCATCTGCTAAATGGAAAAATAGTATAGGTGAAAACTTAGACCCCTTTTGTTTATAAATTTCTGAGTCTGCATAAACATAACTTTGAGTCTGAGTACTAAGGTTGAAACCTATGAAGACCAAAGAATTAACAATATCCAAATGGGATATAAAAGAAGGCTACAATATAAGGTGTACTTAGCCCCTACCACAGAAACAAAAATCACAGAAACAAAAGCCTCTGCTATTGAATAGGAACCACATTGTTCTGTGTAAATATGAAACATTATTTTCCAGTTGTGTCTAGCACCTCTGCTGAAGTTCTGTTTAGGCATTAAACTTAGAAGATACTTAAAGACTTATTTTTTTTTTTTTACCGTAACGTTTGATGATTCTGATGATATATAAAAGGTGTTTTCCAAGGAGTCATAGTCACAACCATCTAATGAACCCTAGAAGTCCACCCAGAAATCACAAAGAAGCATTTATCTTGACAAAGAAAACTTCCTGATAGCTAAGAATCCTCTAAAATATACCCTCTTCCTACCTTTAACATTTTTTTTCTTTATCACTATATTATTCCCCTCTGTAAACTTTTGAGGGTATAATTATTCATACAAGCACTCCTCATACCTATTTCTCTTTTTCTTTGTCCATGTGTGTAAATAGCCACAAAATAGCCCCTAAAATTTATAAGAGCTTTACCTAGATCCTTTGCTTGAGAGACCAAAATATCTAGTGATCGTTGGAATGCATGTCTCTCGTCCCCAGATTGTGACATCTATCTGCATAATTAATTTTTTAACTTGCATAATTAATTTTTAAAATTTAATTTTATCAAACTATTCCTACAAATACAGCAGTATAAATGTGTCCTGCATATATGATGCACTTTCATGAAATAACATGAACAAAACCAGAACCAATCACTACTAGCATATATACATATGCAGATTCTAAAGCGTATGGTGCAAATTGTTAATAGAAGTAATATAAGAAATCAGCTTAGACCATTCTAGAACATGGATAAAACATGAACTAAATGTTAAGTGTTAGACAAACTTTAAATGAAGGAGGAGATTTCAGGGCACAGAACCATAGGTATATACACACATATGTCCAAAGGGGAAGGTAAGTGTGAGAAGAGAACATGTAGAAGGCCAGAAGAGAAGACTGTTAGGACTATTGGCCAAATTTTTCAGATGTTAGGAACATACTGAGGAATATTGTCTTCATTCTCTGGGCAGTTGGAAACCAGTATGTGTTCTTACACAGGAAAATAACATAATGGAGCCTGCTGTTAAAACAACAAACAAAAAAAAACATTAAATTATCAATTATCTTAAATATGCTAATAAAAATGTTACTTTTGTTGTCATGTAATTATAATAAATAGGTTAGATTTTTCTTTTTATTTTTTTTAAGTAAAGAAAATATTCTTTGAGCAAGGAGTTAGCAAATATTGACCAGAAAAACAGCTGACTGTCTCAGTGGTAATTACAAAGTCTCCCACCCATTTCAGGGAAGAAATAATTGCTGTTGAAAAGTTTACAAATTATTTTATGGAGTAATGACAATAAAATCAGGTATATTTTCATGTCCTAAATATTTTGTTTTCAACTGAAATGTAATTGAAAAGGCACCAGGGCACCTGCAGTATAATAAACCTAGGAGGATGTAGAAGTGGTATTTAAGAAAAATGAACTTTGCTTAAAAATCCAAAACAGATTTTGGTTAAGGTTGGTATCTGTAGAACCAACTTAGTTTCTGTCGGAGCTGAAACCCTCCCCTCCCTAGTTTTAGTGAGAGCTATTTTGTATTACTCTGTGAACACAGCGTGTGTTGCAAATGCTTTCAGAGATCTTGGGGAACTCAGCTCAGGGCGCCAGTGACAAATATTTCCAAATACAAACTATTATACTTCTAAATGGGAATTTCTTTGATTTTCAGTTATAAGAAGGTGTTGATTTATAGTTTCTGCAGTCCTTTCAATGTCAAAGAATTAAAACTTGCATGAGAAGTCATAGTGAATCCTTTTGAGAAACCTCTTGCTAAGCCCAGGGAGATGCTCTTTTCACTTCATATCTTGAAAAACTAGTTACACCAACCAGGCAGTTTTGGGTATAAGGCACTGTGTGGCAGTTAGGGGTAATCCCCATGTCTGCATAGACAAGAATGGATTTTGCACTAACCCAGTTGAATTTGCCCTCTTTTTAAAGAATGGAATAAAACTTTTATTTAAATGGACTTCTAACAGCTTATTTTATCTAAATATGTCTTTGCTTATTGAAATGGCAGAGGTAACTTTTTTCAATGATGGTACTCAATAAGAACAGGTTTGTCAAGGGATTCCTTTGTATACTGCTAATGGGGTTAAATTGATTGGAAAATACTGTTGAGGAAAGCAATGTTGTTATTGTATAGGTGGAGTTTACAAATACATGTAGTATTGGGGTGGTAGTCTTGTCTTTACGCATATGTTCTTAAGCAAGAATTAGTGAATTTTTAAAAAAATATGGACAAAGACGGTATAATATTGTGATTTGCAATAAATATATATTTGGTCTTCATCCCAAAGTTCCTAAAACTCTTGGGATTTCCAAAGTGGTGCTAGTTATAAAGGCAATGACAGTGTCTTTTGTTATTTTAATGAGGTGACTTTTGGATGGCAGCTAAGGATAGGGGCTAGTTACCAGGAGAACCAGTCACCTTATTAGAGGGTTGGAATTTTCACCCCCAGTTTCTGGAAAGAGAGAGAGGGGCTGTAGGGTGAATCAGTTGCCAATGATTTAATCAACCATATCTTTGTAATGAAGCCTCCGTAAAATCTCAAAAGGACTGAGCTCTGAGACCTTCTGGGTCTGTGAACACATGTAGGTTCCTAGAGAGTGGTGTGCCTGGAGAGGGTATGAGAGCTCCATGTTCTTTCCCCATATCTTGCCCTATATGAGTCACTTGCATCTGGTTGTTCCTGACTTATATCCTTTTATAATAAACCCATAATCTAGTGAGAAAACAGATTTCTTGAATTCTGTGAGCTGCTCTAGCAAATTAATCACACTGGAGGAGTGGCATCCTGGGAACCTGTGTTTTACAGCTAGTCAGTCAGAAGTACAGGTAATAACCTGGAGTGGTGACTGGTGTCTGATACCCAAGCTTAGGGTTGTCAAACCTCCAATCTATAGCTGGTCTGTCAGAAGCTCAGGTGACATCTTGGGCAAGTGAATGATATCTCAAATGGAGGGGGAGACAGTCTTGTAATACTGTGCCTTTAACCTGTGGAATCTGATGCTATCTGCAGGTAGTTAGCATTAGAATTAAGTTGAATTGTAGGAGACCCAGTTGGTGTCCAAGAGTTGCTTGGTAGTGTGGGGGGAAACCCCTTCTCCCCACATTGACTTTGGGTCTCAGAACAATAAGAGATGGCCAGAGCATTGTTATTGATAATCATGAAAAAATTAGAAGCAAACAAAAAGTCCCCAAATCTTGCATGGCAAATTCTTTAACCAAAATATATGAGTGTATCTTACTACTGCAATCAAGAAAAGTTATGTAAATATGTGTGGGGATATACATATACCCAAATGTATAAACATATATATATATATATATATATATACTTATGAAGACTCTGTTGGTTCTTTCAGACTGTCACTATCTGCCTAAGTGTTTTTTAAGTAATTTCTATTTTAATTAGGGTTTCTCTATGTAACTTTGATATATCTCTTAGTTTTTATCCAAGTATGTGAATCATGTCTTTACCAAGAACAAAATATATATGACTAATTGACAAACCATCTAAACATTTTTTCCATAAGTTTTAAGAATAAGAACTGACTATGTCAACCCTAATTACTCGCGTACCATTAAGTCTCTTGGTGTGAATCTTACCGGGGTGACAGAAAATTTATTTCTCCCGGTACATTCATGTGATTGGAATGGTAGGTAGAATTCCCTAGCAAAATTTCATTCTCTCACTCCTTTGCTCCTTATTTGCCTCTCTTTTTCCATCTCTTTCCATCTTTCTCTCCCACTCCTCCCTCTTTCTTTCCGCCAATTGCATACATTTCCAATTACATAGTTTAAAAATGGTCATAAGGGGGCTTCCCTGGTGGCACAGTGCTTGAGAGTCCGCCTGCCAATGCAGGGGACACGGGTTCGTGCCCCAGTCCGGGAAGATCCCACATGCCGCGGAGCGGCTGGGCCCGTGAGCCATGGCCGCTGAGCCTGCGCTCCGCAACAGGAAAGGCCACAACAGTGAGAGGCCCGTGTATCACCAAAAAAAAAAAAAAAAAAAAAGGGTCATAAGGTAACAATTCATTATGTTAGCATAGGATAGAAAAATGCCAGCTGAGATTCCTCTTACTTTTGGGAGAAATACAATAAATATTTTTTTAGTTGTTGTCTAATTATAAAAGTAAGAACTTTCAACTGTAGTGTCTATTTTGCCAACAGTTCTGTTCTTTCTTGCTAGTTTAATACATAATTTTTTCAACACTGCATTTTCTTGGAATGATGCCAATTTTCAGATCCATACTACAAGTGTAGTAATTTTGCAATGTTAGAGTGATTTGTTTAGTTACAATTTTCTTTATCTTCTGCTATGGTGATAAAAGCTACAAATGAAGCTTTGACTGAGGAATATACTGGGTACAAGGCCATTGTGGCATGGATAAACAATTTACTACAATTACTAGTGGTGCTAGGGAAGCTTCAAAAATACATTTCCAAAATGGGATAGTCTAAGTTAGATATATTTGACTTCATGTCTTAATCTTTGCTTTTGTCTCTTTTCCTTCAGGGTGTGAAATGTGACTGTGTTTGTCACATTTAATACCAGCCTTAAGCTGGTATTCTTGTAACTTAGACATAAGGAAAGCAATAGAACACAGAAGCATCAGAGTGCTGATGGGAAATAGCAAGTGTTTAGAAAGACCAGTAAAATTTGCTTAATATCTCTATACAGGTTTTCCCTGCTATCCAAAAGTTGTCCGTTCCTATGAAACCTTTCATAAGCTGAAATGGTGTAAAGCGAAGATGCAATTACCTTGGGACACATCTTGCTAAAGATTCCACAAAATAAATGGAGATAGAGCTCAGATGCTCACAGACACAATTCAGAGCTGTGGAGGCTTGATGCTAAGATGCAAGTGTAGTTCCCAGGGGAGGAGCTTGGTGGTGCCACTCTCACAACTCAGGGTGCAGGCTGCCTTTATAAGGGCTCACTGCAAAACAAATGCTGAACGCTGTTTTTGCTTTTTGCCTTTTCTCACAAAAGTGAAAATCCTCTTTGGATTTATCTTGGTTACAAAAACAGGCACTAATGTAGGGCTTTCCAAAAAGTTAAGGGACATAAAGCAAACTTTTGAAAAGCAGAGGATACCTGTATTCTTATAAACATATGAACAATAAATAAGAAACCATGAAAAACTATATTGCCTCTGCCCATAACCCAAATAAGGCAAATATGTCCGCTTACATGCAATCAAATACTGTCCAGTAAAGAAATGTCTTCAGACTTGGCTCAAGCTGTTCTTTAGTTGTTGTTAATAAGTTGTTAACAATGATGTCTATCCTAGCTGACTTTGTAATCCATTTTGTGCATCTGTTTTGCCTTTAGTGACTCCACAGTGGAATAATAATCATGATGCTTTTCAAAAGCAGATCTTGTGAAATGCCATATGGTATATGATTCTCAGAATGAAAGATAGTTTTACATTGTCAATTATTTGGGCTTTTTTCCCAGGAGATACTGTTTATGAACGTATGAATTTTTCTTTATGTGGTAGATTTGTTACAGAAAGGTTATTTTTAAACTAGTTGGAAGAATCATATCTTATTTTAAATGTACCAGAGGAGTTTGTTATTATTAGGGAACTTGTGATAAACACTTTTTCAAAGTGAAATATTCTAAATTATTTTCTAAGCTGTGATTTTCTATACTGTTATCTAAAATGAGGTGCAGATATACTTGATGAAACTTTAAAGGAAATGATGTGTATGGCACGTGAGAAAGCCAGCTGGCCTCTCCCCAAATGGCGTTGCATTACCTTCATAATGCTACCATATTCCAGAGTCTGACCTTGAAATTTGCAGGCTCAGCAATTTGAATTTGTCAGCACTGTAAGACTAGATTTCAGGAGCATTAACTAAGTTCACTATTGTATTAAATCAGAATACCAACTTAATTATAGCTATTGAAAACCATTGTTTTCATATGAACGAGAATAGTTACGCAAACAAGACAAAAGCTTTCTCTCCTTAAGGTGGAGAGCGCTATTTGGGAATACAAATCATTGTCATGAAGTTATTCTGGTGCAGTTGGGCGCAGAATATGGAGGTCAAATAAGAGATACCATACCGCATGTTTTATTCTGCCCTTCCCTGCCCTCAAACCTCAGAGACATAGTTAATGGATCATTGCTAATTGATCAACTGGTCCATTAGGTTAAGACTCAGCTTTAGAATCCTTCTCAACATGGTGGTCCAGAAAGCTACCTCAGTTGATCAGGGTTGGCACAAGATCTGATACCTGTTCTTGGGCAAATCTTTCTGCTCTGTGCCTCAGTTTTCTTATCTGTGAAATTAATGGGTTTGACTAAGTTGTTTTTCTCCGAGGTCATTTCCTGCTCTACAAACAACTGCTGGTTTGAGTAAATGACTTCAATGCTTTACTGTGGTTGGTCTTAATTCCTTTACCTTTAAAGTGAGGTTATACTGAACATTAAAAAAAAAAAAATAGACTACGAGTTATTCAACTCTTATCTGAAACTGTAAGTCAGAGCTTTTAACTACCTATGCTAACCAGTAAGAAACGGAGACACGGATCAATTGCTAGTCACTGCCTTGTGTGCGCTTTTGAGTCATCTGTGTCTAAATATTGAGTTGGTGGAAGAGTGCCATAATGAATTATGATGTGTGTTCTGAGAGCAGAATGTGGAAGTATTGGCACATTTGCCAGGTGTTTGCCATGTTGGATCTATAGATTAATTACTATCCCAAGTACTTGTTTCATTAGAAGGGTTGTTAGCTGTCAAGTCTGAGAGGAGAAAAAACTGAAGCAAGTTTGAAGTCACATGTACTGTTTTCTGGAAGTGTGTTGTCTCTATAAAATCAGGCATATTTCTATTCTGGCTAAATACAGACAAAACATTAACTGTTTTGTGTTACCATATTTGTTGTCCATATGGGTCTAGTAGTAGCAAATGTCTTCTAGTTATAGAGCCTCCAGAACATCATGAAATAGTCCATATTTAAATGACAAAAAAGATCTCTCATTACCTAAATGTATTATTTTTATAATTCAAGACCTGTGGTCCTCTATTCACTAAAACAATTGCTCAGACTGTAGATCACAGTTGCCTGAGTGTTCTGGTTAAGGAGAAAAATATAAAGTTCTCATTGGTGTTAAGGAGTGAATCTTTTGACAAAGATAATGGTTCCATGTAGAGTGATAATACATTCTTCATATCTTTGATTTTTTGTTCATTTAAAAGTATTTCTTTCCATTTGGATTTTTTCATTTACTTTAAGGAGAGTATTCATCAACCATGTTCATGTAAAAGATATTAATGTCCTCTTCCTTCACCCAGACTTTTACTTGTGCACAAGACAGATACTAGATATGATTAGAATGAATACTGCCATATTAACTTATTAATAAATGTCTGTATGGCCCATGAGGGATGCTTGCCCTGAAATAAAACTTTCAGACATCTCTGCTCAAAAACCAGCCAACCCCTGTCTACTGCCTGACTGAACTATAATTTACATTTTGTGCAAAATGGACAGAAAGCAATTTTAATTTATTATATAAATGTAAAACTTCAGCTTCCACTTGCTGCAACATGGACTCTATTATTTATTTATTTATTTTTTATCAGCAAAGGCTGCATCCTGTGAGCTTCTGTGATGGAAATCCACTGTGTGCAGAGAGTGACTCTATTAGGCTATGGGAGAGGATGAAAACAGTTTGAGATAAATAAAAAAGCAATTACCTAGGCCTGGGAAACAGATACCACACATTTATTCAGGAGGCATTTAACTTACTCAGGGCTCCATTCCAGTGAACTGTTGTTCCATTTTCTATCTCCCTAATATATGCCAAGTCAAATGGGAAGAAACAGAATGATGTTTCACACCCCAACAATAAGGAGTCAGAAGTCTGAGGACTAGAGAAAAGCTGCCATTAGGGGAAAGACAAAACCATGAAGATGTCCTTCATTCCATTTCTGGTGTTGGACATTGAGGGCAAAGCATTTGAACTTGTGACATAATCAATTGTAATAGTGACTGGGTAGATGGACTAAAGCCAAGTACAGTTTCTGCAAAGCTGATGAATAACATGCTTACAATTTAAAGGCTGCCACCAAAGTTCCTACTACCAGGGCTTATAACCAAGGTTGAGGGATAAGAAAGAAGAAGAATATATGGGTCTTTTAACAATCACTGTTGCTTCTGTTTCCTGTTCTTCAGTGATTCATTTCATGCTTTATTTTAGCTTATTTCCCTGAATTTATTTTCTTACATATTTCAGCCCCGAATCACTCCTTTCTCCTCCCTAGCTCACTGATCAACAATGACATTTCCCATAGGGGTGTCTATTCAAGAAGGAATGGGGAATATGGAGCAAACTGAATGAAAAAGAGGGTGAAGCTCTGCTAAGAAAGGTATCCCTACAGTGACAGGGTCCATCAGAAAATTGGGACTACCTAACAGATTCTACCAAGAGTTCTGAAAATAGATTTCTTTTCCTTTAAATTTTCCTCTTCTTAGAATTTATTTCTTCTGTGATTGCTGGGAATTGTCACTAATCCTATTTCATCCCTTGAGAATCGTGTTTTACAGCCTTACTTCTCTTGGCATCCATCCTGCTAATCTTGGTGAATGAAGAGTCCATTCCTTGGCCTTATACACTTGATGTTTTTCTTTTTGTTACTGTACTTCTTAAGTAGGTTTTGCCTCCTAGTACTTCAAATAGAATTTCCTGTGTACAATTCTAGTTTCTTTTTGTTTCTAATGGTCAGTCATGATGTGGCAAAGTAGAGAGAAGCTTGCTTTTTTGGAAAGATCTCCTTCTCTTTATTTTACTGGGCATTGCTATGAGAATCAACTGAGAAGGATGTGAAAATACATTGAGCACTACAAAGCTTTGTAAAAGTGAAAGTCATAGTTTTCCTGGCTTTGCTTTTATTTATTTATTTGATGGCCTTCCTGTAATTCTTCCTTCTAGCTTAGAGCTGCTCTGATATTAATAATCAAACACTGTACAGCCTTTGCTTCTGTAAAAGAAAAGAAGGCTGCCTTGACTTGACCTTGTGTCATGAATGGTCACAGTATTAAGATCAGGACCACTCAAAAGAAAAACAATAACAACAAAAACAAAAAACAAACAAAAGATCAGGACCACTCAAATCTTGAATCAATTAAATAAATGCCTGTGAGAAGTCATTAGCAATGGGAAAATCTGGCAAATACCATGTTATTATCCAATTCTTTTTCATTTTGCTCATTTTGTAGCTATTTGACAAGCAAAAAGAGCTGTACTTGTATTTCTTCCAGTAATGTTAAAGGTGCAAAAGTGCCCTAAAATCCTCAATTTGGTAGTACAACAGTTATAAGAAAATAAAGTTGATAGCAGTGAAAGCTTCTGGGACTTTTTGAATATCATCCCTAGATATGCCAAAAGGTGCGATTACATGTAAGAACACTTGCTGTTTGGCCTGATCTGTCAAAATGGCAACAGATCAGATAATCTTTTGTCATTTTTATTGTTTCTCTGGGGTATTGACTTTGCAGAAATTAAGAAGTTGAAAGGGATTTTTGAAACTAGATTATAATTCAGATAACCTATTTATTTTAATTAGAAAAGTGACCAAAAACAAATAAAATATGGTAACATTTTTAAAAAGAATAATGGGGGAATATAAATAATACACAAATAAAAAGTATTTATGATAGCTAAATTTGTAAGTACCAGTAGAATGATCCTGAGAAAAGATTAGATGTTTTATATTTTATTTCTTACAAATCTTGGAAGTTGTCTCTTTGATAAACTTTTCAAAATTGGCTAGAATAAAATTTTCCAAACTCATTTTGTCAAATGTACAAGAATGTCCCAAGGTCATTCTCTTGATCCAAGTTCTTTCTTTAAATTCTAATGTGGAAAATACTACTTAGCGTCAAGGATCAGGCAAGCTTTATACTTGGTTCTTTATTACGTAACCAGGGACTACTTGTGTTTTATGGGCTTAATTAATTGCATCACTTCAAAGCTGAATAATGCATTAAAAAGATGGGCCATCTTTTTAATGTCAGTGTTTTTAAGGTAAGTGTTAAATTAACACTTACCTTGGATGTAAATAGTAGGATAGAGTTATACAAGATTTTATGAATACTTAAGTGCTAAGCCACTACCAGCAAGCACTTCAGACACTGTAGAGTAGAGCGTCAATCAACTACAGCCTGTGTGCCACGTTGGGTCCAACATCTGTTTTTGTATGGTCTCAGGACTTAGAAGTTTTTTGGTTTTTGTTTGTTTTTACATTCTTCAATGGTTAAAAAGAAATAAGACTCTTTCATGGCATGTGAATATTATATGAAATTCAAATTTGAATGTCCATAAGTAAAACGTTACTGATACCAGCCATACTCATTCATTTATGTGTTGTCAGTGGCTCCTTTTGTACTATAATAAGAGTTGAGTAGTTGCACTAGAGCCTGTCTGGCCTGCAAGGGCTAAGATGCTATCTGGCCCTTCACAGAAAAATTTGCCTGTCTTTGCTGTAGAGACTAGAGGTCTTCTGTATCAAAGGCTACACTGAAATTATATGTGGCTTGAGTAATGTGTGGTACACTCAGGCATCATAGATAATGAGGTCATGTTGTGACACACTTAATGCTATATATAAGGGTGATGCTTATTTAGTGTCCTCAAGGCACTAAATCCTTGTCTGTAATTCCTTTAGATATCTACTGGTCCTACTTAGGGTAGTATACTTGCATTACTTGTATGATTGTGAAAATCACTAAACTTCTCCAAAGCTTTTGTCATATCATCTGAAGAACAGGAAAATAATAGTATTTACCTCATAGGATTATCATTAAGAATAAATGAAATCTTACCTCTATTTTGTATCATGTCTGGTAAATAGTAAATGCTCAAAAATTTAGTAATTACTATTTATAAAATTATAGACAACTATAAGCACATAAAATGATTTTTAACCTGTAGATTTATGAAGACAAAGATTTACATGAAAATTATCAAATCTATATGGAGGTGTGATAATTATGTCTACTTTTTAATACAGTTAACTTAAGTGTATTTGTATGTGACTATACATTATAGCAGATTTCAGATTTTAACTTTTAATTTCTTTTTACTAAGGATCTGTCCTAGAAGGACAAAAAAAACTCTGCTCTGTCTCAATTTTCCTTTTTCTCTTTTCTCAGTTTCTAATACGTCTTTGCCTGCTACTGCCATTTGTCCTAGTTTTACACTTGTTTTTGCTTTTGTGGCTTCCTCATTGATGAGAATAATAGCTACCAAAAATTCTCTTTCAGTGCCTTGGCCTACAGTGACTCAGAATTCCAGTTTTAAATATATGTTGTCCTCATAAACTCTTTCCTAAGGAAGATTATTCTACTTTTATCTGTGAATTTAACTTATACAGGCAGGAGTGTTTTTTTGTTTGTTTTTTGTTTGTTTTCTTCACTCAGGTAACTTGGCCTTAGAGTTTCCTGTGTCTGAGAATTTCAAAATGCATCCATCTTCCATCATTGTGTTTTTCTGGTCTCTGTCCAATGCCCTGTGGCTGAGAAGAGTTACAGAGTCGATTTCAGTTATCAGTAACAGAAATTTCCAGGTTGAATCTGAAATTTTAAAAGTATATGGAACTTAATTTGCCAAATTAATTACATTTTTACTGGATATAAGTAGCTCACAAACTTTGTGATTTAATTATTTTATGACACTGGTCTAGCCAACATTGACAGTGAGGAACTGTGGCTCTTGTTAAGACAGTTTTCAGTGAGCAACACAAATATATATGCCCAATAAGATAATAAAAGTAATATATATTATTGATACATCCTCCAAAAGTGCCTGCACTACCTTTATCTTTGCATCTTTTATAAAGAATCTAATTAAATCTAATAAAATAACGTCACAAAGGTAATTGCTTGAAGAACATGAATCTTGAGGTTCTGTAGTACCTGCTGCAACGTCAGTTGAACCAAAAAAGTGACAATGTTCAATTCTTTACTACATTCTCAGATATATGACTGGTCCTCTATGGAGCAGCCATAACAGTGTGTCTAAGGAGAAGCAGCCATGTGAAGGCTTGCCTGGTGAGAACACCTCACTTTAATCTTTTTATCTCATAGTTAGCAGTATGGTACTGCAATAATCCAACCAGGATAAGTTTTGCTCAAAGATACCTAACAGTGATCTATTACACTGATTCCACTTTTGTTCATATTCTCTCTAGTAAAATAACAGAAACAATACTACAATGTTTACTACATGCTGTGTTCTGAAATCTTAACTACATCATTTCATTTTATCCTAAAATAAGCTTATGATGTAGGTATTGTGATCATCAATTTACAGATGAAGTTCCTGAAGTTAGGTTAACAATCACATAGCTAGTGGGTGGCATCTAAGGTCTCTTTGATTACAAAGACAAATTTTTAAATATTGTGCCTTTGTGTATGTAAACCTTGGCCAAAGGGTCTTGCTTAAGATTAAATCTCTCCTTCCCCTATTCATTTATTATTTTAGTTGTGGATTGTCTGAAATTCATCCTATGACTCTAGAAAACATTGCACAAGCCTTGTATGTTTCTTCAGTCAGTGAATTAAGTAGCAAACCAGGATAATAGCAGTGCCAATAATATTATTAATAACAACAATACTAATTTACAGTTGCATGTTAACTCCACATCTTTACTAAGCTATGAGCTAGGATTCTTTCCTGCCTTCAGCATAATTCTTGATCTTTCAAGTTGCAAGACTTATATTGCATCTGATTCCTACAAAAAAAAAAGATCACTGGAAATATCAAAGTTTGAGTGTCTAAAAAAATAAAAGATAACCAGTTTTTAATATCCTTGAAGAATTCAGCATATCTACATGGCAACTTTATGTTCCAGAGTTCAATTTAAGTCACCTGGGCAGTGGAGTTGGGTTGTGACAGCTGGTGTTTGTTGATTTGGATTATCTAGGTAGCTTATTTAGGTGACTCTGTTAGCAAGAGTTGACAGCATAGCCTGTTCTTGCTCTGAGACTTGTTTATGGATGCCATCTGTGCATTTTTATTTTACTTTTTTGCGGTACGCGGGCCTCCCACTCTTCTGGCCTCTCCCGTTGCGGAGCACAGGCTCCGGACGCGCAGGCTCAGCGGCCATGGCTCATGGGCCCAGCCGCTCCGCGGCATGTGGGATCCTCCAGGATTGGGACACGAACCCGTGTCCCCTGCATCGGCAGGCGGACTCTCAACCACTGCGCCGCCAGGGAAGCCCTGTGCATTTATTTTTAAATTTTACTGATGGATGCTCCTGATGAGGAGCTGAGTTGGGTTCTGGACAGACCAGGTTTTATTTTGGATGGGCTCTTCTCTGACTTTACTATGTTAAAGTCTAATGGGTAACTAACTACCCACAGTTTTATTGCTGTGTTCAAAAGAAGTGTTTGAAGATTTTAATTTGGTTGTTAAAAGGTTTGCTGATTTGGGGTGGAACATCAACTGGATATAAGATCCAGCTATTAAGTTAGCACACAGCTAGTGTTGCTTCCATTGGGATACCTACTGGTATCTGAAGATGGTGAACTAAGATATCAAAATGCCAGTCAAGAGCTTAGCAATCATACCTGAGACAAATGTGCTTCTCCTTGAAATCTAGAATAATTCACAACAGTTCCCTTTGTTACACATGGAGATTCTTTGCCCTTCTTGCCTCATCATCATTCTTTTTAAAAAATCAGGATAGACAATAGCGTTACAGTCAGACTTCCATATATAAATTTAGAAGATACTAATATCTTGACTTTTTGTTCTAATTTTGCCAGATCTGTGCATGTAAAGTCAGTCAACTGCTTTCGTGTAAAAACGTTGAAAGCCAACACTGTTAATCACAATTCCCTTCAGTTCGATTTATTTGGTGTCTGGGTTCATTGTTTCATCTTTTTCTCACTACTTGTTTTTTTTATTTTAATCCGGGCATATGTTTTTCCTCAGAATCACTTCTTATGAAAATAGTTGGTGTAGATTTTACCTGTACAAGTTAATTTTGGGGGGTCAGATGGAAGTTACTGAGTAATTTGGGGGCAAATTCCCCCAATAAAACACAGCTAGCTTCCGCCATTGCAATTTTTTCTAGAAAGTGTATTAATAACTCTCCACTTTAAGTGACCACCCTCCAAATACACAAAAACATCCTGGTTTTCAGATATTTGGATATGCTCAGACATTTCTTTGCCTCAACTTAGAGTATATCTTGAATTCCCTGATATTGAGTAGAAATTACTAAAATGGGCATTTTTGATTAGTTGATTTTCAGAGACATTCAGTAGGTTATCAAGGCAATTGATTTATTTTTAGTAGTTGGGGACCTTGAAGATCAAAGAGCTATGCTTTTTTTTTTTTTACAAGGAAGGGAAACAAGGGTATGAAAATATTCTGTCCACATGAGCACCTTTTAAAAAAAAAATCCTTCTAATGAAATAAATGAAGATATACTCATTTGATACATTACCTGTTTTGTGTGATAGAGTTTCTTCTTTAACGTATTTTACTGAATAGACAGAAATATTGGTTGAGGCCATCGCCACTGGGGTCAGATTTCCAAGTGTCAAAGCTTGGATGTACCCAACGTGAGAGACTGTGTCATATTGGACAGGATACTTGCTTGTCTAAGCCTCTCAGTCTTTTTATCACCTGCCGTTTGAATAGTTGTGATGATGAAATGAGGTAAACTATATATATGCTTATTAATGGGACAAACAGCATCTCTATTTGGAGTTAATGGGATTTGGGTACTAAATGTAATGGCATAAATGAGCATAAGAGAAAAGGCACTAAAGAATATTTGGCTCTGCAGGTATTGCTTCTGAAAATTACAATGTTAAATCCATGGGTTAACTCATAAGATCAGAAAAAAAAAAATAGAAGACTCCTAAGTGGGATATAGTTTATTAGAGGCCCTTTTAAAGTGTTTTTTTTTTTTTCTCCCCTTCCACTGCTCTCAGTTTGGATCCCAGCTCATTTGACTTGTTCACAAGTCCTTCCATATGAGAAAAATCCTCTCAATGCTGATTGTGAATCACGTGGGCCGCTGCTACCTTCGTGTGATGTTCGTTTTCTGGCACTTCTTACTGGGGGCTGCTCTAGCACGATGTAGCTTCATCATGTGGGGCTGCCTCTTTTAAAAAGTGTGAGGTACACCACCTATAGGCAGGTATCTCAGCTGGTTCAGTGAAAAGGCAAAGCAGTTTCATTTCCCAGCCTGAGATCTCAGCGCCACAGACAGCCCTACAAGCTCCCATTTTAATGCTCCAAGGTAACTTCCCAAGGACCAGATGGTTCTGGTAAGTCTGGGATGATTAGGAGGCCTCCTATTCAAGAGTAGCTGTCTGGCAAGAGGATTTGGCCTTGCCTGGAGAGCTCTCATGACAACAGAAAGAAGGGGATAGTGGTGATGACACAGTACCCAGCTAATACGTGAAGGGAGCCTGCTATCTGTCTTTGTTTTAATGGTTACTGAAAAATAACCAAATACTTCTGGAGGAAATGCTATTACATTACCTAGATCACCTGTGGGGTTTGTTCTTTTTTCATATAAAGTGGCAGCGATTTGAAGGAGGTTAAATGGGGTACTGGTGAAGAAGTGGGTTGACTGCTGAAATTGAAGTCAGAGAATGTGGGGATATTATTTTCAAGAGTTAATGTAAGTGGAACTGGGCAAATCTTTCATAATCAGTCATTTGAAGCATTCTCAGAAAAATACAGCATCAATTATATAAAATTCCCTGAAGCATCAAAATATTTTGCATGCTTGAAATCCTGCAGATGGTACTCACAAGTAAAAATACATTGTATTTATTTGCAGAATATCATAGGCACATTAGTAATTTGTTGTGGATGGCATATGTGTCCCATTGCAGTGAAAATGACAAAGTAATCACTTTTGGGGTAAAGCGTCAAGTGTGGTTTGGTTGCTTCAGTTATTCCCTTTTAGTCATTCATGGGGACAGAGAAAAATAGTTTTTATTAATAGTTTTTATTCTTTACACTTAAGAACTAAGTTAAAGGTAATTTTTTGAGGGGGGAATTTAATAATATTTTTAAAGTCAAAACTCTTTAGAAAAGTAACCTGAATACTTGTATGTCTGAATGTTATTTTTTTTTCCTGGCTTTCTTGGGCAATTTTATATTTTATGGCATGGTATGTTCTCTGCTGGTTTCACACATCCCAGCACTGTCACTGCATCAGTTTTGCCCAAGATAAAAGCTTTATCATAACCCTTCACTCTCTTTAATTCTCCTGTGGGTAAAAACGTGGCTTCCTTCAAAGATGATTTTGGCAGTTTTTAGTCCATCAAAAGCAAATCCTTTTCCCTCCAGTCCTCAATATTCCACTTCTAGTGTCCAAACAGTGTCAGTACTAAGACCCTTCAGTTTCATTTTTCTTTCATCTCTGGTTTATTTGGTGTTTGGCAGAGTAATGATCTAGGTGGTTTGGTTAAAAATAAATTTCCAAGCTTTATCTTCAAACTGCAAAATCAGAACCCCTTGACATGGAGTCTAGAAATCTGTGAACTTCCTTAGTAGCTCTTCTGCACACCATTTTTTCAGACCCGTACGTCCTATGCGTTCAAATAATTTTGCTCTCATGAGTCAAATTACCTAAAAGGAATTTATTTTATAAAAACTCCATTGAAATGGCAGCAAAAATATTTAGTATAGTTTTGGGGGCTTAATTTCTATAAAGATGAAGTTTCAAGAGAAAATAGCTGTGTATTTTCTATAACATCATCTTGCTAAAGTTGTTCAAACACTTACCTAGAGTCTGATTTTTTTTTTTTTTCTGATTTGTTTTTATCTTAACCTTTGGATCAACTTTGTGAAAACTTAAAACGTTGGAGAAGATATTGAACAATTTTTATTGTGAATGCTTCTGGATATACAGGCTGTAAAATACCCCTCTCTGCAGTGTTTTACATACAGGTGTAAAGATAGGCAATCTGGTGATTATTTGGGTGAGAACAAAGTGTTAAATTGAGAAACTAAATATCTTGCCTGGTGGGAGGTGTGTTATCATCTCTTTAAGATAATTTCCAAATAGCAAATATTAAAAATAGAAAGTTAATTTCTGTGCCTAGTTACATAATTTTTATAACTCTAGGAATTAGTCTTCCTCAAGACATACGTAGATTAATTTCTTGGTAGCCTTTTTTCTCCCAGTTGCTGGTGCTAGAGATCATCAAACTGTGGCTTATGCCTCACTCTCTCCTGCTCTGACCTAAATATGTGAGACACCCTATTCCTACAGAAGTAGAACTGAAAGTAGTTCTGTAGTTGGCAGCCTGCTTACTTATTTAACTGCAGCCTTCTGTAAACATTGCCAAGTTTGCACAGCCAGCCCAGTTTATAAGATTGGCTTTATGACTCGCCTTTTCTTTGCTTAGGATTCTAGATCTTTTAAAATAATTCATGTCCTCTTGCTGAGGACTCTCTACCAAACATTCACAGATTCTTTCTTTTCACCTCAAGTTCATTACTTGGGCATGATTCAGTGCAACATGTCATAGAAAATAGGACATGACTTTGAATATTACCACTGACTGAAAGACCCTACTATTTGGAACATTGAACCATATTAGAAGTCTGTGGGTAATGAAAAGAGCCCAAATTTCACTTAAATTTACTCTCTTCACCTTGCACACACTCATGATGAGATCCTATAATTTGCTCTGAGGGACACACTCTGCAGGACAGAAACTCTATCTCATTCCCACTGGTCCTTGCCTCCCCATCTTGGATATGTATCTACAACTGAATTTTCTTATGAACAAAATGGTGGAAAATGGCAGATAAGAGTTTTTGACTTAGTAATACAGTTTTCTCTTTGAAAACACTGGAATGTGATTAACAGAATAGTCATGATCACCATTTACAGCTATAAATGGGAAAAGGTGGTATTTTAATAATTTATTAAAAGATGGTACTTAAAGTTAATAATATGTATATCCCAGCTATAGCATAATACCTGCATTAGAGATTTTCTATGCTAACAAGACTGGTTGGCTTGTTTTATATTTTTTTAATTTATAAGTTAAAATGCTTCAATTTCTGAAACTTTATTTTTTAGCCTTGAACATGGCAGGTGCTCAACTCAAGGCTAGGTCTCGAGTGTTGTAAAAATACTGTATTTTTCCACCAGGAACTTGTATTTTAAGTAAATTTTATATTTATTTATACACACATATGACGTTTAAAATTAAAAGATAGCGCTTCCCTGGTGGCGCGGTGGTTGAGAGTCTGTCTGCCGATGCAGGGGACACGGGTTCGTGCCCCGGTTCGGGAAGATCCCACATGCCGTGGAGTGACTAGGCCTGTGAGCCATGGCCTCTGAGCCTGCGCGTCCGGAGCCTGTGCTCCGCAATGGGAGAGGCCACAACAGTGAGAGACCCGTGTACCGCAAAAAAAAAAAAAAAAAAAAAAAAAAAAAAAAAAAAAGATAAATATTAGATGAAGGAATTAATGCAACATAACTTAATTCTAGTAATTGTTTATAGTTATGAGGTAATCATTTTGTTCATTCTCACATATTCCTTCCAATTACCACATAATATCAATTCCTTTTATTTTTCATTTATCCTATAAATATTAAGAACTTAACATTTTCTAGGCACTCAGCTAAATATTAGGACTCCAAAGAGAAATCCATTAATCCTCCCATTAAGAACATGTATTCCGATGGACAAAATTGAAAATCTTCAAAGGATCAAAGGAACATGGTTTAAATGAAACTTTTGGCACTATAACATTCCAATTTGAAGATATCCAAATTAAAACTATGAAATATAGTAGAGCTCTTTCCCATTTGGATCTTAAGCCCACAGTCTGAGCCTAGTTGTCATGGTCGAATACTGAGACCACTGGCCAAAATCCTGGCTAAATTTCATGAATAAGTTAACATCCATGAAACATCAGCCAGTTTGTCTATAACTTGATATATATTTCTACTGTCATTTTAATGGTATTTAATTAGTAATTTATATCTTTTTGTTTATATGTTATTGATTTTTTAGATATAAAAAGGACACAAATATGTACATGTTTGTGTGTGACTGTGTAGTCAAACATCAATAAATACTCATGTATTGGTGTTGCTTTATAGAATCAAACCTCTGTGAGATATTTTGTACCAAAATATGTGGAAAGAGAAGCAATTATCATTTTACTGAGGAGGATTAATTTGCCAAACATAGAGCACATACATACAGGCATGACACTTAAAAGATCCCATAAGATATCGCAGTCCTTAATATTTTATATAAATAAACCAAGGTTTAAAGAGTGTAACTTTGCCAAGGTCATCTACCTTCTTCCTTTAGAAGGAAGGCCTAATTTGGGGAAAGAGATATAGAGTGTACTTTGCATTTATGGTAAAAAAAAAAAAAAAAAAAAAAAAAGATACACCAGCACCTTTTTCTGTTAGCTGAGAAAATTCCAAGGTGTAACAACTATTTATAAACTCTGGAAACCATGTCCCTAAGAGATACTAAGATTCTCTCCTTGCCCACAAGCATGTTTAACCTGAATTCTTGCATTTTAATTTTCTCGAGAACAGTAAAATTTTCTGTAAACGGCCAGAGAAAAAAATAAATGTAGGGTTTGCAAGCCTTTAAGTTTCTGTCTTAACCACTTAACTCTTTTGTTATAGTGCAAAAGCATTCGTAGACAATGTTCAAATATAGCTGTGTTCCAGTAGAGCTTTATTTAATACAAAAAATGTTAGACAAAATTTGGCCAACTAGTTGGTCTGCTAACCCCTGCTTGAAAGTTTAGACCACTGATCCCTGAATAACTGATCACATACACTATCATTTAAACAGTTTCAAGTGCATATCCCTGATACATGATTTTACTTATTTATAGGGCTTTACAAATACTGCTGTTCTAATATATTTTCTTCAGCATGAAATATGCACAAAATAGAATGAGGAACAAATAAAATACCTAAGTAGAAAGTCAATTTTACTTGACATCATGTAGCTTGTCCTACCCACCTTCCGGTATGTATTGCCCTATATACAGCTGATAAGGCAATAATCTGAAGGAAAAAAAAAAGTTTTTTTGAATAGTTGGTTAGCTTTTAGTTGGTAGTTTCTTAAAAAGACAGTTTACTTTACAGTGGAGTATGAGATAATAACAACCATACTACTTTTAGAATTAATACTGATGTCTGGTTTCTTTTTTGCTCCTAAATCTCTTTTTCGTCCTTCCTCCCTCCTTCCCTCCCTCCCTTCAAACTCACTTGAGTTAACAGTTTTAGCTAATAGCTGTCAATCTTAACATGGATTTAATTCCCTTTTTCACTTATGAAGGCTGAAATGAAGTGAATAATCCTTTGATGTTTCTATAGAGCACCCTATTCGATTTTTGCTTCTTTGTTTCCATACCAAGAAAAAGTGCTCCATTTCAGTTGATTTTAGACTTTGAATTCTTATTTTGAGTTATTGCCATTTAAAATTACTCCAAGCAGACAGCTATAGGTGTGTTGGTTCAAAAGAAATACAGATTATGTAAAAAGCCTTCTAACTCAAAATTCTTCTAAACATAACTTATCTCAATATTCTGCTTTATTTTCCTTTGTGATTTAAAATATACATGAGTATACAAATATGTATATATTCATCTAAAAATATCTACGCTTAGCTATTTTAGAGAGAAAAATAAAATTTTCTAGTATTAAACATTTATAGTCTTTCATAAACATATTAAATATTCATCTCAATTCCTTGTCTGAGCAAATATAAAAAATGCAATGTTTCTAACATGAGTACTTATGTGTATTTCCCAATATATTTAAGTCACTAACAAGTGTTAAAATAAAAATGCAATATATCTTTCTTCAGATTTCACAAATATATTCTAAATATTTATGTTAGCAGGTAAGCTAAGGTACATGTTTATCCTTTTGGCCAATGTGCATTGAGTATGTATTTACGTGTAGATCTGAGAAGCTGTGAGATATACCAGATAGAGAAAAGACTCAGTTAAGTTTCATGAACATTACATTCTATTCTTACTTTTTGCCACTAAAATTCTATGTGACCTTAAGTAAATAATTACTATTTCCAAGTGTCAGCTTCTTTATTTAGAGTTAAGGTTGGAGGCTTAAAAGAAACACTTCCTAAGGGCCATTCTGTCGCTGAGTCCATGATCTAACACATATTCTAATAGTATCAGCATTATAGAAAAATAATAGCTAAAATTAATTTAAGCACCTACTTGGTGCCAGGAACTGAGATTCAAACTCTTCATGGATTATCTCATTTACTGCTTAACTCAGAGTTATGTAATTATTTTTTTTCATCTTAACATCAGGAGCTGAGGGTACAGAGATAAAATAGTCCCTAGCACAAGTTACATAGCTAGTAAGAGAAATAACTAATAATTATACCCAGGACTCAGTGATTCATAAGTCTGTTGTGCTTCAGCATTTCTCAGAACACTCCAAGCATATGTACACACATTATGCATCTTAATCATTTCTGTTACTCCACTCTCAACCCTCCTACCTACCTCTCTCCCAGTATGATTCCAGAAAAGCAAAATAATTTGGTTGTTTTTGCTAGTAAATATTAGGTAACCTTTGAAAATATATTTAGCTAAAATTTAACAAGGAAAACAAACAGACCAAAATACTGTCTGGTATACTGAGATAACTTCTCTAAATTTGTTGTAGCTTCAACTCCCCTCACAAACACTTCTTGCCAGAGCATGGCATTTAGATCCAGCTTTGTGGTCCTCCATGCACCATCACTCAAAGGACAGTACAGTTCCCAGGACCTGCCAAATTTAAATTTATGTCCTTATATTTCTCACAAACCCAAATTGGAATAAATATAAATAAAAATATTTTATCTTCTACTGTATTTTTCCTTATCCCTTTCTAATTCACAGTATTTTCCCTAATACTTTTATAATCTCATAATTGTATTTTGTTTTTTTGCTCCCCACTTCAATGATGTGACCTAACTTTTAATGCAGAAATAAACTCGGGCATGCAGTTATCAGGTGAATTATATTTACATACCTACTACTTAGTTGTTTTGTTTCCTCTGAAAAAGTTAAACTTGTAGACAAAAATAAGAAGTTCTGGCAACTAGGAAAGATACAAAATTTTCCTAAATATGAATACTACACTAGAATAGTATGAAAATACAGAAAATTAAAAACCAAAATGAATGAAGACCAACCACACAATTCTATCACCTTGAGTTAACCACCACTAGTACTTGAATGTGTAGATTTTCACATTTTTCTAGAAATATATACAAATATTCTCCTTGTGTTGGTTGATGTGTGTATTTAGATTTCTTGAATGCCAGCAACAGAAGGAAGGATACTGAAAAAACTGGAGATCCAGACTTCTGAAAAAAGGACAGTGGTGACAGGGAACAACACAGCCAAAACCACACTATGGTGGTTGGGATGCTGCCCTGGTGTCATAGTTCCTCTCCTTGTGTCACTGACATGGCAAGATCTTTGACATTTTCAGATTTGCCTTGATAAATTTTCCTATGAAACTGGATCTATTCTCCATCAAAATTAAAAACAAGTCAGATTGCCTAAACCAAAGACATACACCTGTATCTGCAACTATATCGGAAAATTAACCCCCACCGGCACACTTCATACACAAAAATAAGATAGACATGGAGGAACGTAAAAGAAAACAAGTTAGTATTTAGTATTATACACATAACAGAGTTAGGGAAACAAATATGGGTGAAGCTACTACAGACCTCATTTCTGTAACTGATTATGGGGATACATTTGGTGCTTATTAGTTTTTTCCACCACTTGCCATTTATGTTTTATCTTCAGCTAACAACATACATTAAGTCTTTTTAGTAACTGGTGTGGCCCAACTATTTAATCCTGAAAGAAGTTTCACAATCATTTATTATAGTTTCCATTAATTTTCTACCTTTAAATATGATAGTTTTCTATTATTTTATTTAGCCATTACTTATGTGGTGCTTATTATGTATCAGTTACTATTCTAAGTGTCTTACATATATTGTCTTTTATTTCTGATAACAACACTGAGACATAGATAAGATTTTCCCCTTATTTTACAGTTGAGGAAATTAAGTATGTATAAAGTGTACAGGACTTGACAAATTTGCACAGCTAGTAAGTATCAGAACCAGGCTGTTAACCCAGGAAGTCTATACTGTGTGAAAGAACATCCCATAGAATCACCTGGGTTTTATCCATATGACTCTCTACCCTCGAAGAGCACCAGTGTTAACTTTCCTTTGATAGGCTAAATCAGCCCACAAACTATATATATATATATTTTTATATATATATATATAAAAATATATATATATATTTTTTTTCCCCTTTTCTATCAAGTAGCAAGAAGAGTCCCAGATCACTGCTGTTGGGTAACTAATTTATTCATCTGGAATATGCTCTTAATGTTGGTACCTCTTGTTGGCAAATTTGGCATTCATCATGGGCAGTAGTGAGGTGAGCCCTGGTGAGAGAGAGGTCAAGTTGTTGAGCACCTGCATGGCCTCTTCTCCTGCTGCCATGTTCACATGGTACATGAGCCCATTCTGCAGGCCCAGCAGAGAGGAAAGAATGAAAGTGACTGATACACGCTGAGAAGATCATCTTCTCTACCCAGTTAAGAGCTTTCCCGCCACCCCATTCTGTAAGCATTAAAATGATCCTTAAAAAAACAAGCATTCAGGGCTTCCCTGGTGGTGCAGTGGTTGAGAGTCTGCCTGCCGATGCAGGGGATACGGGTTCGTTCCCCGGTCTGGAAAGATCTCACATGCTGCGGAGCGCCTGGGCCCATGAGCCATGGCCGCTGAGCCTGCGCGTCCGGAACCTGCGCTCCGCAACGGGAGACGCCACAACAGTGAGAGGCCCGCGTCCCGCAAAAAAACAAAAAAACCAAAAAAAAACACCAAGCCTTCAGAGGGAACATATATATTTCATATTCTGGGGCTATTCCAGGAAGTCTTTCCACACCCTTCTTCCCTAAACTGTCTTGTTACTAATCCTTGAGGCTTGTTTTTCCCATTTCCCCAAATAATTGTCCAAACTATCCATGAATTAGTGTAGATTTTTACATAAGACCATCACCGTTTCCAGAAAGATGTGGACCATAAAACAGACTGCTAAAATGTCCTTATACTATAAGGATTAGCTTCCTTCATAGTCTTTCAAGGATAACTGGAATGGGAGTACAATTCTGCAGCAGTAATTACTAGCTAGTCCTAGAATATCATTCAGCACTTATTACAAAACTGACTCCATTATTTTCCTCCTCACTAACTGGTCATTGACTATTCTATTGTACACGAGATCAGAGTTAGTATGGAAGAGCTTAACAGCCTGGTAGGAGGCTGGCACTGAAAGTGTGCACAGTTTGCTTGAAAAGTTACTTCAGATGATTTTATTTCTGCCACATGATGGAGTCCTATATCGCACATTCCGAACTTTGGAGCAAATAGATCAGGCGATACCTAGTTCTGTAAGGTTACAGGGCCACCTGTGTCCTATGGTTACCTATTCAGACTTTATTAAATTTTAGTGCAGGCCAGGAAATATTTGTCAAAGGAGACAATTTACATGCTGAAGAAGGCATGGATTTGGCCAAAACCCTAGTGGCATCCCATGAGATTCTCATCTGAGGGCTTGTTCCTTTCTGCATACTCTATCCCAATGTGCCAAAGACATTGTGTATACCTTTGAATATGCTCAGTGGCAGAGATTCTTGCACCACCACCTTGACAAGTTAGAGAGCCGTCTTTTTTTCTGAGTCTTATCGAAAGTGGCATCCTTTCAAGTAACTGATGAGTGGCTCAGAGCAGTATAGCAAAATATGCTGGTTATTGCATTCCATAAGAGGCCAAGTGTTGTGCCTCTTAGCTAATGGCAGGGGGCACAAGTGTCCTTTACTTTGAAATGTATTACCCTACCAAGGCCAAGTTTATTGGATACCCAGAAACTTCACTGAAAGTTCATGTACCAGTGTTTTGTACTAACATATGCGTATTGTACTGAGATATCCAGGATACCTTCTCCTTGCTACCTTGGTCCTAGTGATATGTCATCATCTAATGGAACGGCTTACGTCCTATGGAATGGTCCTTTTACTAAGGACCCTGGCTATTATATTGTGAGACAGCATTGAGAGGCTAATATAATAATAAAGGAAGGTGGTAAAATTGGACTCATACTACCAGATTAAAATATATCCTGATCTTTCCTAAGCTGGAGAAAAAGTATTTATTAGATTAATATTTATATACTGTGATCCAGAGGCTACAATCTTGCCTCAAGGAAGGGAACCACATTCAGAACTGAAACTGGAATTCCTAATCAATGAAACATTTTCTAATCCAATACTCTTCTTCAGGACCTAACCACTTCTCTATTGGTCAAACTGGAAAATTAGGATGCAGTAGGAATCACCATCTTATGTTTTTAAAGTCCTGGATGGTGCACTAATTGAGGGCTGTCCTCAGAGGAATAATACTGATTTCCATTAATTGTTCGGATAGGGAGAAATGGCCCTGGAGGCTTTTAGTTGGTATTCCTGCCGATATAGCACTTACTTCCAGAAGTAATAGTGAAAGGATTCTTCTGGTTGCTCAGTTATCTTTTCCAAATGCATACTTGGGAACTGACAGAATAAACATGGGATGGTTTGGGGGTTTCACTGGGTTAATAATGAGGGAAACTTGGGGCAAAATTCTATCTAACCGCTACGTACCTTTGGAGATGATGAAGGGAGAACTTTAATATGTTCATGTTCTAGCTGCCAAGACACAGGGAGAGGAAGCTTTGTCTCCTTTGGCTTCCATTGATGGAAGTGGACTCTGCTTCTTAGGAGATTAATAAGATTAAGAAATTGTTACATGTAGAAGATGTTACATTTGTTTATCAAAAACAGGCATATTTTTTATAAGCCCCCTTCCCATTTAACAAATATCAGGCACATTTTCTATCACTGTTGATAAATAGTGGTCTGTAATATCATTTTCAAAATAGAATGTATACTAAAAAATGTTTAAAAAGGCAAATATTCACAAAAATGGCATGAGGTCATTACATTTACAAATGAAAAACAATCTGTCAAATTTACATATAAAAGGTGCTCCCTATCAGTAGTAATGAAGCCTTTTTTAGACTTTATTTTATTTTTTACTGTGAATTCACAAAAATATTTCCGAAGCTTTTAAGAGAAGAGGTGTATATGAGTTTTTAAAATGCAACCGTAAAACTGAATTTTTTTCTACATTATAATGTTGAGCGTTATTAAGCTTAAGGAAACATGTTGGAGGTTTCCACTTTGTGCCGTGTGGGACTATTAACCAAATGCCACAATTTTATTGATAACTATGCAAAAGGAGCAGGGTTTACCTTATTATAGGTACTCAAATACTTGTTAAGTGAATGAATATGATTTCTTTTAAACACACATAATTGTTGCAAATGTAATTGAAATGGTAACAAGTACATAACAGATTAGTTTTTCAAAACAGCGAGCCTGTACAAAGTGATAATGATAATAATTGTAATGTAGGTTTCTATTATTAAAATTAATTTCTAAGTCTGGTATGTCAGGTTTACTTCTTGAGCTCACAAAAAATTGTAACATGCTTAATTATTAAATGAACTAATAATTACTAAATCTTAGCACCTCATTTAATGTAGTAGGTTTGTTTAATGTTATCATGCATATGGAAAAACACCACATAATTGTGATGGCTAATGTATTGTCAAAAAATAGCTAACATACCACCACATAGCCTTTCAAATGTTAAAAATCATGTTTCAGACACATAGTTTACAAATCATATTTTAGAGATTTTCTTTAAGAACATCACTTGGCCACATGAAACCAGAGGAAATGAATTTTTGTGTGTGTGTATTCAACCTATTTAAAAAATTTATTTTTATTGAAGTACAGTTGACTTACAGTGTCATGTTAATTTGGGAAGTACAGCAAGTTGATTCAGTTTTATATATTTTAATCTTTTCCATTATGGTTTATCATATGATACTGAATATCGTTCTCTGTGCTATACAGTAGGACCTTATTGTTTATGCATTCCATATATAAAAGCTTACATCTGCTGACCCCAACCTCCCACTCCATCCCTCCCCCAACCCCCTTCCCCTTGGTAACCACAAGTCTGTTATCTATAAAATTTTAAGAGCAGATCAAGATGATCACCACAGATTTGTAGTTTTGTACATTTAATGTAGAATTTATTGTATATGCTTAATATCCACTGGATAAACATGGGCTTGTTTTATTTATTTATTATATTTAGCATAGTTCAAATATTAATAAATTAGTAGAAATCAAACGATTGTGATTCTTTTTAGGTTAGATGTAGATATTCTGAAAAAGAACATCACTATAGATAGTCTTACGTAAATAAATGTGACCTGTTTATAGACATATGTAGTGTAGAAAATGTCAACTTCAATTTGAATTGATGTTCCATAATTTTAAATACAGTATTCTACATAATATTTTGTAGGCCTTCTAATCATAAGGAGCAATGTCATAGATGAATGTAAAATATTTTTTAAACTGTTATTTCCCACTACACCTCATCCTTTTAAGCATAACAATGCATCAGTAGTAGAATACTCCAATGATTTTTATTGGCTTGTTTTAGATAAATTAAAAATAGTAGACATAATAAATATGCAAGATTATATTTTCTCATAACTTTATGTAAACATATTTTATAGAAAAATATCAGTTACAATATTATATTACATTTGAAAACAGTTAAAATACATGGAAGTGAGCAGTATCAAATCCATTTTAAGGTTATCACCTTTTTAAGAGCTCAACATTTTTAGTCATGAATAACTAGATGATAGTGTAAGCACTACTTTGAGTACTTTATTGATTGGGAGGTAGGGTAACTACAAGAAAAGCTTCAAAAAAAATGCCTAATTTATTATCTGAAGACTTTCCTTAGCAGGTCAATTAGCTAAAGATCTTATAAAAAGTGTTCACATCTTAGAACTACTAAGTAGTAGAATAATTGTACATATACTTTTGTATCATTTGTAATCAATAATTAACTACTGGAGGAACGAAAAATATGTTAATTCTGAGAAAGTACTTTGCGCCTGGCACTGTCCCTGGATTAGCTAATTGAATCCTCTAAAAAAAATTATTTTGACAGAAAATAAAATCATCCCAGAAAAGTATGCCCACAAAAATGATTAAAAACTGTGACACAACATTTCAAAATAATGTACACGAAATTAGGAAAATTACAAAGGACAACATTAATCAGCATTAGAGAAAATCAGAAATGAAGTGACAGTTTAGGAAATTATTAGAAATAATCATTTCAGAAATGAAGATTAAACTAGAAAGAACACTAGAACAAGTAAACATAGCAAGAAAAGCATTAAGAAAAAGTTAATGGGGCTTCCCTGGTGGCGCAGTGGTTGAGAGTCCTCCTGCTGATGCAGGGGACATGGGTTCGTGTCCCAGTCCTGGAGGATCCCACATGCCGCGGAGCGGCTGGGCCCACGAGCCATGGCCCCTGAGCCTGCGCGTCCGGAGCCTGTGCTCCGCAACGGGAGAGGCCAGAAGAGTGGGAGGCCCGCGTACCGCAAAAGAAAACCAAAAAAACAAAAAAACAAAAGAAAAAGTTAATGGAAGACCCATTTAAGAAAATATTATAAAAAAGATTTGCGACAAACATAAATCCTGAAGAAGTTTCCTACATACAAGTCATAGGCATCTCAGGAAAACCAAAGGAAAGGAAACACATACCCAGAACTATACTCAAGAAAACTTTCCTGCTGGTATTTGAAGCTGTATGTTGAAAGAGGTCATGTACCTAAGGACATCAATGTGGAATTACCCAAAGCAAGGAATACTCTAGTAAAATACTGGACTCTAAAGAAAGAAATACAAAAGTGTCATTTGGACACCTATGCCAAAAAAGAAAAATAAGAAAAAGACCGATTAGGGAACAAAATTGTTTATCAAACAACAGAACCTAACTCTAGAAAAAAATGTGGTAACATACTTATGGTACACAGGGAAGGAAAATGAGAGACACATGAACCAAAGATGTTACATTTAGAAAAACTAACTTTGGGTTAAAAGGACATAAAGAGTATTGTGAACATTGAAGAACTCCATTGTTTCCCTGAATCTTTCCTGACAATCTTCCATAGAATATACTTCAGACCCCCAGTTAACTAGAGATAAATAAAAGACTGGTGTTGAATATTCCACATGTACTCAGTCAGAACTAAAGATAAGTGATGGTTAAAAGGGATAAAGTATATCCTAAAAAAAATAAAATAAAATAAATAAATAAAAGGACATCCCCCTGGTGGTCCAGTGGTTAAGACTCTGCAAAGAGACAGAGCACAGTATGTAGTGTCTGTATACCTTGACTGTAAGTATAGGTTTGGGCGATATAGGCAATATAGATGATACGGATGTAGGGGATATGGACGTAGATATGTGTATTTTACATACACATATAATCATATGTATATGTAAAAAGGTATTATCAGAGAGCATATTCAAATTTTAAAAATTATTTTTATTACTCATATTTGTGGTGATAATGTTACTGTTGTTACTCTGAGATTGTCCTCTGTGTAAAATACATTAAAAAAATGAGCAATTATGATGGGATATTTTTATTCTATTATCCTCTATATCTTCAGGTATCAGGATTTTTGATGTAGAAAAGAGGCGAAGGGTGCAATATGGAAGAGACTTAATAAAAATTCTGTAGTCTTGAATTTGCATTGAAAGTATTAGTATTAACTTAAGAATTTTTTTTCTTGAAAACTACATTGTTATATGCTTGTGTATATGTGTGTGTGTATATATATATGTGTGTGTGTATACATATATGTGTGTGTATATATATGTGTGTGTGTGTATATATATATGTGTATATATATATATATATATATATATATATATATATATATATATAGTGTGTGTGTGTGTTCATCCTAGCTCTTCTGCTGTAAAGACCAAGAAGCAATCACTGAGCCAGTAGCAATTAGTACCTATGTAGCACCCAGATTATGTTACTGAAATATCATGTCCCACTAAAGAAAACCAAGGTTTCTTGGAGAAATGGCAGGTCTAGGACAAGATGAGTCTGAGATGTCTTTTCAAACCAGATAGCAAGCTATAAAAAGCTCTAGGTTTATGTCAAAAGAATTCAGAAAATAACTTGAAGAGGCCACTATTGAGTTAATTTGCAATTAATACATTAGTCATTGCAATGAATGGAAATTTATCAAACACATGTAAATCTATGAGTATAAATGATACTTTAAAAATTAATTGCTTTCCTTCAGAGAATGTGCAGCAATTAAATTATTATCTTGAAACCTAGTATATGAAATAAAAGAATCAAACATTTATCGTGCCTTTCTTAAATGGACTCTACCATTGGATAACAAAGTAGCAGACTGGGGATATGTCTTGTTAAAAAGTATCCCACCAGCTAAAATAGAAATGATAGATAAGTACATTTTGCAATTACAAATTAATAGATTTTAGAACTGAGTATCAATGGCTGCTAACAAATAAGGAAACAGGCTCAGATAGGTTAATGCAGTTTTATATAAGACATCATAGCTAGTAGGTACCAGAGTAAGAATTCAAATTCACATCATGTGGTTCCCACAGCCCAATTTCATCACTTTGTCTTAATTCAAGATTTTTTCTGGACCTTTACCAGGTGTTGAATGCTAGTTTAAAACAGTTTGTATTTTGTGATCAACCTTGATTTATCAGACAAGATTTTAAATGTTCATTAATATCACTTCCACTTGAGACACACAAAATCATCTCAGTAAATTTAAACCACATATTGAGAAAGTTATTACCTTATTCCCTGCTTCTGATTCTTAAGAAGAAATACTCATTTTTATACTAGCATATTTTTAGCAACCCACGTATTTCCAATAATTTTGTTTTTAACAAAAAGAATAGGTCTCATACTCAATGGCAAAGATATCTAACTAAAATTTAATAATATGCTTTTGTTTTGACTGTGTTTATTTTTATAATTAAGTCAAAACAATGAAAAGTTACATTGATTTTCATTACAGCAGCAATATAAAGCTCCATTCTTGTAATAAAGCAGCCGATTAACACAGCAGGTAAATTATAGTACGGATGGTAGGTATGTGATACAACAAAAATTATGATTAGTTCTCAAGTATATGGCATTTATGAAATACTGTACTAGGCCAAATTCTAATTTGATATTGTGTAGTTTAGTTAAAAAGAAATTTAAGTCGTGAATGATGAAGAAATAATGAAGTTTATATAAGTTGAGATTATCTTAAGTGTTATCATGCACATATATTTGAGTAGTATTTAAAAAATATTTAATGAACCAGAATACATTTTCAAAATAAAGTTATCCATAATTTAACAAGGAGAAGAAGTGGAGAAAAATAGACAATATGATGACATTTGCGGGTTGTTATTTCAGTTAAATTTTCATATTCATGAAGTTTATGTGATGAATGTAGGGTTATTATGGCTTCATCATAATTGCTTTTGAGCAAATATACAGGTAGGGTGATAGATATTTACTCTAGTAAGTGCTGAAAGGACTTGAGACTCCAGTTACAGATATTTCACATATTAGCCTACAAATTTCAAATGTATATAAGTCATAAGTCAAGAAAAGTATGTACTCACACACATACATATACATGCATGCACATACAATTCCTTTATTTTTGGAATTGATGAGTGAAACTTGTGGTCTTATTTAAATTTAAATCCCTGCTCTGCTGCTTTCTAGCTTTGCAGTCTTGGCCAATGTAGTTACCTCTCAAAGTCATTGGTAAAATGAGAATAATAATATAAATCTATTTTAGAGAATTGTTGGTAATGTTATATTTAATAATGGACGTAAAATGCTTAAAAATGCATATGGTTACTAATTCCAGTATTTTTTATGCCTAAAAAGAAAACATAGCAGAGAGAATAAATAGCCTGTGGATAATATGTATAGTATGGGTTATATAGATTTTTTCTTCAACTTCTCTGATTCTGGATACCAAACATGATAATCTCTATATAGCTATATCTCTAAGGAATATTCAGACAGGTTTCAAAAGCCTCCCAACACAATAGATATGCTGGTTCAGCTTAGGCTCTAAATTGGCTAGGAGGAAACACTCACACATACGTGTGAGCAGACCCCTACCACCAGCCCCTACCTACCTCCACCCACATCACTCATACAATAAAATTAAACTACATTTGGGATTTAACTGGAGTTAAACACTTTTTAAAAAGTGACAGAAGGAAGACACAACAGATATAACAGCACTACATATTTATATGCAGCAGAAATCAGTAATCATTTCACCTAAGTTCTTAACCCCGGGGTAGAATGATATAGAATCTGAAAAGTGCAGTTCTTAACCTCAGTATAAATTCACTTTGGGTTTCATCCCTCTTCTTGGGGAATTTATACCATGTAAGCCTTTAAAAAGAAATAGAGATCTGATTCTTTTTTATTCTCCAGCCAAAATCAGCATCAGTAAAGATACTTCTCAAACTGGGGGAAAAATGTAGGATCTGGGGAGGCAGAGTCAGTGTCTAGGTGTTACTTACTAATACCTTTGCCTCCAGCCTCCGAAAGCCCCAGAAAGCTCATTTAATCACTTTGTGTAGCTTCATTATTCAACTGTATGTTACCTATTAGGGCACTACACATCTCCTCCATTTCTTCAAGTCTAAGTGACACCTGGTGAGGGTCTCCATTAAAAAATACCTTCTTTTAGAATATTTGTATTCACTACTTCAGTGAGTCTTAGCGGGCAGGTAGGTGAGGTTAACAACTAAGGATGAGGTTAGTCAGGTAGAGTCCCCAAACAAGCTGATAGGACATGGTGAAAAAAAACAAAGTTAAAAGTAATGCGTTAAACTTTTTTCCCCAAGGTCAGCCCCTGTAACCATATTGAAGGAAGTCCCTTAAGAGATCAAATGTAATTTGATCCATTTCCAAAATACCCATAGCATTCCCTAGGATGATAGTTTGTCCTTCACATTGATCTTGTTAACTAGCCCCACAATGGCAGACACAACTTCCCTATTTTCCCTGAAACTCAGATGGCTAACTTTAAATTTGTTTAACCTTCAGGTGGAACTCTTGACTTTTTGACACTGATACAGAAACCGGTGTAATTTCAAAACACTCTTGTATATGGGCACTTTTCTTTCCATTTTTTTTTTTCCAAAATCTTTACAGAAGGTCCCCCTCACTCCTCAACCCATTCATTTTACTTTCTACAGGTAATGGATGGACTAAAATACTGTAAATAATCAGATTAAATAAAAGCAAAATTAAATACCTTTAATATTTTATTTTCAATTTTTTTAGGGGTGTATCTGTGTAAATAGCGGACAAAATAAAGTTGTCAGGATGGGAAAATACGTGTGTATATATACCTTGTATATTTGACCTCTAAAGACATTACTGAATCAATTTTTTTGAGTAGTTAGCCAAGGTAGCATTAAACAGTTGACTTCCAGTTCAGCAAATACATACAAATCACCACACTGCTTTTATCTACAACTTTTCATGTTGAAAATCACATTTTAGTCTGCCCTATGGGATAGCTATGTGTACTAGTCAATTCAATATTATATAATCATATTTATGTTAATTTAAAAGCAAGAAGTGAGAGGTCATTGAGGAATACTCAATCTGGCTTATGGTAGTCAGCCGTCATCACAGTTACTTTGTTGTTACCAACTTTAGAAATGAGTTTTAAAGTTTATTTTTCAAGTTCATCTATTCAGAAAGAATTAATTTAAAAGCTATTTTATTTATATGACTTGTCTTCCTCATGATTCATATTTGGTCTGGCCTTCAGGCAAAAGCAACGTTAGCTTGCCTAGGGGAAGCTCATTTAGTTTGATAGTGGTAATGTTTTTGACAGCTGGTAATTTGCTTATTTACATCTTACTGATTAGATTTTCTAATGCAACAGTTACTCATGTAACCTAATAATCTGCAGTTAAAGAATCCTTATTTCCCGTTAATTGTGCCACTAAGAGAAAATAAACTTTAACATTTTTTCTTCATTATTATCATTAATATTGTGAGATTTTTCTCATCTCAGTATGATAGTGTTTATTATTTCCTGCATAGGATAATCGAGATCCACCTTTGATGTTGCAGAATTTTTTTCCAGTTCACCAGCTATTACTATAGATTTGCACCTTACAAACAACTTCAGTAGTGATGGTGCTTTAGCTACTAGGGTTATCTTGGGATCAGACATCCTGAAAAAGTTTAACAACATGTTGTTTAGCTGCTTCAGAATATGCAAAAGGTCTTTTCTTTTTTTCAGCCAATAAGGCATTTTGGGGGCAAATGGTCCTTTAAATATGTTCATAGGAATATATTATATTCAAATAGATTTACATAAATGTAACAAAGCAGTTTAGCAATTATGAAACACTTGGTAGTTCATTTGTGGTAAAACATAAGGCTATTTATTAAATATGTAAAGTGGTTGATTTGGATGAAGATGTTTCCAATAAAAGATGAATTGTGCTTGTTTTACTGTGGCAATATCCATTAACAAGTCTTTATGAAAAAACATTTCCTAAATTTAAATGTATTGGTTTAGATTTTTTAACAGAAAAATTGTTTAGCGTAAAACATGTTGGATGATTAGACATGAAATTTGTCAGCTTCTCTCAGACTGGTCAAGGAAACAAATATTTCAGTTATTTTTATAGGCTGTAATGATGCCCCTACAACAAAGACTATTCTTTGAAATAGGTTGTCCTGGTATAAGAAGTGTTCTCAAGTGGTAGAAATCATATAGGCAACATAAAATATGTGAGTTAAGATCAGCATCATTGAAGACCACTACAGCTTCTACTTACCAGTTTTGACCACAGTTTACTTCCAGTTTGTGTTCCCACAATAGAACAGCTCTTATATATGTATTTTCTCTAAGACTATTATAATCCTGAAGAATAGAGGAGGAAGCTAGTACCATCTCTCTTTTAATAGAAGGGTTATCAAGGGATTAAAATAGTTGTGTAGCATCCCTGAAGCCAAAATCTAATAAGTGGAATATCCAGGATTAGAAAGTGATTTGTTTTGCTTCAAAATCAGACCTTTTTGCACAATCCCATGCTCCCTCCCATGTCAGTGTTGTAACTACTCCAGGCCAAAGAGGACAGACAAGTTGAGGAGGCTGGTGGTGGTAATTACCAAGTTATGAGATTCCTTATTCAGAATTGTTTCACTCAAATAATTCTTCCCAGGAATACAGTGGTGAATAAGACAGTCACATAGCACAGGGAGATCAGCTCAGTGCTTTGTGACCAGCTAGAAGGGTGGGATAGGGAGGGTGGGAGGGAGGGAGATGCAAGAGGGAAGAGATATGGGGGTATATGTATATGTATAGCTGATTCACTTTGTTATAAAGCAGAAACTAAAACACCATTGTAAAGCAGTTATACTCCAATAAAAATGTTAAAAAAAAAAAGACTAGCCTATTTCATATAGGAATAGATATGTGTGTGTGTGTGTGTGTGTGTATCCATAGGGTATACAAATCGACTTATTATACTAATGCACTCTAAGTACTAGTAAGTATAATTATGTAATGCAGAAGGATTGATTAAGGATAAGCTTTTTATACTTAATAACTGAAGAACAAGTGGAACCACTATAGCTGAGGTTGTAGATAGAAGTAGAACTGAAGGACAATAGACAGTGGATAATATAACAGACACAAAGGACAGCATGGCACTCCCCACCCAACATTCGAGGTCTCTAGAAGTCCTTTTGGCAGCAATACTTAACACTGTTGTTTGTTTCCATTGGTTTCTTTTTTTTTTTTTTTTAACATTTTTACTGGAGTATAATTGCTTTACAATGGTGTGTTAGTTTCTGCTTTATAACAAAGTGAGTCAGTTATACATATACATATGTTTCCATATCTCTTCCCTCTTGTGTCTCCCTCCCTCCCACCCTCCCTATCCCACCCCTCTAGGTGGTCACAAACCACCGAGCTGATCTCCATATGCCATGGGATTGCTTCCCACTAGCTATCTATTTTACATTTGGTAGTGTATATATGTCCATGCCACTCTCTCACTTTGTCACAGCTTACCCTTCCCCCTCTCCATATCCTCAAGTCCATTCTCTAGTAGGTCTGTGTCTTTATTCCCATTTTACCCCTAGGTTCTTCATGATCTTTTTTTTTTTTTTCTTAGATTCCATATATATGTGTTAGCGTATGGTATTTGTTTTTCTCTTTCTAACTTACCTCACTCTGTATGACAGACTCTACGTACATCCACCTCACTACAAATACCGCAATTTCGTTTCTTTTTATGGCTGAGTAATATTCCATTGTATATATGTGCCATATCTTCTTTATCCATTCATCTGTCAATGGACACTTAGGTTGCTTCTATGTCCTGGCTGTTACAAATAGTGCTGCAATGAACATTGTGGTACATGACTCTTTGAATTATGGTTTTCTCAGGGTATATGCCCAGTAATGGGATTGCTGGGTCATAGGGTAGTTCTATTTGTAGTTTTTTAAGGAACCTCCATACTGTTTTCCATAGTGGCTGTATCAATTTACATTCCCACTAACAGTGCAAGAGTGTTCTCTTTTCTCCACACCCTCTCCAGCATTTATTGTTTCCAGATTTTTTGATGATGGCTATTGTGACCAGTGTGAGATGATATCACATTGTAGTTTTGATTTGCATTTCTCTAATGATTAATGATGTTGAACATTCTTTCATGTGTTTGTTGGCAATCTGTATATCTTCTTTGGAGAAATGTCTATTTAGGTCTTCTGCCCATTTTTGGATTGGGTTGTTTGTTTTTTTGCTATTGAGCTGCATGAGCTGCTTGTAAATTTTGGAGATTAATCCTTTGTCAGTTGCTTCATTTGCAAATATTTTCTCCCATTCTGAGGGTTGTCTTTTGGTCTTGTTTATGGGTTCCTTTGCTGTGCAAAAGCTTTGAAGTTTCATTAGGTCCCATTTGTTTATTTTTGTGTTTATTTCCATTTCTCTAGGAGATGGGTCAAAAAGGATCTTGCTGTGATTTATGTCATAGAGTGTTCTGCCTATGGTTTCCTCTAAGAGTTTGATAGTGTCTGGCCTTACATTTAGATCTTTAATCCATTTTGAGCTTATTTTTGTGTATGGTGTTAGGGAGTGTTCTAATCTTATACGTTTACATGTACCTGTCCAGTTTTCCCAGCACCACTTATTGAAGAGGCTGTCTTTCCTCCAGTGTATATTCTTGCCTCCTTTATCAAAGATAAGGTGACCATATGTGCGTGGGTTTATCTTTGGGCTTTCCATCCTGTTCCATTGATCTATATTTCTGTTTTTGTGCCAGTACCATACTGTCTTGATTACTGTAGCTTTGTAGTATAATCTGAAGTCAGGGAGCCTGAATCCTCCAGCTCCATTTTTTGTTCTCAAGATTGCTTTGGCTATTAGGGGTCTTTTGTGTTTCCATACAAATTGTGAAATTTTTTGTTCTAGTTCTGTGAAAAATGCCAGTGGTAGTTTGATAGGGGTTGCATTGAATCTGTAGATTGCTTTGGGTAGTAGAGTCATTTTCACAATGTTGATTCTTCCAATCCAAGAACATGGTGTATCTCTCCACATGTTTGTATCATCTTTAATTTCTTTCATCAGTGTCTTATAATTTTCTGCATACAGGTCTTTTGTCTCCTTAGGTAGGTTTATTCCTAGATATTTTATTCTTTTTGTTGCAATGGTAATTGGGAATGTTTTCTTAATTTCATTTTTAGATTTTCATCATTAGTATATAGGAATGCCAGAGATTTCTGTGCATTAATTTTGTATCCTGCTACTTTACCAAATTCATTGATTAGCTCTAGTAGTTCTCTGGTAGCATCTTTGGGATTCTCTATGTATAGTATCATGTCATCTGCAAACTGTGACAGCTTTACTTCTTCTTTTCCAATTTGGATTCCTTTTATTTCTTTTTCTTTTTTGATTGCTGTGGCTAAAACTTCCAAAACTATGTTGAATAAGAGTGGTGAGAGTGGGCAACCTTGTCTTGTTCCTGATCTTAGTGGAAATGCTTTCAGTTTTTCACCATTGAGGATGATTTTGGCTGTGGGTTTGTCATATCTGGCCTTTATTATGTTGAGGAAAGTTCCCTCTGTGCCTACTCTCTGCAGGGTTTTTATCATAAATGGGTGTTGAATTTTGTCGAAAGCTTTCTCTGCATCTGTTGAGATGATCATATGGTTTTTCTCCTTCAATTTTTTAATATGGTGTATCACGTTGATTGATTTGCGTATATTGAAGAATCCTTACATTCCTGGAATAAACCCCACTTGATCATGGTATATGATCCTTTTAATGTGCTGTTGGATTCTGTTTGCTAGTATTTTGTTGAGGATTTTTGCATCTATGTTCATCAGTGATATTGGCCTGTAGTTTTCTTTCTTTGTGACATCCTTGTCTGGTTTTGGTATCAGGGTGATGGTGGCCTTGTAGAATGAGTTTGGGAGTGTCCCATTGGTTTCTTAAAGATTGAATGGTACATCCATTGCAAATGACTCCTGATGATTTGGTCTCTACAAATATGAGTTAGACATATTAGACAGCGATATTAGACAGCGATATTCCATGGTCAAATCTATTTTTATAGCTCTTTAGCTGACTTCTCTATTCACCCTCCTAATGGTAAACATTGCCAAGGTTCTTTGCTCTCTTTTGACTCTCTATTCACTTCCACAGTTTTATCTTTATTTCAAATCTGCAGTTGAATTTTACATTAATATCTTCATTTTTTATCTGTCTCTTGATATATATTTTATAATTTCCAATTTTAAAAATATTCCATTACAACCTCAAATGTATATCCAACATGAGAGGCACCATATTCCCTTCATATCCACTTCTTCAATTAATCTTTAATCTTTGTTACTTCTAATCCAAAATGGTTATGGAGTGTGCAATAGTTGTGAACAAGTTTAAACATAAATATCTGATTAAGAGTGGCTTAAACAAACTGGAGTTCATATATTTTCATGAAAAATAAAGCTAAATCGTTGCCAGTGTCGGTTCAGCCACAGGGGAATTCAGAACAGAGAATCTATCTTCTCGCACTGCTCTTGCCTTTTCTTTGAGATCTTCCCATGAGCTTCCCAGGAGACTTCTCATGTTCAGTTTTTCTGAATCTCTTACCCACCTGTTCTTTGATATCGGTGGATTTTTAGTCCTTATCTGAACAAAAGTCAGGATGTGTTAATAAGAAGAGGATCGGGAATATTGTATTGGCCAACCCAATATAAATATGCGTGTGTACAGGGTCTCGGTCACAACACCACTGAGACATTGTTGCCTGCTTGCCCAATTGTTAGTAATTTCAATAACCTTTCAAATAAGATCCATAAATCACTCTTTGCTGCTGTAAATTTACCCTCATCTCATTTTAATCTGATCCCCAATAATGCTTTTTATCTAATAGCCTCTGCATTTGTGAACCTTTTTAGGATGAGAATCACAATTCCCTCTAAGAGCTACTTCTATACAAGTCACTCCACTATGTGTTGAGTGAATATATTAATTTGGCTCACTCTAAGTTTCATTATGTTGGGTATTTCTTTCCTACTTTATTTTCTTCTCCAGCTTCCTGTGTTCCCTTACAGAAGTCCAATGATGATGGTGCTCTTCAGCTCTATTTTTCATTCAATAAAAGAGTACTTTTTTGAGTTTAAGCGAAGCATTAATGTTCATGACTAAGAGGTTGATACACATATTTGAAAGGTCATTCTTCCTTTGTGAATAGAGCAATTAGGTACCATTTTAACCAAATTGCTTTTTAAGCTGAAAAAGTTAGCATCTTGTTTTCACTGACAAAATAGCTTTTCTAGCACAAATAATGAATGCATAAAAGTGAGAAATCTAAATATGTATAAACTGTAAGTTACAATAGATGAAAAGAGTTTGAAATATTTAAATTACACATTTTATTTTGTGAAAATTTATCTAAAGGTATTTCTGCAGATAGCATTTTTACAGCTGACCTGATTTCCACTTAAATGAGCTGGTAAAAAGTATTGGTCTGAGAGCAAAATCTGTCAAGTCAGACTGCCTTAAATTTAAACCTTGTTCACCACTGTTCTACCTCTGCTGCCTCTGTTCTACCACTGTAGTTGCCCAGAAAGTCAGTTAACCAGTAGTCCAATCCCTTACTAACAGTGACTAATGAGATCATTACTGTAAGTTTGCTCAGTGAAGAGCAGTGGGCTAAGCACTTCATGCCTTAACTCTTGCAGCCCTAAATTAACATTGTGAGGTTGTTTATATCACTCGGGGCTTGCAAATGTTGAAACATTTGCTCAAGGCCACAGAGCAAATGGCAGAATTGGGGTGCAAACCTAGGTAAGCCTGGCCTTGGAGCCTGTGGTCCTAACTACTATGATATTGTTACTCATTAAAATGGGAATGTGCATATTTAACTGCAAAGTGTCTGTGATCACTTTAGATATTACATAATGGTACTGTATAAACTACACGGTATTTTATGAATGTACAGTATTATCATTACTAATTTTAAAACAAAATTTATATATAATCATTATTTAACCTTTAGGACAGCTACTTATACATCATGGTAATTGTTAATTTTTTCTATGCAATAAATACTTCAAATGCATATGTAAAAATGGTAAAATTAAACAAGATTAAAAATTCTATTTTGTCACCAAATTATATTCAAATAATTCGTATATAAAAAAATTAACCCTGCCTGTCTCTTCCAAGTACGTAGTATGCTAAAGAAGAAAGTGTTGTGTTAAAACTACAAGTCTTGTTTAGATTATGTGCCTTTTTATTCATGAGGTTTTTAATGTAACTTCTCTCCCTAAATCATTAACAATTTATGTATTCATTAAATATTTACTGAGCCACCTACATCATGCTAAGCACCGAGTGACATAATAATTGAGAGATTTTACCTTAAAATAGTCAAGAGAAGGTGACTGTGCCTTTCTAACTGAAAATTTGTAGTGTCATTTAAAAGCTGTATCAAATTTTCTATACTATAGGAATTTTAGAATACTTTCACGAAATCATGACATCAGTAGAGAGCAAATTTACTTTTTAACATTTTTAGAAATCAGTTATTTGTGTTGCAGATACATTAATGTATGGTTCAGTTGCTTTGGGATGCTGACTCACAGGTGGGCTTTAGAGTTGGGGAATGAAGTATAGTGTGGTGCCATGTCATGAAATATTGCACAATTACGTAATTATCTTGTCCTATTCCAGAAATGGAGACTCTTTTAGCTAAAATAGCTCTGAGAGCGCGCGCGCGCGAGAGAGAGAGAGAGAGAGAGAGAGAGAGAGAGAGAGAGAGAGAGAGAGAGAGAGAGGTGAATGTAGAGAGGTGGGACTGAACATAGATTATGGTACTTATTTCTAGTGAAAAATAGTTCTTTCTGGGCTTAGAAGCTGATCAAAAACAACTATCAGATAAGATAACCTTTGTGAATTAAAAAAAACCCTTTATTTCTGATTAAGTGAATTTTAACATTGGAATGTAGCAGGCATTTATATGTGTCCTAGTCCTGCTTCCATGGCTCAGATAAAAGAACTCAGTTAAGATAGGTGCCTGAAAATCTCTTCTGAGATGGTGTAACACTAAATAAAACCTAGATCTCCTGCCTTCTCTAATTTATTGTAAGAGTACTATGTCAGGCTCTTACGTCCAGTTAAAATACTTAAAGTCTGCTATCAGAACACTTATGAGCTCCGTTTAATAATCAGTTTCTCTTTTTTGATTTGCTATGTATTTTCACGTTTAATAAGTGGGAAAAACAGTCCCTTCCCAGATAGCTCCCCCTCCTCCCCCACTCCCCAAAACTACATTTGTAAATTAAAAAAAAAATGTATTTTCCCACTACAGTTGCCATTGGCACACTGGGCAGAGATCCTAGAAATTAAGAAGGCACCAGTTATGCTTCACTGTAAGCTTCTTAATTAAAACAGTGCTAACCTTGCTGGCCAGCAGGTTTCATCTATAATGGAAGGTCACTTTGGTGAGTGGAAATTTTACTGCTGTATCTGAAATGAAAAATTAAAAAAAAGGAAAAACTGTTGCTAACTGTTGGTGGAGGTAATGTCCCATTGATATAAGAGACAAGAGATAATTATTTCTGAATTGCAGATATTAAGAGACAATCTAATGAAAAAAGTAGTTTCTTGAGTTCTGCAGTAATATGGAGAATGATGAAATATTTTGTGTTTCTTACAAGAGTTTGACATTTTTTACAACCAATGAAGATTACCACTTAACATTTTACTGACTTACCTTGTTTATCAGAGAGCTCATTTAAATGAGGAAAGTATTAACATGAGTATTTTCCCCAAATCACTTGCTTAATATTCCCCTGACGTTTCAAGTGATTTGACATATCTTTTCTACTTGCATAATCCTTACATTTTGGCAACACATTTCCTTCATGATAGATTCTGGAATTTATAATAATTAAACAGAAATGGATATGCAGTAAAGTATGTTTTAGAAAGGTTTTCCTTGATTGTATTAAACTTTATGGAGGTACGTTTTCAAAGTAAATTCTGTGTGGCTTAATAACATTGGGTTGGCTGAAAAGTTCATTCAGTTTTTTCCGTAAGATGGCTCTAGTAGCACTTCGTTGTCTTTAACTTCATTCAAAACAATTTTGTTAGATTGCATTGTGAAAGCTGTCATATCAGCCTGTATTTAAACAAAAGACATCAAAATTGGTGAATTTTTGTGTAGCCATTTTGATATTGAAGATGGAAGAAAAACAACATTTTCGACATATCATGCTTTTTTTTTATTTCAAGAAAGGTAAAAACTTAACCGAAATGCAAAAAAAAAAATTTGTGCAGTGTACGGGGAAGGTGCTGTGACTGATTGTGTTAAACGTTGTTTGTGAAGTTTCGTGCTGGCGATTCCTCGCTGGATGATGCTCCAAGACCAGTTGAAGTTGATAGCGATCAAATCGAGACATTAATTGAGAACAATCGACGTTACACCACGCGGGAGATAACCGAGATACTCAGAATATCCTAATCAAGCGTTGAAAATCATTTACACTAGCTTGGTTTTATTAACTGCTTTGATGTTTGGGTTCCACATAAGTTAAGCAATAAAAACCTTCTTGACTGTATTTCTGCATGCGATTCTCTACTTAAACGTAATGAAAATGTTCCATCTTTAAAACATATTGTGTCGGGCGATGAAAAGTGGACACTGTATAATAATGTGCAATGGAAGAGATGGTGGGGCAAGCGAAATGAAACACCACGAACCACACCAAAGGCCCAGTCTTCATCCAAAGAAGGTGATGTTGTGTGTATGGTGGGATTGGAAGGGAGTCCTCTATTATGAGCTCCTTCCATAAAACCAATTGATTAATTCCAACAAGTACCGCTCCCAGTCAGACCAACTGAAAGCAGCACTCGACAAAAAACGTGCAGAATGAGTCAACAGAAAACGCATACTCTTCCATCAGGGTAATGCAAGACCACATGTTTCTTTGATGACCAGGCAAAAACTGTTACAACTTGGCTGGGAAGTTCTGATTCATCTACCATATTCACCAGACATTTCGTCTTCGGATTTCCATTGATTTCGGTCTTTACAAAATTATCTTAATGGAAAAATTTTCAATTCCCTGGAAGACTGTAAAGGCACCTGGATCAGTTCTTTGCTCAAAAAGATAAAATGTTTTGGAAAGATGGAATTATGAAGTTGCCTGAAAAATGGCAGAAGGTAGTGGAACAAAAGGGCAAATATGTTGTTCGATAAAGTTCTTGGTGAAGATGAAAAATGTGTCTTTTATTTTTCCTTAAAAACTGAAAGCATCGTTTGGCCAACCCAATATTATATTTGGTTACCTGACCATCCCTGTTTATAATTAAATATGATCAGTGTAGTATCTGGTAGTCCAAATTTTATAAAATACATGTCTATATCCTCATATTTATATATATATATATATATTTATTTATATAGAGGTATATATGTATTTGTGTGCATATAAATAGCCCCTCATCTCTCTCTCTCTCTCTCTCTCTCTCTATATATATATATATATATATATATGAGGTCCTGAGAGACTATAAGATAAAAGTTTAATGGGTATAGCTATTGGGGATGCACAGTTGAATAGAAGAATCAATTCTTGACGTCTTAGGCTTTATAGTTTAGTGAGGTGAATTACTAAATGGTTAGGCTTACCCACAAACAGTCCCTGAACATATGTATGTAAGTGACCTCTAGGATGTAGAACAGAGAGATAAATAAGTAGAGATGACCCAAATATTAGAACATCAGACTTTTCACAGCTGGAGCCCAGATGTTAAGTTTGTGTTATGTAGTTACCTGAGGAGCACATTATTGCTTTATGTTATGGAGTGAGTTGACTTCAGAGTCTAAGAACAAAATAGACTATTTTTCTCGGCATCCATCAACTTGTTATTCTGTGTCCTTGCATTTTGAAAATTACTCAGGCTGACTCTATTCTCATGTAAGCTGAACCATAACCATTAACTCTAATCATTATGGTCTTTTGATAGTGAGTACTATGTGTTTGAGTTTTCTACCAAAATGTATTCTGATGAAAATGCCATGAAAAGCATCTCTGTGATTTATAGGGAACTCTGTAAGTCATGCAATGGCCTGACCAATTTCTTGAGAGACAGTTACTTATACTTAGTTTCTTTTTGTTTAAAAAACAGTAGTTTGTCTTCTCTAACAAGTGGACTTGTTAAACCTTGTAAACTTAAAATGATATTTGATAAATCAGTCGATAAAATGGAACTTGATCCTCACAATCACAAATGAAACTAATTTTCTTAATCCAACAAAGGTTTTGTTAACTTACTCTTCAAAGGCTACAAGGATGCCTCCTTTGTTTACTTTGAGAAACTCACCTTTCTTCAGATTACTTAAAATTAACAACCAAAGGGATGTAATGAGAGCCACAGTGAGATTCACATGATTTTTAAGTTCAGAATAGGTTATGGAAGGACAGCCTTTGACAAAAGAAAAATCCCTTTGGAGTTTAAGTACAGTACATTTTCATTCTTCTTTGGTATTTGAAGAGACTTTTTTTAATCCTCTTTAGCTTGCTTAGACTTGATGAAACATAGAGAAAAGCTTTATGCTGGTGCTTTAGTTCATCAGAAAGGACTTATGTGTATGAAAGCATTTTCCTTACTATGAATGTGTTCTGGGAACTCACCATTTAAAAAAAAAAATCTCTTATATTTGTTACTAAAAGACCTTTAAAATTTAGACTTGTTAGATGATGGAAGTGCCTAATATTTACTCTTGATAGATGACTTTTAAATGTGTCCAATTCTTTATTTCTTTTTAAATGGAAAAAAAAATCAGTCAAGTGGCTCTTTCATCTGAAAGTCTTTCTTATTTAAATGCATTCTAAACTCTTAGTATAGAAGCAAGAGATTATGCCTGAGCAGTTATCAAAAAGCTCTACTAATCATTTATCTCCTTGTATTAAAGACATAAATGCTTGTGTTGCGTATCTCTTAAGAAATGTTCATTAAATTTTTGAGTGACTATTGCTTTGCAAGCTTTAGATTTGATTGGTAAATGTTTCATTATCAGCTGGAAATGTGGATGACCACATTTATTGACACGTAAATAGTAAGTATGATCTTTAGGATATATTCATGGCCCTTTCAACAGTACATAAACTGGGCAAAGTATAATTGAACACCTAATATCAATGAAGTACCACTCAAACAGCCAAAATTCATTTACTGAGTATTTTCTATGTGTTAGACTGAGCAACAAAAATCAAATAAATGGTTTCTGTATTCCAGAAACTCATGGCCTATAGACACAATCCTTTCATCCATCTACTTTCAGATCATGCATTCTTACTTACAGGTCTGTATTTTACAGTTGTAAATCATTTCAAGGTACTTTGAAAATAATGAAGTGATCCTTTGCTGTTGCCATTTTCTCTGAAGGAATCTCTGATTCCAGGTCACTCTAGTTTCTTTTTTTCCCAAATGGCTCCAAGTTCATATAAGTTTGAGGAATGTTAAATAAAACTAAAGTGAATTCTTTTTTTCTAAGCTCAGTGTATCTCAGACATTTTGTAGCACAAATGGACTTTAAGATAATTCAAAAGGGATGTAGAATGCAGGATTTTCCAAATGCATTGTACTCTGGAAATTTTACTCTATTTTGATACAGATATTTTTGCAATTAAATATATATATACACACACACATATGTATAACATAATTTTTTCTTAATGTGTAATTTAGGAATTTCAAGTGGGTGGTCCTGTTTAGGAACAGTTGAGCAAGGATATTTGCAGACTACAAGAGGTTTCTATTTGTACTTCAAAGCAGATTTAATCAATTTCTTTTTTCCCTGTGTTTCTACGTCTTCTTTTTTATTTTTATTTTTGTTTTTTATTTTGTCTTTGTGAATATCAAAGTTCAGTGAAAGCCCTTGATCCAAACAATCTCTCTAGTAGACTCAATGTCCTTATATTATTATTATTTTTTGTTGTTGTTTTCCTTGCTTTGTCCTTCGATTAAGGCCCTAAACTATCTTTGTACTTTTAACTCTTTGTTGATTCTTATTGGGACATCATTCTCTCCCCAGCTACTTTCTATGTATACTAAAACTTTATTTTATCTAAGCTTTGTCTTCCTCCATGCCCCTCCTCCCTCTTTATTTATTTAATGTAAACAGAACTGCTTGTTTTTCTATGAATCTGACCTCAGTAACAGTTGGCTTTTTCTTAGTTCTCATTAGTGTTTATGGAATACTGAACCAACACCACATCCTATGATTTTCCTCATTTGCAGCCTACAGAATACAGCATATCATTCTTTCAGAACTTATACTTACTGATTTATAGGTGGCTGTCTTCATTCTTGGAGGTCGTTGGTATTAGCCTTTCAGTGTTCCTTTCTAATCTCATGTCTTTAGACGATTATGGGCACTTCAATATTCTCTGAATAATATTCTATACTTAAGAGTTTCAAATTCCAGTGCTCTTCATTTTCACCCCACTGGTTAATTCATTTAAAGATCTACATTCTATAATGGCTTTCTATATAAAATCTTTAATTTTGAAATTTGGCTCTATCCAAAACTTCATCACTTCACCTAATCTGTTAGCATTTAACAGACACTTCAACCTGATTGCAAACCTTCATTTATTTTCCATATGGAAGTTAATTATTTTTATTTTAAAAATAAAAATGGTGGAAGGAACTTGATAGTCAATGACTTTGAAAAATTGTAGGTGAGATACAGTTTCAATTCTGTAGGAATTCATAGTTTTTATTATACTCTTATGCTGTATGAGTTCCTATGATGTTCTAATATGTAAAATTTTCCAACTTTATTTGATTACAAAATATTTTTCCTTCATTATCTCTTAGGATCAGTTTGCCACCCATCACACTTTGGTAATTTGGGTGATACTGTTCTAATCTCTGGTTCTCTCTTTATTTCCAAAGATTCTTACTGATTTTACTTCAATCTTTGCTGGGCCTGGCCCACAAATCGGTCGTTTCATCTGCTTTATTTCTTGTTGACTCTTCTTTATGTATGGCGTATTCCAAACATCCACTTTTTCTCCATTTCTGCTTCTAGGCTGCTACGTGCTATTGGAGAAAATAGCCTAACAACATTAATTTGCTCCATTAAAATTTATGATTGTCAGACTCAGTGTGGGCCATCAATAATACTTGGTAAATGTTTTCTTTGTTGTGTTTTCCTCCCTTGTCTATCCTCTCTAGTGGCTATTCTATGAGACTCCAACACTCTTTTGACCTTTTCAAATTTTGCTAACATCTGAATCTCTTATATTCAGAAAATTAGTGCATGCAGACTTTAACCATTTAACTTTCATTGCACCCTAAATCCGCCATTTTCTAACTACATTATTCCTTCCTTCCCCATTTTATGAGAGGAAATGATCATTTTTATTGAAGCTAGCCTCTTTACATTTGCATTATTTAGTCTACCTTCTTCCATTTGTCTAGATTCTTCCTCCAGTATCCCTTTTTGTTCATCTTTGATCCTTTCCCTCTTTTCCAGCACCTTCTCTTCAATATAGACTATCTCAAACATCAGCCTCTTCCTTAAGCAACAAGTAGTTGCTATATATATGTATATATATATACTTTATAAATATATTTTATAAATGTTTAATACATATTCTATAAATAGGTTATATATAGTATTTTCTTATAAAAGGAAATCAATTTGTGGTAGAAAATTTGGAGAACACACAAAAAAGTTAAAAACAACAAAATTTTTTTACCTAGAGGTAAAAGTATTAGCATTTTGGTTTAAAGTCACTCATTATATATAATATAAACATTTATTTATATTATAAACAGGGCATAAGAGTGTGCTATATAAATATACATATATATTTTTTGACTGCGCTGGGTCTTTGTTGCGGCGCTCGCAGGCTCTTTGTTGCAGGCTTCTCTCTAGTTGTGGCACATGGGCTTCTCTAGTTGTGACGCACGGGCTCCACATCATAAGAGCTCAGTAGTTGTGGTGCGCGGGCTTCTCTAGTTGTGGTGCCTGGGCTCCAGAGCACACGGGCTCAGTAGTTGCAGCACACAGGTTTAGTTGCCCTGCAGCATGTGAGATCTTAGTTCCCCAACCAGGGATCAAACCCATGTCCCCTGAACTGGAAGGTGGATTCTTAACCATTGGACCACCAAGGAAATCCCTATATTTTTTAATTATAAAATTGAGCTCATATTATTTGAAACTAAAGAGTGAGTCTATTGCCTTTCCTCTCATATCTCCTGTTTACTATTCAAATAATTATATTCAGACTTTAATCTCAATAACTTCACAAAACCTGATTTAGAGTGACTTTACCAGTAGGGTCTTATATATTAAAATCAATGTCTTTTTCTTAGCCCTCATTGTCCTTGCATCCCTGAAGACCTTGAAGATTTGTTTTGAAGTCCTTTCTGACTTTAGTTTCCATATTCAACACTCTACAAATATTTTGTCTACCTTTCTGATTTTTTTTTCCCTTTTTGGACATCCTTTAGATCCTTATCCCAATTCTCATATTTGATACTCTTTGGTTTTTGCACATTCTGTTCACCTCTTCCAACTGTACATTTCCTCTCTGGGCATTCTCATACATTTTTTTTAGCTTGAGCTATTTCCAAATGCTTATTTTCCTCAAATTTATATGACTACTCTACAAATTATAATGGCAAGGGAATGAAAAGACAAGTCACAGACTGGGAGAGAATATTTATAAAGACACATGTGTTAGAGAACTGTTAATCAAAGTATACAAAGAACTCTTAAAACTCAGTAATAAGAAAACAACCCACTTTAAAAAATGGGCCAAAGGCCCTGCACCTCCCCAAAGCAGATACACAAATGGCAAGCATGTGAGAACATGCTCCACATCATATGCCATTAGGGAAACACAAGATGAAAGTGAGGTACTTCGACACACCTATTAGAATGGCCAAAATATGGAACACTTACCGCAAGATGCTGATGAGCATGTGAGGCAGCATTAACTCTGATTTATTGCTTATAGGAAATAAAAGTGGTACAGCCACTTTGGAAGACAGTTCGGTAGATTCTTATAAAACTAAACATGCAGTCTAGTGATCCCACTCCTTGGTGTTTATCCAGAGGAGATGGAAACTTATGCCCACACCAAAACTACATATAGATGTTTATAGAGCATTCATTATAATTGACCAAAGTTGGAAGCAGCTGAGATGTAGTTTAATAGGTGAATGGATAAACTGTGGTGCATCTAAACAATGGAATAGTATTCGATGCTAAAAAGAAAAGAGCTCTAAAGTCATGAAAAGACGTGGAGGAATATTAAATGCAAATTCGTAAGTGAAAGAAACAAATCTGAGAGAATGATATACTGTATGTTTCCAATTACATGACATTCAAGAAAAGGCAAAACTATGGAGACAGTGGTTGCCAGGGGTTGGAGGGATGTGGAGGGATGAATAGGCAGAGCACAGAGGGTTTTGGGGGCAGTGAAATACTCTGTGTAATACCCTACTGATGGATACATTTGTCCAAACCCATGAAATCACAACACAAAGAGTGAACCGCACTATGAACTATGGATTTTGGCTGATTATGACATGTCAGTATAGATTCATCAATATTAACAAATGTACCACTCTGGTGGCGGGTGTTGAGAATCAGGAAGGCTATTTCTGTGTGGAGGAAGGCAGGCTATTTAGGATATCTTTGTACCTTCCCTTAATTTTGCTGTGAACTTAAAATTGCTCTAAAAATATAAAGTCTTTAAAAATTGTATATGATTACTTTCTATTCTCTCTTGCACATCAGAGCCTTATATTTCCTGCATATCCTCTTGGATATTTATTCCTCTATATTTCCTCTCAAACATAATATATCTGAAATTCAGCTGTCTGCCATGCAAACCTGGAATCATTTTCCATGTTCTACTGAGAAACCCATGTGAGGCACCCTGGAATTCTCTCTGGCTCTCCACTCCATTATATTACAGAGTATGAGCAAGTTTATCTTTTAAAAGTTTCTCAAATGTTCCGGCTTCTTTGTTGTTGTTTTCTTTTGACTAAGAGAACCATGGTTTTACAGGACAAAAACTTACTGTAATTTTGTGGTCCTGTTTAAGAGTGCAAACATATTTGAAAGTGAATATCTAATTAGAATGTTAAGCGTAATGACAAGAAATTGCACATTTTAAAAGACTAACAAATACTTCAAAATTCGGAAAGAAATCTTGGCACAATTCCATAACTTTTTTTTGGTCGCATAGTCATCAATCACTTCTTCATATAACTATAGTCCTATATTAACATTTTTTTATAGAGAGAATGGAAACATAATTAGCTTTCCTCTAGTATGGTTCGATCATTTTGCTCTGAATTTAGGTGAAACAGCTATTGCGATCTTAAAGGAGTGCTTTTATGTGGGAGCATAATTGTGTAGACTGTGTGCCCAGTGTCTTTGCTGTGAGGACTGGAGTTGATGTGGACAGCAGCCGCGTCTTTCCTCAGGGTGTGCTGGCAGCTGCCACTTTGATGGGGGGGTGGTTGATATTGGAGGAGCTAAAGCCTGCTCAGAGTGTGGGGCAGGGCTTCCTCTCTGCTCCTTGACTGTTGCCATCCTCTCAGGGGTGGGGTCTGTTCCCCAGTTGCTGAAGTGGAAGCCCCTAAGGGTTTGACTTGAGTAGGTTCTCTTCTCTTTAAGTGTGTATTTTTTGTTCTCCCCTCACTGGGGTCTTTGCCTCAAAGGAGGGGAGTGTTGAAGTCAGTGAGGATCATGCGCTCCCAGAGGTCTGATGCTCTGCCTGTTACGGCATCTGTGGCTCTGCTCAGATGCAATCCAAGGTCATGTCCTTTCTCTGATGGTCATCCCAGGTCTAGTGAAAGGCTGTGACACGGATTGAGCAGGGCCAGAGCACTCACTAGGCTGGGACTAGGGGTTTAGGCATTGCACTTGCAGGAATTGAAGTGGCTGTGCTGCTGTCAGAGGTCTGAGCAGCTTCCTTGGCACTACCAGTGCCAGCAATGGCTGCAGCCACCCCACATAGGTCACACACCTGGCTCCTTGGCCATCTTCATGTTACTAGATGGAGTCTTTTCCCAGGACTCAGCTGCCCTAGATGCTGTGCCAGACCTTGTTGTGGAGTGAGTGGGACTGGGGTGTTTGCCCAGTTCGGATTGGTGAGTATGGCAAGGCGGCAGCCACCCCTGTAGAGCTCTCTCTGCCCTGTCTATTGGCAAATCAGCGCCCATGCACTTACCGTGAGTGGAGTCTGGGCTTCTCTAGACCTTTTATCTCTGTGCCAGCCGTTCTCCCAGCAGCCCAGGGGATTTGCCTCCTCTGTGTGGGACCCAAGGACTAGGACACAGTCTGTGGCTTGACCCGTTCACTCTTTAGGGTGAGTGTCCACCAGTGTAGTCTTTCTTTTTCCTCTTAGACCCCTCTTAGGGGCACAAGTCCTGACCCCAGTGCTTTTTTTTCCCACATCCTACCTGGTTATGTGGAAATCTTTCTTGCAGCCTTGGTTATATAGACATTCTTCTGCCAGTTTTCAGTTACTTTTCCTTGAGAATTATTTCGCATGTAGATGTTTTGTTGTTGTTGTCTTTGTTTTGTTTCGTTTTGTTTTGCGGTACGCGGTCCTCTCACTGTTGTGGCCTCTCCCGTTGCGGAGCACAGGCTCTGGACGCGCAGGCTCAGCGGCCATGGCTCACGGGCCCAGTCGCTCGGCGGCATGTGGGATCTTCCCGGATTGGGGCACGAACCCGTGTCCCCTGCATCTGCAGGCGGACTCTCAACCACTGCGCCACCAGGGAAGCCCTGTAGATGTATTTTTGATGTGTTTGTGGGTCGAGGTGAGCTCCACTTCCCCTTACTTTGCCATCTTGATTCTTCACCTGGGATAATCTTAACAGCATAAAAAAGATATAGTAGAAGCATATTGGCAATTATATCCGTCTATTTAATTATATACACATATGTGTGTGTGTGTGTGTGTGTGTGTTTTACCAGTAGGTCCTTGTTGGTTGTCTATTTTAAACAATCCCAAACTCCCAATCATATATATATATATATATATATTTTTTTTTTTTTTTTTTGCGGTATGAGGGCCTCTCACTGTTGTGGCCTCTCCCGTTGTGGAGCAAAGTCTCCGGACGCGCAGGCCCAGCAGCCATGGCTCACGGGCCCAACTGGCATGTGGGATCCTCCCGGACCGGGGCACGAACCCGTGTCCCCTGCATTGGCAGGTGGATTCTTAACCACTGTGCCACCAGGGAAGTCCCCCAATCATATATTTTTAATGCAGGCATATGTATAGGTGTTTTAATACATTTAGTTCAGGTACTTTGCTGCTAATGAATACAGAGTCATGGATTTGACCCAGGTAGGAGTTTTATTTATTTATTTATGGCTGCATTGGGTTTTCGTTTGCGCGGGCTTTCTCTAGTTGCGGCGAGCAGGCACTACTCTTCGTTGTGTTGCGTGGGCTTCTCATCGCAGTGGCTTCTCTTGTTGCAGAACCCGGGCTGTAGGCACGCAGGCTTCAGTAGTTGTGGCTCATGGGCTCTAGAGTGCAGCGTCAGTAGTTGTGGTGCACGGGCTTAGCTGCTCTGTGGCATGTGGGATCTTCCCGGACCAGGGGTCGAACCCATGTCCCCTGCACTGGCAGGCAGATTCTTAACCACTGCACCACCAGGGAAGCCCCAGATTGTTTCTTTTTATTTGTGGCTATTAAAGATTCTTTTTTCCCTCCAACAGTGAAAGCAAACACAAAACTCAGATGAATCAAACAGCACATTTTATAAATAGAGAAGTCTGTTTTATTCATAGGAAAGCTGTGGAATGATGAAATATTCATTTAATTGATAGCTGTCTGTCAACATATGATAATAGCAATTTTTTGTGAATATAAGAGACTAAAAAGTAGTTCTGCCATGGCAAAACAATGACAGGAGTATCAGGTGCCTTGACTTTAGTAAACAATAGTTGTCAACCATCTGGCTATGGTACAATCTACATAAATGCACAGTGTATCCAGCAGTTACAGGGTCATCTCTGTGCCCACAATAAGTGGGCCGATTTTGCCATTTAAACTTGGCATGTGCTCTCTGAGGTGTTGATTATTCAAGATACCTGTATGCCCAAGTCTATTAAGCTTAAAAACTACATTTTAATGGCCCCTTATATTCAAACCCTGTTTAATATGGCAAATGCTTGAGAGCTACTTACAAACACCATTCAATTTCATCACTAATTACTAATAACACGAATGAAATTAGCACCTGTCTCAGCTGCTTCAGATTTTGAATTGCACTTAATAAACAGTTGAGAAAGTCCTCTGTTGCTAAACATTTACTGGGCCATTTGCATCCTGATTTTCAATGTGCTATTATGATTTATACTCTCATATAGTCATCTGAAAAAGCATAGGACTTAAAGACAGTGTTTCTTATTTGAATTTAAAACAATGTTTTTAATACCTTACATTTTGAAATAATTTTTCAGTATACGACATCAATTTATCTTCTATAAAATCATTCTATCTTTCTCTTTAAGTCTACTAAAACGAGAATGCTAGTGGAGTGAATAGGCATTTTCACACACAAAAAACCTGAAAAATCGTTAGAATAAACTAACACACAAAAAAAGAAAGTTCTACTGATTTTAATGATCCCTTAAAACACAAAATCTCTTAAGGGTGTGAAACCCTGGTTTCTCTAGTCATCCCTTCTGGGTCTTTGGTCTATGCTGCTACTATAGGTACTGGAGAGTTTTAGCATGAAAACAAGGCAATTAAATTGCAAAATTGTTCAGTGCTACTCACAACATCATTAAATAGCGTCACTTATTAATAATAACAGGAATGGTAGATTTGGGAAAGTTTCACACTCAGTGAAACCACACTGAAAGGGTGTGAGAGAAATTATGTAAAAAAGTAGTATGATAAAAAAAAATGTCATGAAACCATCTCATTAGTGTCCAAGGTAAATGATCATGGTATAAAACACTTCTCTATCTTTTGGACCCAATCTTTTCTATCTTTGGACCCAATCAGTTATTATACTGAAATGTGTAAGACATTATATTCAGGATTTCAGGCCAACTTAACTCTAGATATAGTGACTTTAATCATTCAAATTGTTGTCTTTCATTTAATACAGATTTATTTTTCTAATATTTCAAAGTACATCAGGAGGCATTTTTAAAATAAAGTTTATAAGCTTTGAAACATTGTTACAAAATAACCAGAAGATGGCAGCATGGCACCTGTTTAGAAATTTGAAAGCTTGTAACTTCCATTAAGCGGAAACAGTTTCTAGATTTTTATAAATAATATCTTTCCAATCACAAAATTTTCTCAACATAGAAAACGTAATTAAGAAAAGACTGTTAGTAAGGTCTAAATGATAGCTTGACCAAAGCAGAATTACAAAGGAACAAAAATGGCTTCTTCTTTACTGAAAATAATGAAGAAAGATGAAAGAGAGATGGTAGAGGGAGAATGTCAAGGCTCTTAAAAATGTGCTTTCAGAACATTTTAAGTAGGCTTGATAGAACCCATTATGGGAAAGAAGAGACTCTTTTAAAATTCCAAACAAGATGAGCCCTGATATTGAAATAACCAATTAATTCCACCGAGGCCATTAGGAAAGAATTAAAGGTCATTATCATAATTGAACAGGTTCAAAACAAACCCCTTAAATTTATCATCTTTAAAGTCCATTTCGGCTTTTAAAAAATACACCTATTGTTTTATGATCTTTTATAGCCCAAATATGTGAACGGTTTACAAAGAACTCCAGTACACTCATTTTATTTTTAAAGTTGTAATCTCATTATAACTAACAAAATTAACTGAAGACTTCTGTTTAGCTATGAAAAAATGTCTTTTAAACCTCAGGTAAGAATCCACATATTTATAGTATTATGGAACATCATAAAATGACAGTTCAAGAAAACATTTTTCTATAATCCCTGAAAAGTCCATAGTAAGATTTTACTGTACTAGAAGTTTTGAGGAAAGCTTCTCGGTATATTCCATTATGAACTGTTAAAAATAAAACTCAGCACATTACCTATTACGTTTTCCTGTTCATTTTATAAATTTGTGATATATACTGAATCCTCACCCTTCTACCAGAAAACTCTAGAGCCTGTTCAAACTGAACTGGTTACCCTACGTGTTATAAGACTAGTGTGGGTTTTTCACGTGTATTGGTATATTTGTGTATATCCATTTATTCAAAGCTGATTTGTTGTCTACTATAATAGTTGGCCCCATTCTAGGCAATGACTGAAATGCATTACACGTTTTGAATAGATCCATTAAATAATTATATCAGGAAAATAGAAAATATAGGAACTGAATATGAATGCCAAGCATTTTGTGGAAATGTCTATATAGTCATTATAACTAACAAAAATAATTGTTACTATGTGCTGTTTGAATTTCGGTCATTTTTCTTAGTTGTGTATGATTGGTATAATAGTTAATCAAACATCTTTTATGCATATTAAACTACCATTGAGTTCATCGTATGAAGATATCTAGTAAACTATATTCTTCAAATAATGAATCACAGAATAACAAACAAAACACTTAATGATTAAAGCCACCTGAGAATCCAGGCAGAAGGGAGATGATTTTTTTCTCATTTCCTCCTGCAGTGGGCAGCAGAGGCTCAGTTAGGTTTTAACAAGAAACTGAAAAACAGGGCAAAACAACTGCTCAAACAGTAAACAGGTGGTGTTCTCAGGGCTCGTAGGTCTTGGGGGCAGGAAAACAAATTAGATTATTATGGTGATGATAATTATGATTATACTGATAAGTATTTTATAAAATGTTTTCCTTTTTTTTCCCCCATTAAAAAAAATATCCATAGGCTGTATAAATTGTCACTTTTTACAGTTGAGTGACTTGAGATCCAATTAAGGTAAACCTCAGGATGGAGAGCTACTGAAAAGTAGAGTCAGGATGCTGAGCTAGATACTCCTGCCTCTACATTAGAATTAGAGGGAAATTGGGAACAGATCAGAAAAGTTCAGCGCTAAAAAGACAATTTTTGATCCTTTGGAGATGAGAAATTATTTGTATTCTTTAAGTATTCTACAAATATAAATAAAATATTTACTCAAGCTCTTAAGCTCCATGTCTGAAGGCAGAAATGGAATTGAAACTTATCCAGGCTATTTATACTGAAAGAGATTTCATTAGTCAGGATGATTAGTTCACCTTAGCCTTGATTCCCACCTTCTCTTGGTAAATTCCCAGGTAAGATGTTGATCCTCCCCCACGCCCCCCCCCACCCCAGTAGAGGATCTTGGCCTTGTGAACAGAGATAACAATTCAGGATTAAGTATTTTGGAGCAAACAATTTATTATTTGGGTCTTTTTATACCCTATGAACCTCACCTTGTGTGACATCCAGTGTAGTCTCATGCTTAGATGGTTATGTGCTGAGAACCTCACTGAGTGGCTATAAAAAATGGAAGCTTGAATACAGGCTTATTCATTCTACTTTATGAGTCTTACCTTGGTTTTGTCTCAGAGCTTTCTCTACCAGGGATAGAGGACTGGTTCCTGAAATGTTCTCATAAGCAATTCCTTTTTACAAAGAACTATACAGAGCCATAAAAATAATTAACAATACAGAGTAGCCTACATTAAATGCTAAATGTATGGAAAGGCAAGAAATGCTATAGGAAACAGCCAGCCAGCCAGATGTTGTCCTAGGTAATGGAGTATAGCAATATACTCAACAAAGGAATTTGAATCAAGTTCTGGAAACATCAGAGAGACATTGAAGCCTTTTGGGTAAATCCATGACTAAAGCATTGGTTTCTTCTAGTTGTTTCCACTTTAGATATAATTTTCACTCCAGATGAAGAATATGAAAGAGTTAAATGGTTTTTTAAACAGCTTACTCCTTATTGTACATCGACCTCAGGTGGAGAAGATTATACTTCTTTAAAATTTGACCAAATTTGGCCAAATTTTAAAATGTTGGAAGCATGGAACCTACCCGGTTGCTGGTTGGTCTTTGCTTATTATCTTCCTTTAACTAAATGTTTTTTTTTTTATTATATCAGACTAATATTTTACTTTGATCTATGGAGTTAGAATAAAATGTTACTGCCTTTTAATGAAAGAACTATTTTTGGGGTCTTATTTATGACATGACTTTTTATAATAGAAAAATATTGCCGGGTTCTCTTCTTCCATATATTAAGATATGCATAAAAGCAAAAAAGGAAACAGCTTTAGAAAAATTATAACTTCATGGTTTATTTTTACTTGATGTTAAGAATTTCTGCTAAATATAATATACAAGTTACGTAGGTTGTACAGATTTAATTTTTTCGTTTTCTTTGGAGCTTTGATCTTTGCCAGGTCTTTGACCTTTTGTTGATACAATTCTTCTATCATCTTTTTCCTTATCCATTATATTAGGTGTCCCAAATCCCTTATACCTGTTATTTTTCCAGTTTCCCTTCCCTTATTTTTTTTTTCTGGAATCTAATTAACTCTCTTTTTCACAAAATTTATGTATTTAGGACAGAGACTGTAAGGAAAACTGTGACAAAAGAAAATTAGCAGAGAAAATTAAATGGATCAATTAAATTAATTTTGGACAATGAGAGATTTGACTTTTTTATTATTGAAATAATTCCTATATGTTTATTTATAAATGCTTATTTGCCATCATCCTTAGTTACTTACCCATATACAGGAAAGTCACAACGTACTAATTTCAATTTGTGTGCAGCATAAAGTGTTATTTTATTTCAATGTCCCAATTCCAAATCTCATAGGCCAATTTGGACTTTGCTCATTGATGCTAATTGTTTTTTTTTCAACCAAGAGTATAAGCTTTAAATGAATGCAAATGTATCAATAACCTTCAAAATAATTTTCATTTACATGATAATGGTTTACTGTAGGCATATAAGATGCAAATTACATAAACTATTTTTCTAGATCTTGTTAATCTACGCAGGTAGATACACTGTAAATCATATTACATTTTCAGTACAAGACATGTGGCAATTAATACTTGTCTTGAGTTTGAAGAAATAATATAAACAAGATAATATTTTGGGATAGGTGAATGTTATGAAAATAGAAAACATAGGCTTAAGCAATTGGTTTGGTTTATGTTATTGATTATGAAATATGGAGAAGTAATATATTCTCATCAGTTTACTTGGAGGAAAAAAGAACTAGAACAGTGATTATAAAATTCAGTGAAATGGTGACATTGGAATAGTTTGGTAGCTACAAAGAAAGTTTTGAAATGTGTTGTCTTGATTTATCTAATTACCTGCCTGAATCTCTGTTGTAATAGCTATAAAATTTTTGATGACATTTTATTTATTTAAAAAATTTTTATAATTAATTAATTTTTATTATTAATTAAAAAAAAATTTGGGTGGGTTGGGTCTTTGTTGCTGTGTGCCTTCATTAATTGTAGTGAGCGGGGGCCACTCCTCGCCACAGTGCGTGGGCTTCTCATTGCGGTTACCTCTCTGGTTGCGGAGCACGGGCTCTAGGCACGTGGGCTCAGTAGTTGTGGCAAACGGGCCCAGTTGCTCCGCAGCATGTGGGATCCTCCCGGACCAGGGCTTGAACCTGTCTCCCCTGCATTGGCAGGCGGACTCTCAACCCCTGGACCACCAGGGAAGTCCTGAAAACATTTTAGATCAACAAAAAAGTTGCAAAAAATGACATAGTAAAAAAAAAAAAAAAAAGACATAGTGTATATGTATATGCCCATCATCCAGCTTCCCCTAATGTTAACATGTGACATAGTCATAACGATGTCTTTGTACAGTTGTACAGTTAACAGTGGAACAATAGTACTAATTAATCCATGGTCCTTATTGGAATGTCACCACTTTTTTCCACAAATATGTTTTCTTCTGCTTCAGAATCCAAAGTAGGATCCCAGATTATATTTAGTTGCTGTTTTCTTAGTTTCTGCTAATCTATGAAAGTTGCTAAATTTTTCCTTGTCTCTCATGACCTTGCAACACTTGAGTAGTGGTCAGTTTCTTTGTAGAATGACTTTTGCTCTGGGTTTGTGTGATGCTTTTCATGATTAGATCAAGGTGAAGTATTTTTAGCAGTGCCGCAAAAGCAGTGTTGTATCCTTCTCAGTGCATCATATAAGGAGGTATATGGTATGTTTTATCCCTCTGGATGTACTCAATTAAGGTAGCATGTGCCTAGTCTTTCCACTTTAAATTTACTACTTTTCCCTTTAAACTAAAAAAAAAAAAAAAAAAAAAAAAAAAAAAAATTGGGAGAGATACTTTAAGGCTATGTGAATATCCTGCTTCATCCAATTATTTTAGCATCCATTGTTGAATTTTACCTGCAGCAGTTATTATTGTGATGTTTACCTGATGGTGATTTTGTATTTCCCTTATTATTTCTCTATTTATTATTATATAATATGCTTTTTGTTACTTGCTATTACTATTAAGCAGAAAAAAAATATGTTGTTTCTTATTTTTGTTCCTATTTATTAGTTAGGACTAGCATTCCTTCCAAAGGCTTTAGCTAACTTAGAGTTCTTTTTTCAAAACATGTTTTTAACTAAATTTTGCTGGTACAGTGAGTTACATTCATTCAAACCTTCTCCACACCAAACCCTGTTCATAACATCATATATATATATATATAGTTATGTATATATATGCTAGTAATATACATGGGCAAATATATATTGACATTGCAATTTTCTTCTAGTTTTAAGCCACCACAGCTCCATTAAAGAACCAATGCTTTGTAATTGCTTTGAATGAATCAGTATGGTCTCTATTATGTCATTGATCTGCTAATTAAAAATTCTTAAAATAAGTGCTATGATTATTTAATGATGATAAAATATCTGATGTGAGAGCTCCCTTATTAAAGTTTACCATAGCTTTGGGGGAAAAAAAATGTATAACAGGAACAAAGCAAACAGTACAGTGATTTGTAATTCTAGAAGGTGAGATTAGATCTTAAAGATTCATTTTTCCTTAAATATAAATTGTGGATACTGTGGTTGGAAGTTTATTAACACCAAATAAATCATAAACATGCAAACTTAATTGAAAATTATGTCACTAAATTTTCCCCCAGTATATACTTCAGAATTTTCCACAGTGTATTCTACAAATTCTAGATATTTCTGTGATATGTGAGTGCTTCAGAGACGGTGAGAAAAAATTTCTAGATATGTTAGCTTCTGGCTCTGTGTAGCTACTAAATGTACTGTGTGTCAAAAAATAAGAAATTTTACTTTTAGATACATGAACAGCAAATATGGCTTTGGTCATCTTGCAGTAAACCTTTTGCACTCTTTTAAGCTTTCTGTGAATCAGTCTGATGACATCATGCAAATTACATTGTCTTATTTTGTGACTCCTGCAATTATTCAGCTTTATCATGGACTCACCAAGAAGTTTCTCCCCCCACTATTTAAAATCACTAATGGATTTGCAGCTAACCTTTGGCTTCAGTCTCAGTCGGTTGCCTACAGTATCACTTGTGTATGCATTGAGCTGATAAGTACTGTGGTTCATTTTACTCTTGAGCAAACCAAGTTTAAGGAAAGAAGAAAACAGAAAAAAAGAAACCAAAACTCCAGACCAATAATTACCTTAGCTTCAGATGAAGGTGGTGAAAAATCATTTGATTGCTTCCTAATTCTTGGCGAGATATAACAAAATAAGGTTTTGGGGAGGTGGAGGGTGAGAGGAGGGCCACACAGCAGAACGGAGGGGAGACAGCAAGGGCTCTGAAATAGCTTTCTTATGCTGCTTATTATGTCCTTGGATTCTTTCAAACTGCATTTTATTCTGTATTATCAGTTGGATAAAATTATAATTACAATGCATATCTTGGTTTAATCATGGATCCCTTCCCACATCAATGGCTATTCCTCAATATTCCCAGCATCATCATTTCACATTACATTTTAATTTGTTAGTTCATCAGGAAGAACAGTGTACCCTAGCATGTAAAGGATTACTCGTCATGACTCAGTAGGCTAACAAAGCTTTTGGTAAAAGGGGAAATCTAATGAAAAGAAAAAAGATTCTAGTCCTTCTAGGTCAAATTATTAGCTCAGATATTTCATGCAAGAGAGAAACTGAAAATTAATTTTTCTCATTGCACTGTATAATATACTTACTTAAAAAAACTAAGGATATATAAAATACATATCTCCTATAATGAGCAAGAAAATATCATTTGAGAGTATAATACACAGAATCTAAAGCAACTGTACTTTTAGAAATAACTAAGACTTAACTTTGCATGGGAGAAAGCTTTTAATATTTCTCTCTTTTTTTTTTTTAATTTTAAAAGAATAGAAAACATCCCTGGTAACCTGGCAAGAATTTAAACAAAATGATTAAATATAAAGGAGGAATAACAAAGTCCATGGTAATATGGTTATTTACCTTCATGTATCTAAATTACATTAGTTTATTTCTTGGGCTTGTCTACTCATACCTTAAACAATGTAAATCAATTGACTGGTGTTTATAATTACCTGAAGAATAACGTTAAACTAGGCAAGTTCTATGGAAGTAAGTATACCAACCACAAAATAATGAAATTTCCTTTCATTTTGAAGATTTCCTGAGTATTCAACATAGCATTTTGACTTTAAATTGAGAATTACCTGTTAAACAATGGAATTTTTAACACTTTTGAGGACTTGACAGTATAGCACAGTTAAGGAGGTAAAACTCCTGAGTCAACCTTTTGTGTCCTTATTTTATTTTCCACATGAATCACTCACAGCTATTTATGCTCATTGTAGAAGTTCTTCCCCAAAGACAGCATGTACTGGACGGAAAGGTCAGTACTTAGGGATCCAGTTTTAGGTCTGCCATTAATTACCCACGTAAGACTAAACAAATTCCTTAACTTCTCTCAGCCTAGGTTTCATGTTCTGTCAAGAGTTTGAGAAAAGATTCCTTCAATTTCCCTCAATACATTTTTAATTTACCTCAATTTTGAAAGGTCTTTGTTTTTCAATAATTTTTTAAGTAGGCAAATGTGTTCCTTCACTCAGTGGGTCTGAAGGAGTTAGGGATTTTTAGAAAATCTTAATTTTTATCTGCTTTTTCAATTATAACTTCAATAATGGCATCAAAATATATTGTAATGGCCTATCTATATCTATACATATGACAATAGACTGTATATCTTATGTCATCTAGCATGTGTTTACTAAGAGACTGCCATGTTCATTTGTGCATGTTCATACATACACACACACACACCAGGGTATATTTCTGGAGAAAGATTATCTAAATTGAGATATGACAAATAATAGAAGTTAGCTAATAGATAACAGGGGGAAGTAGTATTTTTAGGAAAAAGGAGGGTGTAAAAACCTACTGGACAGAAGGAATAGCCCTTTTGAGAAATTCTGAAAGTTCATTAAGGATAAACTTCGACTTCAAAAGTTTTAACCTAGTTTAGGGAAAGGAAACTAATATTTGTTGAGGGCCTACTCGGTTTTAGGCAGTATTTGTTGAGTTATACTTGTTCTGTTATACTTGTTCTGATATATTACATATCTGCATGTAGCTCTTCAGAGACTCACATGTAACACTTTAATTAGGCAACTATTTATTATTGGTCAAAATGATCCAATTTAATTTTCTTCTTCCAGTCTCACCATTGCCATTTATTAATGAATCACAGTTAGCCCTTATTCCTGCCCTTGGAGTATCCTCTCTGCCCAGGCTTTTGTATCATCTCCCTTCTGATATGCAGATAGTGTTTTAGACAATGACTCATGTACAAACCGCTTTGGGCTGATTCTGTTAAAGAATGTATTTCCACCCCTCCACAGTGGTACTCTAATTCTCTTTGTGTACACACTTGCAATTTATGCTTTTCACTTATTTTAATACATTTTACAAAGAATAGTAAGGTCTTTCTTTAAAATTAGTGTAAAATATTGATGTTTCTAAAATTATATATTTATATTCAGGAGGTATATTTATTCTTTGAACTATTCCTTTAGCTGTGTGTTTGTACACACACATATGTGTGTTTGTATGTGTGTTGGGGATAGGTAGGGGAAAATGGTACCAGACATACGTGGTATTTTTTTCTCTTCTCAAATAAGAATTCTAAACTTCATTAAAAAATATTTTGATCATCTCATTTTATGTAGTATAAGATCTGAAACCCAGAGATAAGAGTGTATCTAGTTTTCTTACGTAAGTTCCAGTGCTCTTAGAATAATACAGGTTAACCACGATAGCATATCATGAACTTGTATATGGCAAGGTACACATTTATTAAACTACTCTTCAGTGGTGTCCAAAATAACCTCACATGGATGCTCAACTTAAAAAGTATTTTTAGAGGATGACTAGAAAATTGAATTTATACCTTTCAACCCAGAGGATTTGAGAAAGTACTTACTATTTGGAAAACCTGTGCATAAAATTAGCTGGCTATTATCTAGTTAACGAGTAAGGTCTGCTGTCTGGTGTGCTACGAAGTGGAAGTGAACGACTGTTGGAAAGAGGATATAAATGGTGTTTTATGAGGTTATGTTGATCTTTTTGTTTTCTAAGATTTTGAAAAAATAATTTTAAAGAAAAGGAAACATCTAGTGTAAGTCACCATCCCTATTCTAACATGTAACAGCTGATTAGGTTATTAAACTAACATGTTCAGTATTCTCTTGCAAAGTAAAAGGATTAGACTGTTATGGATTTTTTTTTTTTTTTGCACATGAAAAAGGAGCAACTAATAATAAATGATTCTATGAAACATAGTTAATTTTTTTATCCATTCATTCAACAGATGTCTTCTTAGTGCCTATTATGTGGCAGGTTGTGTTAGGTGCTAAATAAAAGAACTTACAAAGCAACGTCCCTTCTGTTTAGGAACTGATCAGTACTTTGGAAGAGACTTACTTTTAAAGCAACAATTGGAGTACAGGGTTATGGGTACAGGAATGCAAGGCATATAAGAGATACCTATTTTAGGGTCATATAAATAAGCTCAAGAAAAGAATCGAAAGCGGGATGGTATGAGCTGAGCTCAGAGAACAAGGAACAGAATATGAAAAACACAGAAGTGAAAGAACGTAACATATTCAGGGAATAGCAACTGTTTTTTTTTTTTTTTTTTTGGAGTGGAAGGGTGATATGAGTGAATGGTGGGAAATGAGCAAGATAGGAACTATTTACTTCATGAAATGCCAAAACCAAGAAGTTTATATATTGTCTTAGGTGATGAAAAGCTCTTTTAGGACATTAGTGGGAGAAGGACAAACAGAATTTATGCTTGGGGTAATATGCCTATTATAGAATAGAAGATGGATTGGATGAGGAAGAAGAGAGATTAATTAGAAGATTCTGGCTTCTGGCTGCTGTATAAAACTCCCATCTACCACTCTTCTTCCCTAAAAAGTTTAGGTATAGAACTATAAATACTCAAAAATCAGTGAACCCTTAGATTGAAATTCTAATTATTTAATTCTACAATACAGAAAAGGATGTCAAACACTTTAAATGACTTGCCCAAAACCAGAGGGTTTCCAACAAAGTTAGAATTTAGGACCCTGATCTCCTCTTTCTCAAAAAACACATATTAAAATTCACAAGGAACCAGCCCTTAAGCTTCATAGAAATATTTTAACGAAAGTATTAATGATGATGTGTCTGTGTTAGCAGTACCATAAAACAAGTGACCTTCACGGACAAAACTCTCTGTGGTTAAAATTAAAAAGACAAAGGAAAATTGGATCTGATTATTAATGTAATTAGCTGATGATCCAGTGGGGTGTCAGATCCTAAATGCTAGTTATTGACTGATGATAATGGAGCATTCACATCTTCAAACTGGTGCTCAAGTCCTGCTCTCAGAAATAATGAGAGAGCTGCTCCCTCCATCCTGCCTCCTTACAAGGTGCTAATGCCGCATTCTGAATAAGGAGGTGCAAACCCAGCATACAGGCAGTGCTGCTCTTGCGCCACATTAAATCCACTGTTTTGTTTGCTGCTGCTGTAGGTTCTGTTTTTTTTTTTTTTTGAAAATTGGGCATTTTTGAAGTGCTGTCATGAATATGATGGGGAAAGAATATTATAATCAAGAATTAAGAATTGCCATATTTACAGTATGTTCATAAACCTCAAACAAACAAGAAAATATGTTGAGTATAACCCACTATAGTGCTTAACATTTACACAGAATCTTTTTTAATAACCACTTCGAAGCTTCTGTTGGTGCCTATAACATTTAAAGTTATAATTCGGCAGCCATGTTGCTACTGGCTCCTTCAAACTAAAAATTTCAGTATCTGATAAATAGAAATAGTTGTTCATATAGAGAGCGACCACTTTATAGGTACATATATTTATTCAGGTGCATGACTTTAGTGGGCTGTTAAACTTGATAATATTCGCTGTGAGATTATTTAATCATCATCCCCTTTGAGGATAAACGATTTGCCCAAGAACATAGGTTACTAAATAGTAAAACAATGTTTTATTTCTGAAAATAAGGATTTGCTAAAGAGTTTAGCACTTGGCAATCATGGTACAACAAGGTGTTTAGACTGTTCTATTCCAATAAAACAATGCATGTACCTCATAACAAAGGGGATAGATCACAGTATGGAATATTCTTTAGTCTTTATGGCTTATGTCATGAGATGCTTGGTGATACCTCTGTTAGGAAATAAAGGAAGACTACCACTGGATCCTCCAAATGAGAAAGGAAAGTTGTAATTGGATGTCATTTGCCAGTTATTTTGGCTGTAAAATAGACAGAGGCAGTTCATTTCAAGAGTGAAGCAGTTGCCAGTTTGTAGTCACAGATTATAACTGTGGAGAATCTCTTTCTCCTTGCTCCTTCTGAGGTAATGCAGGACTCTGCTGAAAAACTTATGTCTACTTCTTGGAATTGAATGTTTCACTAATTTGTAAAAGGAGACTCTTCATTTTAGGGGGAGCAAGACTAAAGGGAATTCCTGAGTTTGGGAATTTAGTTTTACACAACGGAATGCTGTTGTATCCTGAAGTGTTCACCTAAACTTGTAAAGGTCACTTTATATTCCTATGCTGTTAAATTGTTTTTGAAAATACGGTTACAAATTAAAGCACAATATTTCCTTATCTGTGGGAGCAATTCAGTTTCTGTATTATAAGATATTTAGCGTGTTTCCATTTTGCGGGGAGATGGACTGGTGTAAATAACACTGAAATGGATTATCAGGATACATAAATGTTTGTGTCAGCATATGTTGATACGTCTTTTTGAGAGATTTCCAGAAGTGAAATGAGTGGGTGAAAGGGAGCAAATATCTTGTAGAGTTTGATATGTGCTGGAAAATCGCTTTCCAATTTATACTACGACCAGCAATGAGTGAAGATGGCAATTTTATCACACCTGTTCATCACTATCACAACAAAATATCGCAAAAGGCTTGCTTTATTAAAAATGGTATTATTTGCTTTTTGCAAACAAATTCCCTCAAAGATAGATATAGGCCAAGCTGTTCTCAGTAATTAAAATCTTTGTGTTAGACTCTTTCTTTAGGTCAGGAGAGAATCACTTTGAAAGTACATTTGGGGAGGCAGGAAACGGAAGCTATGTCCACTGATAGACAAGCCCTTGAAACCTGGAAAAATCAGGAGAGCATTGGTTATGCAATAAGCCCATAAAAGAGAAAGATAAGTATTAAATAGAAAAATGGGAGAACACTGAAGATAATATTTACTTCTGTTGCATGTTTGTGTATAGCTGCAATCTAACTTTGGAAATTACCAATTGCATTAGTTTTCTAGAGCTGTCATAACAGCATATCTGTTGAACTTGCTCCTGAAATTGGGTCATACATCAGTAGGGAAATGAAAATGGAGTGAAAATTTTCTCCAAGATAGGTTGAAAAATTAAGTCATTTTAAGGACCTAACATTTAAATAAGGTAATGAGGAGTAACTCTGCCGCACAGTTTTTTTTTTGTTGTTGTTGCGGTACGCGGGCCTCTCACTGTTGTGGCCTCTCCCGTTGCCGAGCACAGGCTCGGGACGCAGAGGCCCAGCGGCCATGGCTCACAGGCCCAGCCGCTCCGTGGCATGTGGGATCTTCCCGGACCGGGGCACGAACCTGTGTCCCCTGCATCTGCAGGCGGACTCTCAACCACTGAGCCACCAGGGAAGCCCCACATGATTGGTATTTTAAGCTGAAAAATTTTTTCTATGGAGGCCTGTCCTGTGAATTGTCAGCTGTTTAGCAGCGTCCATGGCCTCTAACCACTATATGCCTATAGCCCCCTACACCGAGCTGTGACCAAAAATGTCTCCAGGGATTGCCAAATGTTCCAGGCCACGGAAGTGGCAGGAGGAAATTAGCCTTGGGAGAAAATGCCTGAGTTAAAACAGTTAAATGATGTCAATGAAATGATGATACACCACCTCCCCTTCACCACCATCAGCAGATCTAAAAAAGAGCTGCTGATCGAAACATAGTTTTCCAAATATATTGTCTATCAGGTTTGATATTTAGAATTTTCCTTATTGAGTCTATAGGTGTTGTATTCTTGTCTTTTTTATTCTTCCTTTTTTTTTCCATTTTCTCATCTCAAGTCTTTTTTTCCCTCCTAATTCTAGCCTATGCTAAGTTCATTTAAACCACTATTTTAAAATGTCTCCTCCCTTTCCTCCTGCAACTTATTTCCATTTATAGGAGTATATGTTCCTATCAGAAAAATCAGAGCAAACACCCTTAATCCTATCTTCAAAACCCCAATTATTCCTACTGGCCAGAGGAATGGAGATTTTAGAATTTGGGGATTCTTTTTGCTGTGAATCCAGCCCTGACTTTGTTGATACCATGTTTTTCTGTGATAAATTCATTAGAGTCTGGCTGTAATGCTGACTGTCCAGAGTTTCGTACTTTCTCTTCACCCTATGCTTCTACTCCCATGGATGTTAGACAACTGGATCCTTGCTTGGCTGGGGAAAACTTTAAGTGCCTCCCTGTCATTTACCAAGGTTTTCTGTTCCTCTAGTCATGCCAGACCATAAGTAAAACACAGAACATGGAATGATAGCTTTTAAATACCACTTAAAATACCTCATTCCCCTGCCAAAACAAAACAAAACAAAAGACAAAAAGAATGCCACTTTTACTTTGATTTCTCTGAATTTCTTTCATGAATAAAGTTTCATTTTTTTATGTGTTTCTCAGTTATTTTGCAGTTAATTATAATTGTGTGAATATAAATATAATTGTATTAAAATAGAAGAAATATTGGGCTGGCCAAAATGTCTGTTTGGGTTTTTCCATAGCATGGTACCAAAAACCCAAATGAACTTTTTGGCCCACCCAATACAAACTTTTTCATACTGAGAGATGAATAGACTAGAAAGCGTGAGTTAAAATATTTTTTAGATATTTAAATAATTTAATATATTTGAACTATTTTTACTTTTCAAACATTTTATAGTTTTTAATAGCTAATGTGTTTTGGCCACGTCCTATGCCCTAGGAAGGGTTCTAAGCAATTTATTTGTATTAACTCATTTAATCTTTACAACTTCATTGTAAGTGATAAACTGAGGCTAATATAAGGTTATGTACATTGTCTAAATCCAAACTGGTTAGTAATCCAAGGACCAAAGTTCAGCTCCCGGAAGTGTGAAATTCTAGTTTGGGCCATAAAATTTAAAAGATAGCCTAAATTTGTGTGTGTGTGTGTGTGTGTGTGTGTGTGTGTGTGTGTGTGTGTGTGCGCATGTGTGTGTGTGTGTGTGTATTTTTTTAAGCAACAAAATCCTGTCACTAAGCATTACCTTATGTAGACCTTTCAAGTGAGAGAGGAAAAGTGTGTACGAATGTGTATGTGTTTGTGTATGCACTTGTACATGGCTACTTGGCTTGAATAATGGCTGAAGGAATGTTATAGGCAACGTGGAGTCTTGGTTTCTTCCCATCGCCCAGAAATTCCTGAGGCATTACCATATAAAAATGAGAACTTTGTAATTCAGAGTTTGAATCCAGTTTACTGGATTACCACTCCAGTGCCTTCTAGAACTAAATTCATTTAGGTTAGTGATCTTTACATATGGAGGAAAACATTATATTTATTTCTATTTTATAGGTGCTATTTATTATTCATGGTTAAATTTTTATCCCAACATACTGGTAGAGGTCACAAAGGAAGTTTTTTTCTCTGTTTTTTTTCCCCCACATCTGGAAATTTCAGGCAGATAGAATGTCAAAAACCATGAATGAAGTAAGTGGTTCTTTCATTTTGCATTTAATTGAAGTCCTTGTAATTAGTATTATCACATTTGCAACAAGGGTTCTTAGATTTAGATCTGTCCTTTTATGTGGGTGAGTCTCTGGACATATTTGGAAATGTGTCACTGCATCTAATAGAATAATAAAATACAAATGATGGAAATATTGGGATTTAGCACAGCAATATGTGAGTCTGTTTCCTCTTTTGATTTCTAAAGTATTCCAGTTTATTTGAACATATTTACATCTATTATCTGCACATATTTTAGTCTCACTACCTGAAAGTTTGAAACATTATTACTGTGAAAATGATTCTCTGTTAACTTTAATTGGTGCACTGATGCCACTTTTTGATCAACAAATATTCTAAGGTTTTTATTATTATAAAACCTGTTTAACCTGCCTCTTCATCTTCCTGTTTTGAACATAGTAATTCATTTAGGATTTTTGAAAAGTGGTGTCTGAATTTTTGCCTAAATTTGACTTTTATGTATCAGGAGCTAAATTTGCTTCTATATTTCTTTCTGGGAAAAAAAATATTTTAAGACATAAAGGAATAGAGCTCCTTTGGAGATTCAGATTGAGAGATATATCAGAGTATTTATCTCTAGTCCTTTTTTTCTTAATGAGCGTCATCTAAAAAAGACAAAAGATAGACCATCTTTTTGAAGTTAATGGGGAGATACCCATTTTGATCAATGGTTGAGGTTTAAACCATGTCTTGTTTTATGTATTGGTATTTCTCAATCTGTTTGTAATACTAAATATATTAATAAAAATATATATATTTTTTACAATAGGTTCCTGTCCTGAGACCACAGCAGGATGTGCCTTGGACAAAGGTATGCACATTTAAAATATATTTCAAATTTTCTTCATGAGTAAAGTATAAAAATGTTATAATAATTACATTATTGTCTCAGGCTTAGATATATGGAATTATAATACATGTTTATGTATATGATATATACTCTTTCATCTGGCAAAATATGATTCTAATGGTAAAGTATCAGAATAAAATATCTGATTATTAAATACATAGCACTGCCTGGCCACAGAATGCCTTAATCCACACAACCTATATTCAAAGGACTACTGTCGCTAATGCTCTTGCAAGTAAAACAGTGGAACTATTCTAAGGCTGATGGAAGGTATTTAACACAGTCTTTAATGACGCTGATGAGTAAATTACTGAAATAGGATATAGGTCAGTTAAATTACCAGTCAAGAATTACCTAAGAGTGTCTAGGTTTTGGTGAATCAAATGGTGAAATTAGTTTAAAATTACAAATCAGTGTGAAAATAGGAAGCAAACAGGAAAATAAACACACACGCACAGCTAAATAAGTATATAAATGTGCTATATGAAAGATAAGGCGGCCAGTATAAGGCTGATACAGGATGCCTATGATTTCCTACCATGGGTAAAACTGATAGCTAGTGGGAACCTGCTCTGTAGCACAGGGAGCTCAGCTAGGTGCTCTGTGATGACCTAGATGGGTGGGATGGGCGGAGGGTGGGAGAGAGGGGATGTATGTATACATATAGCTGATTCACTTCATTGTACAGCAGAAACTAACACAACATTGTAAAGCAACTCTACTCCAATTAAAAAAAAATGGAACAAAGAACATTATAAAGATCAAGAACTGTAATAGCCTTGAATCCTAAGAGGGAGCTGAAAAGAAAGTGTATATAATGAATAAAAAGTACTTGGTGGGAGCTCTGAGTTAAGACCAAAGGAACTAAGATTGTCAGGGACTGTAATGGAGAAAGGCGAAGACAGATGAAAGCGAAAATGAAACTCACAAATAGAAGCTATTAAAACTCACTATGGAGAAAGCATGAGAAGACTTGCTTGAATTAACACGTGAGGAATTTAAGTGATAAAGTATTGATAGAAGGTTTGATGTTGTTTATTTAGAGGTATTTAAGTATCAAATGGATTCACAAATGTCTGATTATAATTTCTCTAAAGCTTCTCTAGATCATTTCCTCTACCTGGGGGTCCTTCCAACCCCACACAGAAACTGGCAAGGCAGTTCTTTTTATTTTTCTGCATGATAAAGTAATTTTATATTGAAAGAAAAGTTGTAAGTTGGTTTGTGGTTATAAGAAAAATGTGGCTATATGCACTAACATGAATAATAATTGATGTCTGTATGCATAGTTTTGGGGGAAATATTCTTATATACATATTTATATTTTAAATTTGGCTCTAAATATATGGTGTGTGTTCCACATTACCCTTATATGAAAGAATAAGCTATTCATCTGCATATATGGATAATTTTCTGAGATTTTAATATTGAAATACACTTAGTTTTTTTCTTGACTCTTTTTCATATGTTTTTCCTCTTAGTCATTTTCAGTCCCTATTCAGAGATGGGTATGACTTTAGAATATGCAAGGAAAATATGCCAGCCGATGTGCTCTGCCAGACAGGGAATGAATGTCTCCAGGCACAAATCTCTGTTGTGTCAAGGCTTTGGCATGACATTTGGCAGGGAACTAAATCAAACATAGCACAATGCAAATAATCTCGGTTTCCATAGATGTACAGCCTCAACCTCGAGCTGGCTGTTAGTCATTTCTCCTCTTTCCCCTGATATTCCAGGGAGCAACATTTCTGGTAATGAACTGAAAACTAGGGCATTTCCTAGGTGTTCTCATAGTGTGAGGAAGTGGGAGGATTGTGGCTTTGGAATTGGACCTTCCTGAGTGTGAAATGCCACTTTGTCATTTACTAGCTGTGGAATTCTTGGAAGGTTACTTCAGATATAAAATGAATTTAGTAATAATTATCACAGGGGTTGTGTGGCTATTAAAATGAGGTAACTGTCCTAAAGCACCTCTTATACACGCTACATAATAGACACTTAATAAATGTCCTTTACTCCTTCCCATTTCTGTAATGAGTTCAGTTTTGTGTTAAATTTGTAAATAACCATCTCCATCATTCTGTGAAGAGAAGAGAAATTATTCTGTATTTGTAAGCTTGAGGTTATGTAAGCATTTGCTGTGGAATATTTGTCTTTATCTTTGTGCACTCTTTTTGGTGAAGGAAGTGTTGTGAACTTCTTGATCATTTTTTATATCAGTTCTTTTTTTTAAAAGATTGCATTTGAGGGAGTTCTGTGGCAGTCTAGACTTTGGACTCGGTGCTTTCAATACTGGGGCCTGGGTTCCACCCCTGGTTAGGGAACTAAGATCCCATAAGCCATGCAGCGGGGCCAAAAAAAAAAAAAATTCATTTGATACAAAGGGTCTTTATATTGTACAAGAGCAGGTTGCAGGTCTTTGATTTAATTTTAGGCCTTGTTAGTGTGCTCAAGGATGAAAAACCACATTGTAAAATGTAGACAGAGGCTTAGAAAAATTGCATTTCCATAGCACACTCAAACTATCTTAGTTTAATAGTTCACTTCAGCTTCCTTATTAAGAAATTACTGTGTGTCATGTACTGTGTTAGGTGCTAAGGGTGCAAAGAAGAAAAAGATAGAGGTTCTCTGCCTTCAGGGGAATTATAATCTTAGAAGGAGGGAGACTTGGAAACATGTCATTTTAAAAATGATGTGTGTAACATAATATAGGCGTGAGGTGCCAATGAGGGGGCCCTATGGAAAAATCATTCCAATCAGTCTGGTTCCCTGGAGGGTTTGACACTCAGGTATCTTGAAAGGTGATGATGAATTGGTTGGTTATCAGTTGAATGTAGAGGCATAAGGAATGGGAAGATGTCAAGAAGAAAGACAGGAAAATCAGTTAGGAATCTGTTGTCTGAACTAAAAGAGAGAGATGGTGGTAATAAAGGTATAGACTTGGAATTGGGAAGTGAAGTCCTCCCACTTTGTTCTTGAAAGTATAGATTTAAGATATATTTGAAAGTTATTTTTATAGGAGTAAGATGTTTCATAGTGTTTTTAATAACATGATAATAGGAACCAAATTAACTATTAAATCATAGGGAAACTGTCAAATAAATATTAATATTTAAGACATTTTACAGCTTCTAAAATTCATTATTTTGAAGATTATTTAAGGATGCTGTGTTCTTAAAAATCAGGCCAAACTCTGCAACAGTATTATAATACCATGCCTCTTCTATACATGTGCTTTTATACACATATTTATATAAAACACAGAAACACAGAGATACTCAAATGATTATATATATGATGTGCTTTTGTTAGGGGATAGGGTTCAAGGAAAGCACACAGAAAAAGACTGGAAAGAAACACATCCAGCATGATTAATGGTGATTATTTCTGTGTGGTAGGTATATGTGTGACTTTTATTTTTCTTGAAATTTTATGTTTTACATCTTATATAATGAACATGTTGAACACATTTTGTGTGACTCCCATGAGTCCTGCCTTTGTGTAATTCCCTCCCATTGAGTGTGGGCAGAACCTCTGACTTTCTTCTAACCATTGAAATACGGAGAAGGGGACAGGATACCCACTCCTGTGATTATGTTGTATGACAAGGGTGATGAGATGACAGTCCTACGTGTACATTACATTATATAAGAATACATTTTGTTAGAAGACTGGTTCTTTCTCTCCTGCTGGCCTTGAAGTAAGCTGCCATGGTGGGAGAGGGTCTAAGGAGAGGGCAACATGGCAAGAAACTGAAAGCCTCTATAGCTGGCAGTGGCCTCTGTCTGGCAGCCAGCAAGAAGTCAAGGATGCAGTTCCTACAGTCATCAGCTAAATTCTGCCAACAACCTGAATATACTTGTGTTATATAAAATATATATCTGCCCCCAGCTCCTGGCTCAGAACTCCTAAAACTGTTGTCATTTCCTAAGAGCACTAGGAGTATCTTTTGTTCTAATATTTGGTCTTTGACCCCAGTTTCTGATGCAGAGCTCCTAAAATCCTTTGGAATTTCCTGGGAGACAGGAGTGTTTTTTTGTTCTAGTGAAGTGACTCTTGGTGGGCTCCGAGATGGCTTCATGATGGGGGCTGGTCACCAAAAAGACCAAGCCTCGATTAGAAGCTTAGAACTTTCGGTCTCTTCTCCCATTTTTCAAGAAGGGGGAGAGAGGCTAGAGATTGAGTTATGATTGATCATACCTATATGATGAAGGCTCCAAAAAATCCCCCAAATAAAGGGTTTGGAGAGCGTATGGGCTGGTGAATACATCCATATGCTGGGACGGTGACACACCCCAACTCCATGGGGACAGAGGCTCCTGCCCTCAGGACTCTTTCAGACCTCACTCTGTATATCTCTTCATCTTGCTGTTCATTCACACCCTTTAATATACTTGTAATAAACCAGTAATCTAGTAAGTAAACTTCTTTCCTGAGTTCTGTATGCCACTCTAGCAAGTTAATCAAACCCGAGGCTGAGGGTCATGGGAACCTCTGTTGGTTGGAAGTTGGTTGGAACCTCTGTTGGTTGGAAGTTGGTTGGAAGTTGGTTGGAAGCACGGGTAACAACGTGGACTTGAGATTGGCGTCTCAAGTGTATGGGGGGAGGAGGCAGTCTAATGAAACAGCCCTTAGTCTATAGGATCTTTGCTAAGCTAACTCTGTGCATAGGTCCAAGTCATGCCTGGACCTATGCACAGAAACTGCGAGATAATAAATGTGTGTTTTGAGCTGCTAAATTTGTGGTAATTTGTTATACAGCAGAGGAAACTAATTGCTACAGACTCAGCTGTGTCCTCTCCAAATTCATATGTTGAAGATCTCACCCCCAATGTGACTGTATTTAGAGATAGAGCTTTTAGGAGGTAATTAAGGTTCTATGACCTGAGGGTGGGGTCTTGACCCAATAGTATTGGTGGTCTTAGAAGAAGAAATCCTACCTTTCCTCTCTGCATCCCTGCCAACATTTGGTGTTGTCACCGTTTTTACTTTAGTCATAGGTGTGCAGCAATATCTCATGGTAGTATTAATTTTCATTTCTCTAATTGCTAATGAGTTTGCACATCTTTTCATGTGCTTAAGTGGCATCTGTATATCCTTTCAATGAAATACCTGTTCACGTGGTTTTCCTAGCTCATAAATGGAGTGCTGCTTTTAAACAGTTGAGGTTTAAGAGTTCTTATGGTTAGTGTGTTGAGTAATATGTGTATGATGGCTGAGAGGAGATGGTGGAGAAGATGAAGAGCTATTATTTAGAAGTCCAGATAGGGAAACAGTCAGAAAGTAATTTTATATATAAGTCGGAAGCCCTGGCAAAATGTCAAGAATAGAAATGGATTATAAGGATATGATAGTCAAAGATACAGGAGTAGATCTTGGAGGACAACTTCAAGCTCTTGTGTTTTCCTGAAACACAGACTGTCCCTTACGCTCAAAAATTTCACTGTATGTTAATAAAGAAAGGCACTTGCATTCCCTGGACTTGAAATTTTATATAAAACACTGTTTTCTCATTTACCATAGACCTTCAACACTACTAGTATTTGAGTGATTTCAATAAGATCTATGAATTTTCTTCAGCGGGAAAATTAAATTTATGTTTGGTGTGTGGCAAAGACAGGGATACAGGAAAGGCTTGGTAGGGCTACAATCTGGAACTCATGTTACCCATAGAAGTAGGGTAGATATTCTGTAAGGAGATCTTTCTCAAGACACTGTAAGAAATTTCAGTTCAGAGGGCAAATCCATTATCTGGGAAAGCTGTTGATACAGCCATGGCAGTTCATTAAAGCAGTAAATATAGGGACTTTAACATGAATAAATACACAACATCAGGTGGGAGGAGAAGAAAAGAAAGCAATATCTTAAAGTGTAGAAAGACCAGAGCATGTTTGTCTGTAGAGGTATCCATTGGCAAGGTAACAGTTCATCTGAGAGAGACATTGATGGTTCAAAGATATCTACCTCATCTTCTGATCTTTCTGCAAAATTTAAAATATGGTACTGGTGCAAACCAAACAGAAGTCCACTTAAGGGAACAGGGACCAAGAGGCTCCCCTGCTGTACTAACACTAACCCTATAGTTGCTGGGTTTTGGGGACTCCTGGAGGGGAGACCAAGTCTGCAAAGACAGTGGGAGAAAGGGGGTTTGAATCAGTGCCTATTTACCAACTCTATATAAGTACTTTGATATTTTAATAACCAGTGTAGCCAATACCAATACCAAATTGGCCAAATACTAGCATGGACTATATGTCTATTACTAGTGGGTCTCAGTGGAACTGGCTAGGAATGGAATGACTAAGCAGAATCAACAGGCCTGCTTGGTCACAGATAAAAATTGGGAGAAGAACGGTAAGGACCTACTGTATAGCAAAGGAAATATACTCAATATCTTCTAATAAACTACACTGGAAAGGAATCTGAAAAAAAAAAATATATATATATATACACACACCCACACGCACATACTCGTATATATGTATGTATAACTCAATCACTTTGCTGTACACTTGAAACTAATAGAACATTGTAAATCAACTATACTTCAATTTTAAAAAAATCGGGAGAAGGATTATTTTTGACAAGTATCTTACTGTTGAGATTAACAAAATTGTTTTGGTAGAAGAGTCTGAAATACTGAAGATATAAATATCTATCTTTCTATCTATATTTTTTCCATTAAACACTACCTGCTGTCCTCTGGCAAACCCACCTTCCTGCTGGATGATGTCATTGCTAACCTTAATCACAGTTGGAGACCCCCTAGCATTTCAGTCCCTTTTTGTTGTTAAAATGTCTTATTTTTGTTGTTATGCAATTGTTTGGATTATCTCAAAGTTTCAGCCTAATATTTGATTCAGAGATCTTCCCCTTGCCTGGGAACAGGCTAGACTTGATGTCCTATTGGTTCTGTATGTTTTAGGGGTTGTGGGTAGTGGTGGAGGTGAGTGGCAATGAAGGAATAGCGAAAGGGTGCCAGAGCACCCTGCTTTCTCAAATCCCTTCCTCCTTCCCTGTTGTTATTTGTTTGGGTTGGGGCAGAGGAGGAAGAATTGAATATTTCCATGTGTGACTACCCTTGGCAAGTGGCTATCCACCCTCTTTTGGTTGTCACTGCTGCTGTATTTCTGGCATTCAGTGCTTTCTACAAACCTGGAGCTCACATGCTCCCAAATAATGCTTTTGGTGGTTCTCCAAGGTACCTCTTGAGAGCACTCTGATATAGTTGCCTAGTGTGTCAGACCTGGCTGAGATTTGGTCTCTTTCTACCTCTCGTCACCCCTCATCAGCCTCCATCATACATAGGTGGTCACATTACAGACCACCTGTGAGAACATACTTTGGTTCCCTGTTGCTCTCAGATGAGAATTGCCTTAAACTAAAAGGAAACATTAACACAGCAGTTAATTCTGTGGAAGTAAAAGAGCCTATCTGTTTTCTTAAAATAAATGGTGTTGTTTTCTTTCAATAGGAGAAATTATGTCTGATATGGGAGAGTATGATATATTGAGATACACATACACACACACACACACACTCACACACACACACACACATATATATGGAGAGAGAGAGAGAGGTAGATATAGATATATACCATTTTTATTCTTGAGATATGAGAGCTGAGTAGTTCAAATACAGCATGAGGATATTAGGCTGTGTTTGTAATGCACCCAGTTAGGATTATTTGGTGACTTTTCCCCAGCAGTGCCAGATGTTCACCAGAGGAAGAGTGCTATTAAAGTCATCCAGGAAATGGCTTCACATGGACTACAGACTGTGTTAGGAGGGAAGTGAAACCAAAGTAATGATGATGGTCTTGTGGAAAATGGAGAAGTCAGGATTCTCAGTTATGATGAGTGGGATGGTCAAGTGTATATACATGTTTTTGGAAGGATAGATTACCATCTATATCCTATGTAGTTTTTATAAAAATTCTACAAGGTAGGACTATCCATATTTAGATGGGGAAATTGAGTTATAAAGTTTGGCAGGCGAATTCACTTTTGACTGATTGTACATCCCATATTCTTTCTATGAAATGATAATGGTTAATATCGAAAAAGGGAATGGGATTGGGATATAAGTTGGTTATGATTAAAGAGTAATTATTTTATAATACGTCATTGCTCTTAATTTCCAACTCCTTTAACTTTTGCTGAAATTGTCTTCTTTACTGAGAATAATAACTGACAAAACCCCACAAAATCTATATAAAAATATCTTTTTTCAAGTGCATGAAGTTTGTGTTTTCAGTTGCTTATGAAAGATTTATTTAGCCTAGAAGCTGCTGTGTTAAAAATCAAAGGATATCAAATTTGTACTTCCCTACATATTTTGTTTTATCATAAAATTTAGTTTTGTGTGCACATAGCAGAGCTACCATTTGCATGAAACTTAACTAAAAAGTAAATATTAAATGTTTTCAAATAGAATATAAAGCTGTAATCGCTTGGTTTTCTTTGCTCTTTTACTCTTTCTATTATGAATAAGTGCTAAGGAAATGATCATAAAGGGAATTCCAGTAAACTGCTCTGTCTTTATTATATTGTCTGAATTCCTATGAAGTTTGCTGATACACTAACTAGACTAACCAAGTGAAAATCATTCTGTAATAAACATTTTTTCCAGAGCTTTGAAGAAAACAGTGATTCCGTAATGGTGTTTTATGAAACACATTCTTATAGAAATGCCCCAGATAAGATGGATTCCATGGAAAAAGGAATTTGAGAAACACCGTTTACCACGCTCCCGTATACCACGTCACCCTATGGGAGGTTTAGCTTGTTTATCAGCATGACAAAGACATTGAAAATTTCTGCAGTGAGAAGTTAATAATTTTGTGCTATAAAAGCTTGGGGCCAATATAGCCACACAGCAAGGCAGTACTTTTTAATGCTTAAGAGTGTGTCTTTGGAGTCAGACTGAGTTTGATCCCCTGCTCTACTATTTGTTTTTATAATTGAGGTAAAATTCACATAATATAAAATTAACCATTTAACATGAACAATTCAGTGACATTTAGTACATTAGCAGTCTCTATTCACAACGTCTGTCTAGTTCCAAAACATTTTTATCACCCCAGAAGGAACTCAGTACCCTCTGAGTAGTTGTTCCCCATCCCTCCTTCTCCTACCTGCTCCATGATGACAAATTGGATGGACTTTTTTACTTACCCTCCTTGAGAATCAGTTTTCCTCTTTATTCCTATAAACACAGGAACGGGGGGCTTCCCTGGTGGTGCAGTGGTTGAGAGTCCGCCTGCCGATGCAGGGGATATGGGTTCGTGCCCCAGTCCGGGAGGATCCCACATGCCGCGGAGCGGCTGGGCCCGTGAGCCATGACCGCTGAGCCTGCGCATCCAAAAATCTTAAACACAGGAACGGCTTTCACCTTATATGGTGGTTCTAAGTAGTCAGTAAAATAACCCTTACACTGCACGTAGAACACTGTATGTATTAAATACATGTTAAATAAAATTTTAAACTTATTGGATTCTATTCAGCATCCAAGGGAACAAGTGGTAAAAAAGCACTCTCAAAGAAATGCTGATACAAGTCAGCAGAACAGGAAAAGACTGAGAGGAGCTGTAGACCTTGGATTACTTAGATCTCACTGATAACCTGGTGCTCCAGAAAACTGACAATTAGCACCCATGCTATCTCTCTTTACATATAAAGGTTTAGAGGTAGAGGTTAGGATAGAGAGCTGCTGAGGGAAAGAGGGAACTTCCCAGGAACCCCTGATCTGAAAATTAGAGGAATATAGAGGGATTTTTGAAAGGGAATCCTTTTCTTCAAGAAATGAATGAAGGAGATGGAACAGCTAACAGCAGCTCTAACCTAGGCCTAATTATTTTCCAGTTAATACCGTAAGTATTCACGATGATGAGATTTTTTAAAGTGTCAATGGCATGAAAAAAAAATGTGTAAAAATATAATATAAAATTACGTATAAGTGTATATTTATATATGCAAATAGGTGTAAATTTAATTATAGTTGTATATAATGGAATCATATTCTACAGTCACCACATAGCTCCAGAAGAATTTTCACCAAAACGAGAGCAGTAATTGCCGCACACTGTATCAGAACTTCAGGTGTTTTTCATTTGCTTCTGTATTATTTTCTGTAATTGTTGAAATTGTCTATACCACTATGTGCTAACTTACAAACAGAAACAAAATAATAAATTTGTATCTACTTGATAATAGTCACGTTACAACCTTACTTTGTTTTGATATTTTTACCCAATTCGTCTTGATAGTTGCTGGGAGAGCAAACTCTTCAAAAAATATATCAAAATGTTTCAGAACCTGAAGCAGGTTGGCTTGCTTTCAGGACCCTACAGAGGAAAGAATGAAAGAATCTGTGGAGTCCTCCTTTTTCCCCATAAGTGTAAGGTACCTGTGGACCCTGATAACATACAGCAAACCGGAGTTGTCAATTCTTCCTTCCCCTTTTTTGTTCAGTCTATCCAAGTTTTCCTCCAATTTTTCCCCCTAAAACAGGATTATACTGTTAATTTCTAATTTGTTTACAAATTCCACAAAAGATAACATACTCAGTGATTTTTATTTTATTTATTGATTTATTTTTATTTTTTTGCGGTACACGGGCCTCTCACTGTCGTGGCCTCTCCCGTTGCGGAGCACAGGCTCCGGACGCGCAGCCTCAGCAGCCATGGCTCACGGGCCCAGCCGCTCCGCAGCACGTGGGATCTTCCCGGACCGGGACACGAACCCACGTCCCGTGCATCGGCAGGCGGGCTCTCAACCACTGCGCCACCAGGGAAGCCCCTCAGTGATTTTTAAAGGGGAAAGAGTTTATCACTTTTTGCTACACAGTAAAGTTTAGGTTCCTGTTCCTGATCTTCTGCAGTCTGTACTTTTCTTCATTTGCCTCCTGGACCGGAGTGTAAGCTCTTGTAGTTGTTCTCAAACCTGCCTATCTTCATAGAAATCATCTGGGGACCTTGTTCAACGTACAGATTCTTCGATTCCACCCCAAACTTTATTTTTCTTTGCGTATAGAATGAGCTTTGGCCATTTCTAGATCGTACTAAGGCGTATGATTCATGGATTACACTTTGAGAAACACTGGAAGGTTTATAGCCCTCAATGTTTAATCTGTTTGCAAACCTGTGATTTAAAAAAACAAAACAAAAATTTTTTTAGAATCATTTTACTTATGCAAGTTATCTGTAATTCTATTTAGCTCCTCTCCTTGAAAATGTGTTTGGTGATTCAGGTAGAACATGACAGTTTATGTATCATCGAAATCACGTGGACCATCCCCAAATGCATAAACAATCGGACAATCTACTTTACATTCTACTTCTTTATAGAATGGATACAGTCCAACTGCTCATGACATGTGGAAGAATAAAATCTTCCAGTTATATTTTGTGATTAGGTTAATGTGATTTCACCAGACAGTCTTGTTTGCAATAAATTAGTATTTAGTACATAGTATGCAATAGCAATGTAATGATATTTAATTTATATAATATATGTAGTTGAGGTTTTTTCTTTAAACTGTCTCAGATGTACTAACATATTTTTCCCCAAACATCCCTGAGAAGCAGACTAGAACTGCTATTTATCACCATTTGCAGATAGACTGAATCACTGAGCTATTAAGTAACTTGAAGAGCCACAGTCAGTGACTAAGTCAGGACAGACACTTCATCTGCTAGTTCCTTGTTCAGTAATTCTCTTAACAAATCCTGTTGCATATATTTCTTCCTATAAGAATTTACAAATAATTCAGTTTTCTGGGAGATTCTTTATCATGGGGTGTGTGAGAATTTGTACCCTTTGGAAAGTCAAAGACTGGAAGTAGGAAATCATATTAAAGACAGTTCTTTTCAAAAATAACTTTATCCTTCAATTTTCACTATTTCTATTTCATAGAAAACGTACTCCATTCATTCATTCAGTAATGTAATATTTACTAAGCATATTTAATATGTCTGGTGCTCTGCAAATAAATAGGACATAATCCTTATTCTCAATTTGTGCAGTCTGATAAGGAAACAGAAAGACAGAAATTGTATCATGTGATAACAGCTATATTAATAACAGCTATATTAGAGCTAGGTGTTATGTGCAAAGGGGCTTATAGGAAGAATCCCTGAGTCTGTCTGAGGGAGTTGGGGAAGTCTTCTCAGAAATTAGAAAATTTGAGCTGGGTTTTGAAGGAAGGTGGGGGGGTAAGAATTTGCAAAGATTCAAGGTAAGGATAGGAGCATGGAAAGGTGAGAATAGAGGAAAACCCTAAACATAAGTCCTAGCCAGTCCAAGATATAAATAGAGATGCCTGGATTTAAAATTTAGAGGCCTAATAAATACACCTGTAATTTGTGGAGGGCATTTTCACCACCCTGGAATCCTCAGTTTTGGAGCCTTGGCATTCTCCACGGAGAACAATGTGGATCACACCCAGAAATGAGACCTTTAGTGAGATCCATGAAACCATCATCATTCTGGCAGCCATGCTGATTTAGAAAATCAGACCTCTCATTATAAAATGTATAGAAGCAAACATAAAAGAGAGCTAGTGTTTTTAAATGGTAAAACTAAACAAAGGGAACGAACGCTCACTTGCTAGGCTGGCCTTGTATGCTTCAGCCCGAAGGGCATTTTTGCAGCCAAGTAAGAAGCCCACAAAACATAGTAGAAACACTGACAGATACTTAACTGTACCAGCTCTGGTGGGTACAGCCATAATTCCCTTCATAATACAAATTAATATGTTGTCCAGAGGGGTCCCTGCATTTGTGTTGAGTGTCTTTTGAAAAGTTCCCGTTCTGTGCTATGAAGCCACAAAGTAAAACTGGATGATTGTCTCTGGAATAGATTCTGAACTGGGCCCCTTAATTACAGTACTGATATCCTTGGGGAAGGCAAAATGGAAATGTCCTGTAAAGTCTGGAAATATAAAATAATAAACCAAAGAGAAAAAAGCAAACAATGAAACAAACTTTATTATTAAAAGTCTGATATTTCTTCGGACAAGGTCTACTTAAAAGCTTAGTATGCCAGAGGTGAGAGAGGGCAGCTTGCTTTAATTTAAGTGGGGTTAGTTGTTAAGCAGGTTATAAGTACACTCTGTATTTGCAGAATCATGTGGTGGGGCAAAGTTCAGCCATCCCAGTGATCTTGATGACCAAAGTGTCCTACATGTTTTCTAATCTAATGCAAATCATTTCAATCTTAGGTAGCCGTATTTCCAAATACCATTTAGAGCTTTAGTGACTTGTCCTAGAAAGGTCCTATAAAGCCACATTTAATGGGTTTTCTAAACAATGTAAAAAAAGATTTCTTTAAATGTGTTGTGCAGTTTGTGATTTTAGCGTAAAAATCATTGTCCTCTGTGCCCACTACTGCTCCCTTCACCTAATGCAATTTTGAGACTTCTTTACTGAAAATGTTGCAATGTCACTTTCTTCTCTCTGGATCTGAATGCTCCCGATCATGGTCTTAAGATTCCACGTGCAGAGCTGGGGTTCTGACAATTAGAAAAGCTCCATAGAATTTGGAAAATAATACTCAGAGAATCCTGAAAGGCACAATTTTCAACAGAAAATTAGGAAACAAAGATTGTTGTGTCAGCTTTTCCAATGTAAACTATATAATCTTGAGTTCATTATAACCTCTGTGGGCCCTGATTTGCTCGTCTCTAAAATGAAGGTCACAGACTGCCTCTTACGTCCTTTAATGTTGTTCCATGGCACCATTTAAGCCTGCTAATGAATTACTTAAATATTGAAGTCCACATTAAGCCTTATGGAAAAGCATAACTGTCAAGATTTTTCTCTCAGTTACTTGTGCTAATAGGGGCCAAAATGGTATGGATACTTTAAATTCAATGATAATCCCCAAACTTTAATTTAGCTAAGTGTTCCAACCTCCTCTCCTGGCAAACCATTTACAGGGGATTCAAACAATTAGCACACAGTGGCATGAGATTTATCTCCTTTGTAATTTCTGCCTTCCTTAATGCCTTCCTACCAGAATATTTTAATATCTAAATTTCCAAAAATAGAAATGAAGAATAAATCAAGAATAGCTGTTGCATAGTCTTCTAATGGTAGTGTTGCAAAAATATTCCAACACTGTTATTATTCATAATAATTTATCAAGGGCTTATGCCAGGTGCTTTACAAGTCATTTAAATATCATAATCACTTTGTTGGGTAGTATATTGGTTTCCTAGGGCTACCATAACCAGGTACCACAAACTGAGTGGCTTAAACAACAGAAATTTATTGTCTCACAGTTCTGGAGGCTGCAAGTCTGAAATCAAGGTGTCAGCAGGACTGGTTCCTTCTGAGGGCTGTGGTGGAGAATTAATTTCATGCTTTTTTCTTAGCTTCAGTTTTTTTGTCTTGGCAATTTTGGCACTCCTCGACTTGCAGATGTGTTATTCCAATCTCCACCTTCATCCTCACGTGATGTTCTTTCTGGGTGTCTGTCTTTTTACGTGGTGTTCTTTTCATAAGGACATGAGTCATGTTGGATTAGGGGCCCATCCTAATTCAATATAATTTCATTTTGGCTCGATTATTTCTATAAAAGACTCTATTTCCAAATATAGTTACATTCTGAGGTACTGGGGGTTAATACTTCAATTTAATTCAGTTCATTAGAGGTGGGTGGTATTCCCATTTTACAGATGGGTTAAGTAAGGTTACAATGTTGAGTTAATTTTCCTAAGGTCATAAAGCTAGTCAATGGCAGACCTGGGATTCACATCCACATTTGATGACTTCATTCATAATTTAGCTAATAATCTTGGTATTCAAAAAGAAAACCGGCTGTACCAGTGTCCCAGGACTAAGAATACTGACCATAAACTTTCTGGTAACTTCAGTGATGTAGAGGATTCAGCAACACTGACCAACATCGAGGTTTCATTGGTGGCACCAGGGCTAAATCTGTGTTTGTCAAAACTGATCCTTCAGTTCTCCAAGCCTGGGCAGGGATTTGAAAAAAGCCTGAATCTCAAGTCATCTTGAAGGAGCTCTATATACATAATAACCCTGAGAAGTTTTATATTCAAGTATGGCTGCAGGAGAGTAACAAAGAACATTCTACAGTTATATGAAGAGTTGCATTAGAAGATCAAAATTAACCAGCATCACATTTCCAGTTCTTTTCCCCCAATTATGCTTTAATGTTTTTAAACAATTGGTGTTTGTGAAACTGACTGGCTGCCCGTTAATCTGTCTCTGCCTTGAGCACCTCTATTTAGTATCCCATACAGATACTAAATGAATAAGGCAGAATCTTGGGCCTTTGGAGGAAGCAGATGGGCTTCAGGATGGGAGGGAGGATCTAAATTTGGAAACTGGGGTAAATAGGAAATTTTCCATTAGGTCATTGAGTTCCTGGAATATCTGGGTTCTTCCAATGAATAACCTTTATTATCCCAGTAGTTTCATAAAAATGATGCTTCCTCACAAGATATCCTGGCAGTGGTTGGAAATGTCAGTTTTTCATGATGCCCAATATTATGTTAAAGGGGGAATTAGTTACATTAATAAACATAGATTTTTAAAAAAATACAATTCTCTGTGGGAAGTTAAGGGACATTAGCCATTTACAGTTTAATGAAATCTATAATGTTCACTCTGCTTTAAAGAACACTCCAATTGGTTACTGTGAAACAAGTGGAAATCTTGATGTAGGTCTGGGACAAAAAAAGGAATAAGTAGTTCTCAGCAAAGAGAAGTTATGGTAGAGGCATCTTGGTTTGTGAATTTGTTAGCCAGGGAGTCTATTTTCCTTTGCATTGGTACTATAGAAGTTTAATCTGTTTATTTCCGGCCATATTTTGGTTTGCTTTAAAATTGAAGAAGAGCAAAACGAGTTTTTTTCTGAGTGCCATTAACATTATTTTGTTTATGAGCATTTCAGTGATAGATACTTGGAATATACAATTGTTAGAATCAATTTAAACATCTAAATAATTATCACCTTTGATCACATTTAGGATATGCATTGGGGACACGAATAAAGAAGTTGATATAATGGTAAAACCTTTGCAATTTGTATTAGTAATGGTTGATAAGCCAGGGGTAATGTTAAGTAAAACAGATTTACATTAATCACACAAAAGTTAATGTTTTCAGTTGTTATCAGTTGAAATACTCTTTTCCAAAATCACGTACCTATTTCTTATGAAGTGCTGTATAAGTAATTTCACAAACATCAATTAACATATGAGCATCCCTTATTTTATTTAGGTACTAAGAAAAGATTGCTGGTTATTTGAAGTGAGTTTGGCTGCATCCAACTTTAAGTGAATTCAACTTCTTTTTCTTTTCTTTTCTTTTTTTTTTTTTTTTTCATTTCTTCCTTCCTTCCTTTCAGATGAAGGAGAACAGAGGCAGGAAGTGTTCCTAAGTGAGAGCTGTCCTAATTACTATACTCCTACCTTCTGTCTATGAGGTTTTCAAATGATCTGGCAGATTTTTAATATAAATCCCTTCCTGGGGCCTTCCTTCCTCAAAAAAAAAAAAAATTAGAACACACAAAACTGATTTATTATTAAAAAGGCATACTTCCTCCACTGACCCTGGGGTGTGTACACTCTGTGGATTTTATATAGAATATTGTCTTGTTATGGAGTCTTGAATTAAGACTGTTAAACAATGATTGATCTGATAATAATAAATACTTGGTGATGCCATCCAATTTTTTATTATATTCACTGCTGTTAGGATTTAGGGGATCAATAAATAATACCCTGTTCTTCCCCTCCTGAGCTGAGAATCAATTCGGAATTAAGACCCAGGAGGCAGAGAAATAGAGGTTAAATAGCCAGTTTTATTCTAAGGATGATGGGAAAATGTATTTTTAAAAGTTTAGGCAAATAACTTAATACCCCAACACTGATTTAAGCAGACTTTCCCACTTAGGTATTGGCACAGCTGAACAAGTGAAGGCATTCCTGGTAGGACCGAGTTGTCCCCTCTAAGCTTATCACATGAAACCAAAGAAATTGACTGAGATGTGAGGACCAACAAGCATTGAGAGAAGCTACAGCCCACAGGGGGCTGAGCTAGATGTGCTCAATACCTTCTGACAACCTTTGGGATGAGAGGAGTTGGGAGAAGGCCAGGTGGGTTGCTCTAATGGATACGCTCATGAAAACGAAGGAAGATTTTTACCCAACATCCTCCATCTAGGGTTCTCTCAACTTGTTGGGCTTCCTAACACTACTAATTTCCCCCATCTAAAATTATTGCCAGCCATGTTTTTAATTACAGATTAAAATATTACACGATAAATATCAGTGTGCAATCATATAATGTTTCTGACATAGATAGCCTCAAATATAGACAGTATAATTCTTCCATTATTAAATTCCCAGAGATTGACTAAAGTTCCCTAATTGTATCACCTTGTGATGTAAAACTCCAAGTAAATCAGAAGCCAAAATTCTTAATCTAAAGTCCAAAATGAATTTGTTTGCTTAGCCAGCTAGTCAGTGCTAACTGCTCTGATTCCTGAGTAGTGCAGGTGACTTCAGCAGCTGTCATTAAATAAAATGGCTTCTAGTTCTTTCACCACCTCATAATCCTCCTCCACACTCAGGTAACCACCATCCTGATTTTCTCTGTAGTTTTTATTAAGTGTATGTCCCTCACAGTTAGTTTTGCATGTTTTCGAACTTTAAACACATCAAATCATGCTGGACATGATATTTTTTCTTTTGCTACCATTGGTTCTGAATCATCTACATTAATGCATGTAGCCAGAGTTCATTGATAGCTTATACCACAATTTATTACTTCCAATGGATCATTGTCCATTTTTTATTGTTCCTGATGCAAAGAACAGTGCTGATGTGAATGAACATTCATGGAAATATTCAAGGATTCCTTTAGTGTGTGTTCTCAGTTTTTAAAAACTACAGTGAGTGAATAGATGATTATAGCACAGGCTTTATATTTACCAAATTTAGAAAACATGAAACCTATATCCTATAGCAGTGAATCAGCTATTTAGTGGTGACTGGTGGACGGAAGGTATTACATGAAAATCTTACTTCAATCAGACTTGCTAAGATGTCAGTCAGCTCTCTGGTTTCCAAAACCTGTGAACTCCTACAAGATCACTTCTGTCATTAACTTAATCATGGCACTACATTGACCACTGCACATACGATCCTTCACCAGAGAGTGTCATTTGAAACTTTCCGGCCATCTTGCTAAGTTTAGAATCTTGTAAAGATGGCAGACTCGCTCATTAGGTATATACTGAGGTGACTCTCTTTCCCAAATGATACATTCAAAACCTTTTAATTTCCATTTCTTATTTGAGCCCTGGATCTCTGGAGCCCTGATGCTGTAATGAATTTTGTTTCTGTCTTATGACATAGCTCACACACTTTCTGTGAGCAGGAATACTGTTTTGTCCTTTGTGCCAAATGCTACCACTAACTCTAGATATGGAAATACTTAAGCCTATGTAACATGCTTTCTTGGGAGAGTTTGTTATTTAACCTCACACCTGCTTCATCTGGAAAATCAGCTTGATTTGAAACTATTGATAGTCCTGAAGCATGTATTCCCAGGTTGGTCAGGTGAGGCCTAATACCTCTGTCAGGAACTACTCCCCAGAATGGTCCCTCCCTTTTTTCCAAGCCTTGATAAAACATCTACACCTTTAGAAACATCAGAAACCTCTTTATTTCTGTAATACTTTTCTCTGTAGCAATGGAGATGTTGCTAATGCTCAATTTCCTACTGCTCTTCTTTTAACAGGTTTCTAGGAGGCTCAGCTGAGTTTTTAACTGTTCAACTTTTCTAACACATCTAGAACTGGTACAGTTTGCAGTTTCAGGATATTCCGTTTCTTTTTTCTTCCACTTTGCTTTGTGGTCCAGGCATTTGTTTTGGCAGTATACTTCTCTAGACTGTGTCTTATGACAGTTAAAAAAAAAATGAGTACCGCATCTGTCAAAAGGAAGTGCTTCTCGAACACATCTTGTATAACTTCATCTCCTAACATTGAATAGTCTTTCCCAGGATATAAACTCCTGCTGAGTATGTAATTCAGACCTGGTCTCAATACATTACTCCTGTCTCACCACACCATATGCAAAGGCATTGTGGAGGTGATGGAACACAGTGAATTTTAGAAATGGAAAAAAAAAGGCCCATATGCTAGAGTACAAAGATGGGAAATAAATTGAGGTTATAAAGGTAGGCAAAGGGCCAGACTATGTAAGGTCACATAGACTGTGGTAAGGATTATAAGCAATAAAAGGGATCCTCTGCTCTTGAGTTTAGAATCTTCAGAAAGTTTGTGCAGGAGAATGAAACAGCTAAAATCTTCTGAGAAGTGTTGTGATATGTAAATGAGTAAAAATCATGGTGGTACTGCTGAAGGAAATAGTAATTTGTCCTGGTATATACAAATAGTTATTTGTCCTGGAAATTAAAAGAATGACCTCTAGCTAAAGGGTATCCATTTTCAGTGGGCTGAGTTACATCATCTTGCTGTCTGTTTGCATTCTCCATGACCATATAGGTTTTTACCCAGAGATTGTCCAGGAAGCTAGATTCAGCCAAAATTATTTGGGTAGTGATGGTGATTGAAGAAAGAGAAATGGAATGGAGTGGTTTTCCAAATTCTGATCTCATTTTGTGAGTCATTTTGTGGAAGAAAGAGAAAGTAATTTTTTTTTTTTTTTTTTTTGCTCTACTTCTCTCTCCAGGTGGGATTGATTTTAGTTCTAGGAAACAGCTCATCAACAAAAGTAATAGAATTACTGATTTCATCCTTAAAAAAAGTTTATATTTAGCATAGCACAAGACATAAAGCTGTTTTATTCCCACGCTGCATCTAAGACATAGCCACTCAATCTATAGCTAGTTAAAATAATTATTGAAGAAAAAGCACAGATATGATGAACTTTGGTTCCTTCCCAATGTCTGCATTTTAGTCTGAGTCTACCGTTGGCCCTTGAACAATGAGGGACTTAAGGCACCAAACCCCAGTCTGAAAGCTGCCTGTAACTTTGCAGTAGGTCCTTCCTATACATGGTTCCGCATCTGCGGATTCAGCCACCCATGTGGGTCGTGTAGTAAGTAGTTAGTGAAAAAGATGCATGTAAGTGGACTCCTACAGTTCAAACCCGTGTTGTTCCAGGATCAACTGTACTTTATTTTGGTTAAATAGTTCCATATTTTAATTTATAAGAATTAAGTATTTTTCATGTTAACTATGTTTTAGCAATCCACTTGTCTTTGGACATTACAAAATGTTTTAATCAAAACCATTTATTTATTCTACATAGCTATTAGCTTGTTATCATGGGAATCAGCTTCAAAGGGATTTTTTAAATTGATTTCTGATATATTGATAATGTTCCACTGCTGCATTGGAACTCCATGCAAATGATATTTTCAAGCATATATTTACAGTTTCCAAATTTTTGGTGTCATTAAAGTTGCTGGAGATCTCACATAAAAGCTGTATGATGAATTAGATTATGTTCCAGTTTATAGTCTTAATAATAGCTATTTATTGAGCACTTATTAATTGCCAAGCACTTCAGGCTATCATTCATTGATTAATTTACTCTTTAATCCTTTCGTTTGACGTGCTGAATGACCTCTTGGGTGTAAGGCATTATCTTTAGTTATTCAGTGAGTCAAATCAACAATGTCTCTGTTTTCAACATGTTAGGTCACAGTGGAAGACAGATTTTTATAAAATCTCTTTACAACAAAATAAAGTATTACCTAAGTATTGCAAGTGCTCAGGAGAGGTACAGATGCTTCAAAAACAAAATAAAGAATTGACTGAGGGATGTCAGCGAGCGAAGGTGTTTCTCATTTAATTCTCAATGTGACTCAGTGAGCTTGCACTCTGGTGCCAGACTGCCTGGGTAGGAAACAAGACAGCCATCATTGCTGTGTGACCTTGGGCAAGTTACTAAAACTTTCTGTGACTCAGTTTTGTTGTGTATAAATGGATATAAGGATACTACCTTCTTAATTAGGTTGTAGTGAATATTAAATGTTTAAAGGAATAAATAACTTGCTCAGCGATAGTAAGATTAAGAGTTAAGATCCAAAACTCCGTCTGGCTGACGTCAGAATAGAAGTTTTAATCACTGTGTGATTTTTGCTAGGTGTTAGAGAGCCTGAAGGGAAGCTCTGTTCTCTGTTTGGATATCCAGTTGTAAGTTATAATGCTAGTCAACGTATTAATCTTTGATAAGGGAGAGGGGCACTGGTCATTTGACAAGGAGATACTTGTGCAGGCTTCATCGTGGTGATGTTGCTGAAACTTGCTTTCTCTGAGACTTATTCGCATCTTTGGCATATGGTACGATATTTCATTTGTTATTTTTTATTAGGCCCCTTGAGGAACAGTATAATAAAATGGTTTAGGACACAGACTGTGGAGCTACACTGCTGGGGTTCAAATCCTGGCTTTGTTACTTACTAGCTGTGTGACCAGGAGTAGATTGTTCATCTCCGTGCTTTTGTGTCCTTCCTATGAAATGGAGATGGTGATGGTAACATGTACCTGCTAAGGCTATTTTAAGTGCCCAGTGAATAAATATGTATAGCAGAGAAGGGCCTGGTCCATAGTGAGCCTTACATATGTGTCAAATAACAGACAAATAAAAATATACCCCTTTCTTTGATGAAAGTTCCATCGTTTGGATGCAGTTATCATAAAATCTAGTTCCTGAAGTCACTCTTCAAAATAGTGGCAGCTGTTTGAAACCTGTGAAGCAGGATCACATTTCCTTGTTTTAAAATGCTTCTTACAATCCAGAACAACCTAATTCCCAAACTTAGGCATGGCAAAATAAAGGGCACTAAGAAAGCAAAATGCAGTTGTTGTTTTTTCCTCTCTCAAGACTGGTGTGATGATTACACTCATATGTGGAATCTATAAAAAACAAAAGAAACAAAAGAAAAACAAATTCATAGATAGAACAGCTGATGGTTACCAAAGGGGAAGGGATTTGGGGGGGGGGACAGTGAGCTGGGTGAAGGTATGGTGATGGATGGTAACTAGGCTTGTAGTGGTGATCACTCTGTAGTTTATACAGATCTTGAACTATAATGCTGTGTACCTTAAACTTATATAATATTAAAATGATTGGTCTGATATCTTTCTACATTTTTTAAAAAATCTACCATGAACAAGGAAAAATCACAATAAGTAGAACTGATTCTGTTTACAGAACCAGCTATTCCAACAGGAACTAAAAAATTATCTCCTCGGGAATCACTCAAGAAAACAGTACGTTTTATGTTGGAAATGTGTTCTTTGAAACAATTTCCATGCTTCATCACCTGCCATCTGAGTCACCATGAACACCAACTAACTGAAAATTGTTTGTAGCTCATTTAGGTATTTATGAATCACTTTGTATAACACCATCTACAGGACTAGTTGTGAACACCAAGAACTTCAGTGATTTTTCTCCATATATCTAGTTGCCCCAAACACCTGCTTTTAGACTTTATTATGTAGAAATAAAAAGCATTCTGTTTCCAAGAAACTACTCCACATAGGGGTAAAAAAGGGATATTTGTTTTCAAAATGTGTTCTCAATTAAACATGTAAAACAAATAAACACACTAATAGGGTTTTCCATATTATTCTTTTATAAAGCATATTTCAAGCAGGTGGAATCCACTCTGGAGATCCAAATATGTCTTTAACAGGTCTCAAGGTGCTATAGAGCCATGCAGGAGCAGATCAGCCAGCTGGCAGAAAGATGAAAACCTAGCAGGAGATGGAGTCTCCTAGTGAAACTTGCCATACAAATAAAAGTTTAAGGGATTTATTATGGCATCTTCGCCAATTAGAATTAAACACAGGGTAGGGGCTGGCAAGTAGAGTAGATCATTAGAGTATTTGCTAATGAAGAAACAGACTGGGAACAACGGGATACTAAACGTGTCAGAATCAGATTTAGGTCCTAGAAAATGGTATTTCTGGCTTAGTGCCTCAGCAGAGCTTAAATAACCAAGAATCAGCTTATTTGCAAAATTATTAAACTTGGGAACTTCTTCTGAGTCTGATGGGAATGAAGGATCTGGTTATGAGACATTTCTAACTGGTTCTACCCGTCCTTCTAGGTTAGAAACTGTGATAGGGTTTCTGTAGTTGTTACCATGAGGGGACTTGTTTGGAGAGGTTACCTCTCTCCCATGGTGCTGTGGTTAATGTTGGAATTTTGAGAAATGAAGTGCCTGAAGTATAAAGGTGATGGGTTCATGAGTTGACATCACTGGTACCGTGAATACCAAAAACTCAGCCGGAAAATAGCAGTTGATTCAACAAACATTTATGTAGTCCCTTCCAAGTGTTCAGTTCTAGATTCTAGCCACAGATGTGCAGTAGTAAATAGGACAGACAAAATGAATCCAATTGGCCTTCTAGTGGGAGACTGAAACTGATCTTTACAAAAAGTACACAGGATCCAAGTGAAATCCATCCATGATAAAACTCCTCTAGTTCTTCCACTCAGTTGCTTAGTCTTTAGGATTGTCACGGTCAGGGGGAGAAATTAAGGTATTGCTACCATTGATCCCTCTGAGCAAAAGGAGTAGGCAAACAGTAGCCATATGAGTTCTGAAACGGTATTGATTTTGGCAATTTGGAGAATTGTATCTATATCACTAGAATCTCAAAGCACGTTTGTATAATCAGTTTGTGGTTCTATGTACAAATACTTATAACATTTACCATACCTGGCAATTATTTGTTTACTACAGTTTGCGCTAACATGACCCTTTTAAAAGCAGAAACTGAGTCTCAGTCATATTTGTTTCTGATTCATAATTTTTTTTCTGAATGGATGAGTGAATATATAGATACTATTTTAACATAATATAAAAGGAAAAAAAAAGTAGAGGTTTTTGAAATATGGTGGAGTTAATGATTCCTACATCAAACTACATTTAATTTTTTTTTTTTAACATCTTGGGGTATAATTGCTTTACAATGGTGTGTTAGTTTCTGCTTTATAACAAAGTGAATCAGTTATACATATACATATGTTCCCATATCTCGTCCCTCTTGCGTCTCCCTCCCTCCCACCCTCCCTATCCCCCCCCCCCCCCAGGCGGTCACAAAGCACCGAGCTGATATCCCTGTGCTATGCGGCTGCTTCCCACTAGCTATCTACCTTACGTTTGGTAGTGTATATATGTTCATGCCTCTCTCTCGCTTTGTCACAGCTCACCCTTCCCCCTCCTCATATCCTTAAGTCCATTCTCCAGTAGGTCTGTGTCTTTATTCCTGTCTTACCCCTAGGTTCTTCATGACTTTTTTTTTTCCCTTAAATTCCATATATATGTGTTAGCATACGGTATTTGTCTTTCTCTTTCTGACTTACTTCACTCTGTATGACAGACTCTAGGTCTATCCAGCTCATTACAAATAGCTTAATTTCGTTTCTTTTTATAGCTGAGTAATATTCCATTGTATATATGTGCCACATCTTCTTTATCCATTCATCCGATGATGGACACTTAGGTTGTTTCCATCTCCGGGCTATTGTAAATAGAGCTGCAATGAACATTTTGGTACATGACTCTTTTTGAACTATGGTTTTCTCAGGGTATATGCCCAGTAGTGGGATTGCTGGGTCATATGGTAGTTCTATTTGTAGTTTTTTAAGGAACCTCCATACTGTTCTCCATAGTGGCTGTACCAATTCACATTCCCACCAGCAGTGCAAGAGTGTTCCCTTTTCTCCACACCCTTTCCAGCATTTATTGTTTGTAGATTTTTTGACGATGGCCATTCTGACTGGTGTGAGATGATACCTCATTGTAGTTTTGACTTGCATTTCCCTAATGGTTAAAGATGTTGAGCATTCTTTCGTGTGTTTGTTGGCAGTCTGTATATCTTCTTTGGAGAAATGTCTATTTAGCTCTTCTGCCCATTTTTGGATTGGGGTGTTTGTTTTTTTGTTATTGAGCTGCATGAGCTGCTTTTAAATTTTGGAAATTAATTCTTTGTCAGTTGCTTCATTTGCAAATATTTTCTCCCATTCTGAGGGTTGTCTTTTGGTCTTGTTTATGGGTTCCTTTGCTGTGCAAAAGCTTTGAAGTTTCATTAGGTCCCATTTGTTTATTTTTGTGTTTATTTTCATTTCTCTAGGAGGTGGGTCAAAAAGGATCTTGTTGTGATTTATGTCATAGAGTGTTCTGCCTATGTTTTCCTCTAAGAGTTTGATAGTTTCTGGCCTTAAATTTAGGTCTTTAATCCATTTTGAGCTTATTTTTGTGTATGGTGTAAGGGAGTGATCTAATTTCATTCTTTTACATGTAGCTGTCCAGTTTTCCCAGCACCACTTATTGAAGAGGCTGTCCTTTCTCCACTGTACATTCCTGCCTCCTTTATCAAAGATAAGGTGACCATATGTGTGTGGGTTTATCTCTGGGCTTTCTATCCTGTTCCACTGATCTATCTTTCTGTTTTTGTGCCAGTACCATACTGGCTTGATTACTGTAGCTTTGTAGTATAGTCTGAAGTCAGGGAGCCTGATTGCTCCAGCTCTCTTTTTCGTTCTCAAGATTGCTTTGGCTATTAGGGGTCTTTTGTGTTTCCATACAAATTGTGAATTTTTTTGTTCTAGTTCTGTGAAAAATGCCAGTGGTAGTTTGATAGGGATTGCGTTGAATCTGTAGACTGCTTTGGGTAGTACAGTCATTTTCACAATGTTGATTCTTCAATCCAAAAACGTGGTATATCTCTCCATCTATTTGTATCATCTTTGATTTCTTTCATCAGTGTCTTATAATTTTCTGCATACAGGTCTTTTGTGTCCTTAGGTAGGTTTATTCCTAGATATTTTATTCTTTTTGTTGCAGTGGTAAATGGGAGTGTTTTCTTGATTTCACTTTCAGATTTTTCATCACTAGTGTATAGGAATGCCAGAGATTTCTGTGCATTAATTTTGTATCCTGCTACTTTACCAAATTCATTGATTAGCTCTAGTAGTTTTCTGCTGGCATCTTTAGCATTCTCTATAGTATCATGTCATCTGCAAACAGTGACAGCTTTACTTCTTCTTTTCTGATTTGGAGTCCTTTTATTTCCTTTTCTTCTCTGATTGCTGTGGCTAAAACTGCCAGAACTATGTTGAATAAGAGTGGTGAGAGTGGGCAACCTTGTCTTGTTCCTGATCTTAGTGGAAATGCTTTCAGTTTTTCACCATTGAGGATGATGTTGGCTGTGGGTTTGTCATATATGGACTTTATTATGTTGAGGTAAGTTCCCTCTATGCCTACTTTCTGCAGGGTTTTTATCATAAATGGGTGTTGAATTTTGTCAAAAGCTTTCTCTGCATCTATTGAGATAATCATATGGTTTTTCTCCTTCAGTTTGTTAATATGGTTTATCACATTGATTGATTTGCGTATATTGAAGAATCCTTGCATTCCTGGAATAAACCCCACTTGATCATGGTGTATGATCCGTTTAATGTGCTGTTGGATTCTGTTTGCTAGTATTTTGTTGAGGATTTTTGCATCTATGTTCATCAGTGATATTGGCCTGTAGTTTTCTTTCTTTGTGACATCCTTGTCTGGTTTGGGTGTCAAGGTGATGGTGGCCTCAAAGAATGAATTTGGGAGTGTTCCTCCCTCTGCTATATTTTGGAAGAGTTTGAGAAGGATAGGTGTTAGCTCTTCTCTAAATGTTTGATAGAATTCACCTGTGAAGCCATCTGGTCCTGGGCTTTTGTTTGTTGGAAGATTTTTAATCATACTTTCAATTTCAGTGCTTGTGATTGGTCTGTTCATATTTTCTATTTCTTCCTGATTCAGTCTTGGCAGGTTGTGCATTTCTACGAATTTGTGCATTTCTTCCAGGTTGTGCATTTTATTGGCATAGAGTTGCTTGTAGTAATCTCTCATGATCTTTTGTATTTCTGCAGTGTCAGATGTTACTTCTTTTTCATTTCTAATTCTATTGACTTGAGTCTTCTCCCTTTTTTTCTTGATGAGTCTGGCTAATGGTTTATCAATTTTGTTTATCTTCTCAAAGAACCAGCTTTTAGTTTTACTGATCTTTGCTATAGTTTCCTTCATTTCTTTTTCATTTATTTCTGATCTGATTTTTATGATTTCTTTCCTTCTGCTAACTTTGGGTTTTTTTTTTTTTTTTGGTTCTTCTTTCTCTAATTGCAAGTTTAGGTTGTTTATTTGAGATGTTTCCTGTTTCTTAAGGTGTGCTTGTATTGCTATAAACTTCCCTCTTAGAACTGCTTCTGCTGCATCCCATAGGTTTTGGGTCATCATGTCTCCATTGTCATTTGTTTCTAGGTATTTTTAAATTTACTCTTTGATTTCTTCAGTGATCACTTCGTTATTAAGTAGTGTAATGTTTAGCCTCCATGTGTTGGTATTTTTTACAGATCTTTTCCTGTAATTGATATCTAGTCTCATGGCGTTGTGGTCGGAAAAGATACTTGATACAATTTCAGTTTTCTTAAATTTACCAAGGCTTGATTTGTGACCCAAGATATGATCTATCCTGGAGAATGTTCCATGAGCACTTGAGAAAAATGTGTATTCTGTTGTTTTTGGATGGAGTGTCCTATAAATATCAATTAAGTCCATCTTGTTTAATGTATCATTTAAAGCTTGTGTTTCCTTATTTATTTTCATTTTGGGTGATCTGTCCATTGGTGAAAGTGGGGTGTTAAAGTCCCCTACTGTGAATGTGTTACTGTCGATTTCCCCTTTTATGGCTGTTAGTATTTGCCTTATGTATTGAGGTGCTCCTATGTTGGGTGCATAAATATTTACAATTGTTATATCTTCTTTTTGCGTCAGTCCCTTGATCATTATGTAGTGTCCTTCTTTGTCTCTTCTAATATTCTTTATTTTAAATTCTATTTTGTCTGATATGAGAATTGCTACTCCATCTTTCTTTTGGTTTCCATTTGCATGGAATATCTTTTTCCATCCCCTTACTTTCATTCTGTATGTGTCCCTAGGCCTGAAGTGGGTCTCTTGTAGACAGCAAATATATGGGTCTTATTTTTGTATCCATTCAGCCAATCTGTGTCTTTTGGTGGGAGCATTTAGTCCATTTACATTTAAGGTAATTATCGATATGTATGTTCGTATTCCCATTTTCTAAATTGTTTTGGGTTTGTTATTGTAGGTCTTTTCCTTCTCTTGTGTTTGTTGCCTAGAGAAGTTCCTTTAGCATTTGTTGTAAAGCTTGTTTGGTGGTGCTGAACTCTCTCAGCTTTTGCTTGTCTGTAAAGGTTTTAATTTCTCCATCAAATCTGAATGAGATCCTTGCTGGGTAGAGTAATGTTGGTTGCAGGTTTTTGTCCTTTATCACTTTCAGCATGTCCTGCCACTCACTTCTGGCTTGCAGAGTTTCTGCTGAGAGATCAGCTGTTAACCTTATGGGGATTCCCTTTTGTGTTATTTGTTGTTTTTTCCTTGCTGCTTTTAATATGCTTTCTTTGTATTTAATTTTTGACAGTTTGATTAATGTGTGTCTTGGCGTATTTCTCCTTGGCTTTATCCTGTATGGGACTCTCTGTGCTTCCTGGACTTGATTAACTATTTCCTTTCCCATATTAGGAAGTTTTCATCTATAATCTCTTCAAATATTTTCTCAGTCCCTTTCTTTTCCTCTTCTTCTTCTGGAACCCCTATAATTCGAATGTTGGTGCATTTAATGTCGTCCCAGAGGTCTCTGAGACTGTCCTCAGTTCTTTTCATTCTTTTTTCTTTATTCTGCTCTGCAGTAGTTATTTCCACTATTTTATCTTCCAGGTCCCCTAATCGTCCTTCTGCCTCAGTTATTCTGCTACTCTGATCCCATCTAGAGTATTTTTAATTTCATTTATTGTGTTGTTCATCGTTGTTTGTTTCATCTTTAGTTCTTCCACGTCCTTGTTAAATGTTTCTTGCATTTTGTCCATTCTATTTCCAACATTTTAGGTCATCTTTACTATCATTATTCTGAATTCTTTTTCAGGAGACCTCCTATTTCCTCTTCATTTGTTAGGTCTGGTGGGTTTTTGCCTTGCTCCTTCATCTGCTGTGTGTTTCTCTGTCTTCTTATTTTGCTTAACTTACTGTGTTTGGGGTCTCCTTTTTGCAGGCTGCAGGTTCGTAGTTCCCGTTGTTTTTGGTGTCTGTCCCCAGTGGCTAAGGTTGGTTCAGTGGGTTGTGTAGGCTTCCTGGTGGAGGCGACAAGTGCCTGTGTTCTGGTGGATGAGGCTGGATCTTGTCTTTCTGGTGGGCAGGTCCACATCTGGTGGTGTGTTTTCGGGTGTCTGTGGCCTTATTATGATTTTAGGCAGCCTCTCTGCTAATGGGTGGGGTTGTGTTCCTGTCTTGCTAGTTGTTTGGCATAGGATGTCCAGCACTGTAGCTTGCTGGTCATTGAGGGAAGCTGGGTGCTGGTGTTGAGATGGAGGTCTCTGGGAGATTTTTGCTGTTTGATATTACGTGGAGCTGGGAGGTCTCTTGTGGACCAGTGTCCTGAAGTTGGCTCTCCCACCTCAGAGGCACAGCACTGACTCCTGGCTGCAACACCAAGAGCCTTTCATCCACACGGCTCAGAATAAAAGGGAGAAAAAGTAGAAAGAAAGAATTAGTAGAAGAAGAAAGAAAGAAAGAAAGAAAGGAGGGAGGGAGGGAGGAAGGAGGGAGGGAAGGAAGGAAAAAAGAAAGAAGATAAATAAAGTAAGATAAAATATAATAAAGTTATTAAAATAATTATTAAGAAAAAAAGAAAAAAAAACGGATGATAGAACCCTAGGACAAATGGTGGCAGCAAAGCTATACAGAGAAAATCTCACAGAGAAGCATACACATATACACTCACAAAAAGAGGAAAAGGGAAAAAAATCATAAATCTTGCTCTCAAACCCCACCTCTTTAATTTGGGATGATTTGTTGTCTATTCATGTATTTCACAGATGCAGGGTACATCAAGTTGATTGTGGAGCTTTAATCCGCTGCTTCTGAGGCTGCTGGGAGAGATTTTCCTTTCTCTTCTTTGTTCTCACAGCTCCGAGGGCTCAGCTTTGGATTTGGCCCCGCCTCTGCGTGTAGGTCGCTGGAGGGCGTCTGTTCTTCGCTCAGACAGGACGGGGGTTAAAGGAGCCGCTGATTCGCGGGCTCTGGCTCACTCAGGCCGGGGAGAGGGAGGGGCACGTAGTGCGTGGCGAGCCTGCGGCGGCAGAGGCCGACATGACGTTGCACCAGCCTGAGGCGCGCCGTGCGTTCTCCCGGGGAGTTGGATCCTGGGATACCGGGACCCTGGCAGTGGCGGGCTGCACAGGCTCCCCAGGAGGGAGGTATGGAGCGTGACCTGTGCTCGCACACAGGCTTCTTGGTGGCGGCAGCAGCAGCCTTAGCATCTCATGCCCGTGTCTGGAGTCTGCGCTTTTAGCCGCGCGCAAGCCCGTCTCCCGAGCTCCTTTAAGCAGCGCTCTTAATCCCCTCTCCTTGCGCACCAGGAACCAAAGAGGGAAGAAAAAGTTTCTTGCCTTTTCGGCAGGTCCAGACTTTTCCCCGGACTCCCTTCCAGCTAGCCGTGGCGCACTAACCCCCTGCAGGCTGTGTTCACGCCGCCAACCCCAGTCCTCTCCCTGCGCTCGGACCGAAGCCTCAGCTCCCAGCCCCGCCCGCCCCGGCGGGTGAGCAGACAAGCCTCTCGGGCTGGTGAGTGCCGCTCGGCCCTGATCCTCTGTGCCGGAATCTCTCTGCTTTACCCTCCGCACCCTTTTTGCTGTGCTCTCCTCTGCGGTTCCGAAGCTTTCCCCCTCCGCTACCCGCAGTCTCCGCCCGCGAAGGGGCTTCCTAGTGTGTGAAAACTTTTCCTCCTTCACAGCTCCCTCCCACTGGTGCAGGTCCCGTCCCTATCCTTTTGTCTCTGTTTTTTCTTTTGCCCTACCCAGGTACGTGGAGACTTTCTTGCCTTTTGGGAGGTCTGAGGTCTTCTGCCAGCATTCAGTAGGTGTTTTGTAGGAGTTGTTCCATGTGTAGATGCATTTCTGGTGTATCTGTGGGAAGGAAGGTGATCTCCGTGTCTTACTCTTCCGCCATCTTCCCGGAAGCCCGAGATATTTTTAAAGCAGAGTAAGATTATGGGTGAGGCTCTCTGGTGACCTAAAATTTTGAACATAATTTATATGTAAACAAGAGTTACTTTTCCTTGACTCTATCACCACCCTCCAACCTTTATTCTGCCTTTTTCCTCCCTTTTTCATCAAAATTCAAAAGAGAAAACCTTGTATTTGATGAACTATAATTCTTTAAGTTACCATGTATCACTCAAAGTGTTCAACTTTTAATCTCAATATTCTGCTTAAATGTCTCTTACTAAAGGCAATAGTGAAGGCCAAAATTTTGTTGTCATCATCTTGGAACGCTCTGAAGAACATTTTGCATTGCTGACGCCATTTGTTCTTGGCTCCTTCCTCCTTTAAACTTGAGAAATGTCTATCAAGTTTCTCAACCAATTTTGCTTATTACATTTTTGCTGCCTTTTCCAGTAATGTTGATGTTCCCCTAAGTATCCATTATTGATTATCACTTTTGTGTCCTCCTTTTCTCCCATGCTTCATTTATCACTAAAACACTGATAAATCCCAAATCTGTAGCTCCAGTTTATAACTTTCTCCTGAACTCCAGGTCTACATGTCCAGTAGATTATTAGAACTACCCACAAAGAGATGCTACAGGATTCTAAAACTCATTTAAAATTTTACTTTTCATATTTCTCTGCTACCTCCTCAGATTGCTTTGTTAAGGTCATCAGAACCCTACTCCAAAATCTTCTCTGCCTTATCTTCGCATTGCTCACTAATGATAAAAGTCTTGCTGTTATCAAGCCCTTCAAATCTGATTTTAAACCATGTTCAAATATTGGTCGTATCTCTTTCCACCACATGCTCAGACCCTAGCTACATAGAATGCATCGCCATCCATGTTGTTGCATAAGCTACTTTTCCCTATTGTAATATGTATTCACCCCAGTTAAATCCTCCTTTGACTCTCCCTGGATGCACTGGCCACTCTAACTAGTGATTTGACAGCCTATATATTTACTTTAACATGCATTTTTTTCTACTAAAATTATTTGTTGTTCTTTTGAGAAAAGTCACTGTAAATGCTGGGACATTTCTATTAATTTCAAACAGAACTTAGATGTGGTAGTAGGCATAAAATGGAACTACTTCACAAGAAGAGTTTCTGTTGAACAGAAGGATATAAAAATTATAAATTTGTATGTATTTCTTAGTGTAGCTTAACATATAGATTTTTTTTTAAAAGATGGAGCTAAAAGGAAGAAAAGACAAACTTAAATCATGGTGGGGGGGTGTACAACATGCATCTTCCAGTATCTGAATGAACAACATGATTAACACATTTAATATAATTTATGGTTATAGAACAATGCACTTAATTGCAGAATGTATATCATTTTCAAGGACACACAGAACATTTATAAAAATTAATCAGATGCTGAATCATAAAGCAAGTTTCAATATTTTATAGAGGATTGGCATCATGTTGAGTTAAGTGCTTTGTGCGTAAGTTATTTGAATCAGAAAATCTCCAGATATTAGGAAAATTAAAATACACATTTTTGCAATACTTCTTCAGTAAAAAATCAACTTTAAAATACTTAGAAATGAATAAAAATTAAACTGCCATATTAAAAAAACTAAAACGAATGTTACAGTGAAGTGTACTTCGAATACACATATAAGAAAAGAATAAGGCAGAAAATCGATTATAAGCATCCATGTCAAACTGAGGGAAAACAGCACATTTAACTCGAAGACAGAAGGAGAGAAATAATAAAAATCAGGAGGTAATAGAATGAAAAAATATTGTACATTGTACCAAACATACAATAGAGAGGATTAACAAAACTAAAATTGGTTCTTTGAATAACCTAATAAAAGTGGTAGATATTGATGTTACTGACCAAGTTAAAAAAAGAGAGGTGTCAATAATAATATCAGGAATAGAAGTTTCTACAAATCCTGAAGATATGAAAAAGATGTTGAAAGGATGTTGGAACTAACTTTTTTTAAAAAAATAAAATTTTGCGTAAAGTAAATTTCTAGTAAAATATAACTTAACAAAACTGGTGTGAGAAAGAATAAGACAATCTGAATAATTACATACCTATTAATGAGATGAATAATAAAAATTCCTGTTTAACTAAAACTCGTAGTAAATTGAAAATAGAGGGGATCTTTCTCATTATGATAAGGAATATCTACCAAACACCTACAACAAATAGTGAACTTAATGGTAAGTTTCCCTTGAGATCAAGAGAAGGGTGCCCAGGAACAGCTCTTCTGTTCATTGTTCTAGTAGTCCTAGTGAGTGCAGTGATTCAAAATGCATACACATTCACACACATGCCAGTGTGCATACCCCCAAGCATGCATTCATACATGGATACAGGCACATTTTTAAAGTTCAAAGATTTAAGTGGAATATATGAAACCATCATTGTTTGTGTATAATGTGAGAGTGCAGATAGTAAATTGAAAAGAATACACAGGTCAATTAAGATTGCTCAGTGTAAAGTCAATAGAAAGTCAATTGCATTTGTACATACAAGTGATAAATAGAAAACAGAAGTACCATGTTTAATAATATAAAAATATCAAATAGAAATGAATTTATTAAAAGGTGTGAAACCTCTATATAGAAAATTGTGCATTTTTGTGAAATAACACAAAATTAAAAGGCAATCCATGGAATGGGAGAAAATGTTTGCAAATTACATATATTTGATAAGGGATTAATATCCAGAATATAAAAAGAATAGTGAGAACTCTACAGTAAACAGATAACCCAACTAAAAATGAACAAAGGATTAGAGTAAACATTTCTCCAAGGAAGATAGACAAATGGCCAAGAGCCACATGAAAAATTGTTCACCATCATTAGCCTTTGGGGAAATGCAAATCAAAACCACAATGAGATACTATCACATTCACTGGCTATAATGGCCATATTTTTTAAGAGTGGAAAATGACAAGTCTTGGCGAGGATATGGAGAAATTGTCACATTTATTCATTGCTGGTAGGAATGTAAAATGGCATTCCCACTCTGGAATAGAGTTTGGCAGTTCCTCAAACAGTTAAACATAGAATTAACATATGACTCAGAAATTCTACTCCTACATATATGCCCAGGAGGACTAAAAACATATTTTCACACACAAAACCTGTCCACGGATGTTCATAGTGGCATGATTCATAATTGACCAAAAAAAAGTGAAAATAAGGAAAATTTATTCTTTGCTAATGAATAGATTAAAAAAATGTACTGTGTCCACTCAGTGGAATATTATTCAGCCATAAAAAGGTGGGAAATACTGCTATGTGCTACAACATAGATGGACCTTGAAAACATTTTGCTAAGTGAAATAAGATAGACAAAAACATCTACAAATTGTATGATTAATTTGTATGAATTGTCCAGAATAGGCATATGCAGAGTGTCAGATTAGAGGTTGCCAGGGGAAGTGGATAAGGGAGAAATGGGGTTGATCACTAATAGGTATAGGATTTCTTTTTCAGATTTTGGAAAAGTTCTGGAATTAATGGTGATGTTTACACAACATTGTGAACATAATACAAACCATTAAACTGTCCACTTAGAAACAGTGAATTTTATGTTATGTGGATTATATTTTTTAAATATGCAATAAACTCTTAAGGAAAAGGTAGAGGGTCCTGCTCTTCTATCCACATCAAGTTGTGGTAAGATATGATATAGACACATGTGATATAGACAAATAGTTAAATGGGATACATTGACATCTAGAAACACCCAAGTATCTATGGACACTTAATTTATGACAAAACTAGTATTGCAGAGCAGTGGCAAAAGCAAGGTATTTTCAATAAGTTTTATTGGGTCAATTTGGAAAATAATAACATTTTACCACAAATCACACAGAGCAAAACATTAATTTCAGGTAGGTTTTTGGATTAGATGTGAGAGGCAGAAGAATCATACAATAACAAACTTTCAGAAGAAGATAGAGAAGAATATGTATATATGATCACTTCGTATAATACATGGGGCACAAAAAGAAAGACAGGGATGGTTAAATTTGACTGCTATAAAACTAAGAATGAAGTTGCAACAAGAGGCATAATAAGTGAGTAAAAGGGTGAGCTGTGGAGTGGGAAATATATTTCACCAAGTATAACCAACAAAGGACTCATATCTAGAATATATAAAGCACTTCTACAAATTAATAAGGAGAAGACAACCCACATTAAATGGACAAGAAAATTGAAAAGTATCTCCTTAAATAAAAAAATATATATTTGTATGAATTATGTATATATATGACAAAAATATGAAAATACACTAAAACACATTAATAAAAAAATGACAATTAAAAGTATAATTATACTACACAGTAAACTGATGGCTAAAGCTAAGCAGAATATAAATATATTCTGGTGAATTTGTGCAACAATGGCAACTTTGATAACACTATTCAGCAGTGTCTGCTAAAATAGAACATATGTACTCTAGTAAATTACTTCTAGGAAATAGCCAAGAAAAATATGTGTGCATGTATAAATGGATGCTTATAATAGAATTATTCATGATAACTAGAAAGTAGAAACAATCCGTATCTGTCAATAGAGGATTGAATATATAAATCACGTAATATCTATCCAATGGAATTCTATAGAAATGAAAAATAATTATAGTTACAAGCAACAAGATGAATGAATCACACGTACATGTTGAGGGAAAGAAACTAAATAAAGATGAAAATACAGTGTATGATTTCAATTGTATAAAGGTCAAAACTAAGGCAAAACTATAGGATGAACAAAAAATCTGGAAACAGACAAATACATATATATAGTTTTTATATAATAGTTTATCATGATTACATTATACAGTATGTTCAATGACATTACATGACGTGTCCAAAGGATTGTCCCTCTCTGGTAACACATAGTCAATATGCCATGCAAAATTTTGATGAATACGTGACATTAGTGCTGCATTTCCACAGTCATGGCGTATGCATCTGTGTTGCCTCAACTGGTTTGCATTTTATTCAAACCTGTGCTTTAGCATAACCCACAAGAAGTAATCAAGTGAGTTTAAACTGTATGTATTTACGTATGTGTATGCATACTGTGTGTGTATATGTCATTCATATATATAGTTTGTGTGTATGTTGTGTATATACATGTGTGTATACACACACACACATACACACAAATGCACACATAGTGACAGACCAAGTGGGCCTCTCTGTGTTAGTTGTGTTCTAGTTCTTGATCTGAGTGTTGATTACATGAGCATTCAGTTTGTGATAATTTATTGAGCTATATACATTTGTACTTTTACAAGTTTCTTGTGTGATTTGTAACTCACAATAAAGAAATAACCTAAAATGTGAAAAGGAAAGAAAAATACCAAACATTTTCTTTGACTCTCATGAGAAGAACTAAAATCCAGAGACAGAGGCTTTGTACCTTTGAAGCCAGGCTCTCTCATAATACAACAAAATCCACTGCTTGCTCCTCTCAAGTGAACCACTGGTCTCCAGTGATTCTAAGCCCTAGAGAAAGAATTTTAATAGATTCGTTCTGGCCAATTTGTTACCAATTAGTGGTCCAGCATTATGTATGCAATTCTGGCCAGATAACCTAATTTGAATGCTGTGGCAATAAGAAGCAGACACATATTTATCGACACAGAAAACTGTATACACATAGTATCAGATTTTCAGATTTATTGTTATTCTTCATTCTCTTTTATAGAAAAATAGTTTTTTCAATACTGGTACAATATATAATTTCAAATTAATTCCCAAGGTAAAAGGAAAAGGTGATAATCATATGTTTAAAAAATAATTTCCTTTATTTTATAGAATAATGGTTAGAAGTTCAATATTTCTGCTAAAACACAGAGGCAGTCAGGCATATTTACAAAAGGCCTCACAATGTTTGCCATTGTCTTTACACAAGACAACATTTATAAAACCTTTGCATCCCACAGCAGGTGCTAGGTCTTCTTTTGGGAATTTGTGCTGTTCAGATACTGCCTTCATTTGAACTTCAAATACCTTAAAAACATAGAGGCTGCATTTTAATATAATTTGGAAATTAAAGCCCTTTTATTTTTGTCATTATAATATCTTACATGGATTTACTTTCCAAAAATGAATCAAAGTCGAAACTAATGACTGTCTGATACCAACAAAGGCAGAAAAATGGTAAAACGTTTTTAAAAATGAAGCTTTGGTGTTCCTAGCTCATAAGAAAAATAAATGCATGTAATAAGTATTTGGAGATTTCAAGTATATTTAGTAATAGTCTACCTTCTTTTGAGAATCTAAAGAATTAAACTGAATAATTATGGTCACCTGAATAGTTGGAAACATATTTTCAAGATCTAGACTGTATTTTCTTTGTCTTTGTTTATTTAATGGCACATTATGAGATTAAATAAACACTACAATTTAAGTGAAAAACATATTTTCACCTAGAAAAATGGTTTCCTAAGGTATTTTCATCAGTCTACAATATTTATAAATGTAAACGTTATAGAATTATAAAAATTGTGTATCTATTTTTAAAACAAGAAAACTAAAGTAACTTTTTTTCACTCTATTTTTCTAATTAGGCTTGGACTCCTGGATCATCCAGTGACTTCAAAATTCTGGTAAGACACTTTTTTTTTATAGTACTGTCAATATTTTCATTCTTTTGCCACAAATTTTGGGAGGTTATCTTTCTTTTTATCTCAGGCTTAATCCTTTTTCTTATTTCTCCCCTCGTTTCCATCCCCTGAGGTTGAATCTCCTAAAGCCAATAGTAGAAAGTCAATTACATCTTAACCCATATGGGATGATCTGTTAAGTCCAGATACTTCTTGAAGATTCAACTTCATGGGTCAGGAGAATATTCCAAGGAGGGGTAGCATTTGTTTCTTAAGGAAACAAAAATCACCACCGAAACAGTCTGAGATAGGAAAAATAATTATTCAGGTAAGATGCAGAGAGTATCAATTTGAAAATTTTTCTTTTAAAATAGATCAAATGCAACAGCAAAATAAAAATCACAGAGGAGCTGATAGCTGAATTTTTAAAAAGATTTTCATTTCTACAATGTTGATATTATAGTTTACATATTATGGAACTAGAAATACACTGAAGGCACTGCAGTTTTCAACATGAAAACTCTTAAAATTTGTATGGTATTTGCCTATATATTATAGGCATGGGGAAGCGAGATTGTTTAATTAAAAAGATGACTGGTTGAGGTAGAAGTTTTTCTATAAGTTGTATTTTCCCAAACATCAGCTTAATATATTCATCTTACACTCCACCCAGTCTCTTTTTTTTCCCTCCAAATATTATAGAAATGTTGCTCAAATTCATGTATTGGTTTCCTACTATGTTCTGAATATATGCAAGATTATAAAACATTCTTTACCTCATATTTTATCTTATTTAGTTTTTGTCAATAATACTCTGGTTTGGATTCTTATTCTTGTGTAATATGGGAGTCCACAATTTTCCTGATTTCTAGAGTCACCCTTTCTATAATACTCAGCTAAGAGTACTATGAAATTTCAACTAGATGCATTGCAGAAGTACAGTCTTATACATCATTCTTTACTAATAATTGGTTATTGCTAGGTTAGAATGGGAGGGTGGTGAGAGTTCCACGTGTCTTTGTTATTGTGTATGACCTGTTGCTCCCAAATTCTTCTCAGGGTTTCCAAACTAGTATCTTCTGGTCATCTTATCATGACGTTTCTGTGCTACTTCAGGCCATATCCAGTGTATACCTTCTGCCAAACAGTAACGAAGCTGACACTATTCATTCTCATGAGGATGAGGGTTAACCTCCTATCCCTTTAGCACTTTCTGCAAATAGAGAGCTTTGCTTAAGCATTTGACTTATTATGATGAAAATTGGGATACAGGATTTCATAATCTCAATGTTTCCTGGATTTTTCCCCATCCTAAACCTTCTCTTAGTTGCACATGTGGGATCTGGACATGGCTCCTGTAATTATCCTTTTTTCCTGAACTCTACCTGCCTAATTCATTTAAGCTGTCAGTGTGTTCTTGCAATTCTCATCATCACAGTTGTCTTCTGGGTATTCTTCTTCTAATTTATCTCATTTCTAATCCATTTCATAAAACAGACAGATGATTGATCAAAAACAGCACTTATCCTCATAGTTCTATATCTTGCCATATTGCCTGTAAGGATTTTTTCCCCTGATCTGTTATATACGTGATAATTGAGTTCTGCCACACTTATTCAAAAGCAATCTTCCTTGAGCACATACCAAGAAACTCAAAGCTAAGTTCTTTCCTCTCATAGCCCCCATCGTCATTATGTCAACTTCTGTGAATGGAGTGGTCTTCCTTGTCTGCCTATACATCCATATTGTATTCATCTCTGAAGGCCAAGTTCAACTCCAACTCCCATTTTCTCCTGAAATTCTTCATTGCTTTATACATTGTGGTATGATTCCCCACCTCCCTGAACTCTTTATTTTCAGGATCACAAAGTTAGCGCTTTAACTTATACTGTCTTGTGTTCTAAGGTTCTTGTATTGCATGCATATTTTCTACTTAGCAATTTTGCAAGCTTGTTAAATGAGGTAGGAATGCCCTCTTGTGCCATTTATACAGCATACCTTACATATTGCTCTGTGTTTAGTAGTTCCTCAAGAAATATTTTCAATAGACTAACTTATTTAGGATCTCACGTGTACTCACTATACTATAAAGCTCAAACCTAACACTTAATTTCTATATTGTTTCGTTCTATCCAGTTATGAGTTTTAGTAGGAATAAAATGACTCGAACATGGAGGGTGATTGATATATAATTCTGAATTTATTTCAGGTAATATTGATACAGTCTAGAAAACGGTGTTATTAGAGTACAATTCAGTGAAAAGAAAATAAATGTAAAATTCAAACTAGAATAGTATTGAAATGTAAATGATAATATGCAACTATTACAAAGTAAAAGAAATTGAAATATATTCTATTCATTATCATATAATCCTGAAGCTTAAAAAATAATATTTATTCTGGAACTAAATGCCAGCAATAAAAATTCACTTCCATATGAAGAGCTAATACAGTCCACGTTGAAGTTGAAAATATTTACAGAAAGCCTTATTGCAGCATTTTTCCACTTACATAAAATAATGTGTTTAATGCTTATGATTCACTGAATTTTTTATCTGTGTGTGCAATTGCAGCAGTCTGTTCCAATTCATGAATTTTATTTTCTGCACCTGGAGTTTGGACCTTTTAAGAGGTCAAGCTAATAACACATGCACAATTATGTACAGTTGAAGGGAATTAATATTTTTAAGGATTCACTGTGTATCAGGTGCTTTGCTAGGTGCTTTTTTTAATGGATGTAGTCTCAGTTCTACCTTCCAGTCATACTCTGAGGCATGCATTTTGTTCAGCATTTCAGAGCTGAGGAGACTAAGGGTCAGAGAGGTTAGTTAGTTCATCTACAATCACTTAGTCGTGATGCTGAGATTTCAGTCTATTTCTAGGATGCTGAAGACGTCACTGAGATGTCTTCCCGAAGAAAATTTACCCCAGTATGCTTTTAATAATATCCAGTTCTACATATATTGGAGTAGCACCCCTGGCTTGCAGTCCTTAAGAAAAGTGCATAAGTGGTTAACATGAGATTTAGTCTTTTGTACTTTATAGTTATTTGAGAAGATGAAAAGCCTGCTTGCTTTAAATCCAAGGGTGGGAAAATTGTCACAGTCTATGCCCAAGTTGTACATTTGCACGTATGTATTATATAATATGCATCTATCTTTTATATCATATCTATATCATATATATATTTATATTTATACACATACATACATATTCATGTCATTAATAACCAAAACAGAATCTACATAGTGGAAACCCACATAACCCTTCTGTAGTTAGACTATGGTGATTAATGGATGTTTCATTCACTCATTCGTGTACTCAGTTTTTTAATGCAAATTTTATGTAGGTTTGGCCATCCTATTTTTAAATAGTATTACAGACAACCTGCAGATTACATTCATGTGCTTAGTATTAGTCATGGAATTTCTTTCAAATGATATAAATTATTCAACTGAGTATTGCATTTTCTAAGAATTGAGTTCAGTCTCTAATATAGAGGGTTTAAAAATATTTTTTGGACATATACCAAAATATCCGTATGTTTTAAAGTAGTCCCTCATCAAGAATTAAATGTTTGGTGTTAAAATACTATGTGTTTTCTAAGGGTCTTAAGTTGTATTTAAAAACTGAAGGGAACAAACCACACACATATGCTTACCTCATAGTTTTGAATTAGGAAACATACATAAATATTTTATTATTCTTCATTTATAGTTATTATAAAATATTGGCTATATTCCCCTGTTGTACAATATATCCTTATAGCTTATTTTATACCTGATAGTTTGTACCTCTTAATCTCCTACCCCTATATTGCCCCTCCCCCTTCCCTCTCCCCACTGGTGACTACTGGTTTGCTCTCTGTATCTGTGAGTCTGCTTCTTTTTTGTTATATTCACTAGTTTGCTATATATTTTAGATTCCACATATAAATGATATCATTTAGTATTTGTCTTCCTCTGATTTATTCCACTCAGCATAATACCTGTCAAGTCCATCCATGTTGCTTCAAATGGCAAAATTTCATTCATTTTTATGGCTGAGTAGTATTCCATTGTCAGTGTATACCACAGCTTCTTTATCCATTCATCTGTTGATGGAAACTTAGGTTGCTTCCATATCTTCGCAATTATAAATAAAGCTGCTGTGAAAATTGGGGTGCATGTATCTTTTTGAATTAGTATACTTTTTTTTTTTAATATATACCCAGGAGTGGAGTTGCTGGGTCATATGAGAGTTCTATTTTTAGTTTTTTGAGAAGCCTCCATACTGTTTTCTACAGTGCTTATACCAATTTACATTCCTACCATCAGTGTATGAGGGTTTCCTTTTCTCTACGTGCTTGCCTACGTTTGTTAAATGTGTTCTGTTTGCTGACAGCCATTCCAACAGCTGTGAGGTGATATCTCATTATGGTTTCGATTTACATTTCCCTGATGACTAGCAATGTTGAGCATCTTTTCATGTGCCTGTTAGCAATCTGCGTTTCCTTTTTGGAAAAATATCTATTTGGTTCTTGTACCCATTTTTTAATTGGGTTGTTTGTGTATATCAACTATACTTCAATGAAAAAGTAAAAATTAAATAAATACTTTGTCAATTTTATGAAAATATACAGGTATTAAAATTATCTTCAGTGTTAGCTTGCTATTGTGATGAAAATGGTCATGATGTGAACATAAATTATATGTTCAGGGACCAAAGAAAGGAATAGCATACTCTCATCAATTCATTTATTCATCTCTCACATCTTATTGAGTAACTTATTTGTGCAAACAATCTGATAGAGGTTAGGTAGTATAAAAATGATGTGATTGAGTTCAAGGACTGTCATTTTATGTGTTTTGTGTAATTGTGGTGCTTTTATTTATTTTTAAAATTGGTGTCGACTGAAGTTCTCAATGTTTGTTTTAGGCCTTTCATTTTTTCCCTTCACCTTGCTAGGATGCCAGGTTATTGGACAGTATGAGAGGCATCGTTAGTGCCCATCAGTATTTGGGTTTCCTTTCATTCTTGAGTAACAGGGAGATGATATTTTCCCTCTACCTTACGGTGAGGTAGGGCCATGTGATTATTTCTGGCCAATGAAAATTGGAAGAGCAGTGTATCACTTTGGGGCAGAGGAGGTGAAAAGACCCTGTGTACTTTCTAGTCTCTCTCTGCCTCTACAGAAGAGACATCAGTTTGAGATAACAGAGCCACAGTAGTAAATCATCCTGGTTCTCTGAGTCATCTGATGGAAGAAACCTGCTGTGGCAAGACTCCTAGTTCCAGAGCCAATGTATAAGAACAAGAAGTAAATTATTTGTTTTAAGCCACTGAGTTCTTGTTTTTCGTTTTGTTTTTGGTTTTGGTTTGTTGCAGCAGCCTAAAACCTGCTCAAACTAATCAAATGGTTCTTGTGAAAATGGGCATCGTTGTATTTATGTAATTTTGAAATCTGGAGTCAGGTTTCCAAAGGTATGTTTTGGCAATATTATTTTTGACTTTAAAATAGTTTTCTCCTGTCACCAAATAATCTGAGGTACTACTTACGTGGTTGTCATAGCAGGTAACAAAGCTCCCAAAATAAAAGCCTTGGGAAAATCTGTACTAAAATATTTAATAAAAAACAGCTATTACTCACTTACCAAATATCTTTAGAATCAAACAACATGAAGAGGGGAAAAGATACAAGACGAATATCTAAATTGAAAATGGTACACTTTCCAATTGAAAAATGAACAGTATTCTTGTAATAATGCTTTTAGTTCTTTAATCTTAACTGTCCTTAGGTAAGATCCATATTAAGGACCATAAAATAATCATTTCCTTTTTCCTAAGTTAAAAAGAGTCTCCATGTCTTAGATTATTTTATTTTGGTAGGGTATTCCGAGTAATCTTTGTTCAATTTTTACTCTTTGAATTGACCTGAAGCAACACCCCCACCTATGCCTGTTTTGTTTTGTTTTGTCTTATACAGTGGAAGCTTCCATGTGCTAGCTCAGTTTAACTTTTTTTTTCAGTTTAACTTTTTAAAAGATGTAATAATTTAAATGCCACTAACATGCCAACTAGCATCATTTCTACAACAATTAATTAATTAAACATAACCTCCTTTCTTCACACACAGGAGTGGAGATCAAAAATAATTGTATACAATTACCTGGAACTAAAAGCATTTAAGTCCACTACCATGGAAGGGAGCACAACAAATTACACCTCATCATATTTCATGTCAATAATAAAAGTCTCCCAAAACATGGTTGCGGGACATTAAAATCTACCTCTATAATGTTGATTCAACTTCTAAGAATCAGAGTCATTACATCTGGAATTCAGTCTGACTTGAGTGACACATCCCTTCAACAACTTCCATTAATTTTGTATCTCCTCATTCGTCTCACCTAATTTCACCTTCAGGATTGGAGTTCAAAAAAACCTTCTCAAGGCAGCACATTCCATTTCGGGAGAATTAGTTATTAAGCATACTTCCTTAACATTGAGCAAAAATTATATCATATTAGTAGTTTGCTTCTCAGGATGGCATAGGGCTTGCACATTTGCTAATAACAATCCTTAGTTGGATTCTACTAGTGTCAGTAACTAGACTGTATGCAGAACTGTCTTTTTAGTGGAAAGGTACATTATCTACTTTTGTATTTAAGTCACTCTCATCTAACATGTATTAATAAATGCTTTCATGAAAATAATTTAAATAGGGATTCTAGTAAATCTACTGAAATTATCTATCTTAGTACTAATATTCAATATTTTGAAAGAACCTTTTGTGGTTAATTAAGCATGGCATCCCCTGCTTGATTTCTTGCCTGCTGTCCTAAGGCAAGCAGTACTTCTCCAGATGTTTGTAAAAAATAGGAACACTACCCAAGCAGTTTTTTATGGATTTTTAAAACTCCCTGTTTATTGTTCCATTTGTTGTTGTATGTTACTTCCTTTGTCTTGGGTACTCAGACTACCAGACTTACTGTCCAACAAGTATCAAGTGATATCAGGAAAACTCTACAATTGCCAGCTGATGCCCCTCCCCTTCTCATCCCTCTCCCTGTGTTTTTCAGAGGGACTCTTAGACAATCATTTCCACTTTGTCCCAGCCTGAAAATCACTCCTGCAATACAAACTCTAGTATCAAAAAAAGATAAATGCCTTAAAAAGTTGCCACAAACATGCTGAGGCATATGAAAATGTCTTTCCGTATATTATTTCTATTTTCTAGTCATGCTGAATTGGTTTACAATTTTTTGCTAGTGGGATGTATATGGTAGAAGTTGTCTTTCACAATTTCAGAAATAAGGGAGGAACAGGAAATGTGAAAAGGTAATAAAATGATTGAGGTTGAAGAAAGGCAATACCTTACGGTATGTTTAAGTTTCCTGAAAAATTAAGCATAGACTTTTGTAAGTGATCTTATATACTTTTGTTTATCACCATTCTCAAATATTAATTTACTGTCAAATATGTTAACCTATTCTATTTTGTCATTGGCATAGAATATGTTGCTTTCTCTATATCTATTTCTAATTATACTAAGTCCTCTCAAATATTTATATTTTGTTTATTCATTTAAATCTTCTTTCTACCTAGTAATATAGTTCTATTAATAACATGTTGAAGGCAGTACCCCAAAATGACCACTAATTTTCACTTTTCAGGCATGTATGACGTCATACATATGCACTTGTATTTTTGACACGTCTTTATCTTTTTTACCATAACCATCAAAATTGCTTTGAATTTTTATGTGATCTTGTTTTATATACTTAGTTATTATGTAAAATTTTACAGTAGCCCATGTAGACCCTTAAAATGATTTCTAAAAAGCATGCTTAAAGAAAATTATAGCATCTTGTTGTAGGTACTGAACAATGGTAAGCGGCAAGGTGGGTGGGCTTTAAGGGACTGGGACTATGCTAATAGGACTAAATATGGAGACTTGTATACTGTCCTGCCAATGGCTACCCAGCCCAGCCTCTATCCTAGTTTCTGAGATACCCTTCTATCCTGGATATGTGTACCAGTTCCTAGATATTGAAAACACATAAAGGCTTGCTACGTGTCTGTGGCAATTGCATTTTTATCATATTGAGGTAGAGTGAGGACTTTTTTGATGTAAGATGTAGATGTGCAAGCAGTTCACAACCATAGCATAGGATTTATTTTCCTTACCAAAAATTTGACAAGTCAATAAATCATGTTTCATACTTAGGCAGCTATGTAGTTGCTACAGGACTCAACACTGGACAGGTTGGGTTCTGTCTCTGCGTTTGTCGGATTCTCCTAAAGTTCTCTAAAATTGTCTCCTGCTAGAAAAAACTTAGAATAAAACTTCCAGTTATTTAAGTCCTGCAATTTGTCATTAATTTTCACAAAAGTATTTGCCACAGAAAAACTTCTCAAATATTTCCTCTTCTTGGAAAAAAAAAAAGAAAATGTGGACATTTTGTCCTATCAACATGTATCTGAATAATTGCAAATACTTTCCATCCTGAAAAGGAAATCAAGAAACCTGCGTAAAGGGACTATGTTAAAACATAAGGGTATTACTATACTAGCAAGTCTCCCTCAGGAACATTCATGCATACCTTACTTCAGAAATAAGCAAAACCACTTTTTAAATTATACATCCAAAAGTCTTATTTAGTATTCACAACACAAAATGTTATATAAGGTCGCATATTTTGTTTTCTGTGCCTTCGCTGATGACTTTTCATTCCACATTCCAGTGCATTAAAATGGTTCAGTACCATAATTCTTAACACTAATTAGATTAATGCACCCTTCTAATGAACACAGAAATAACCTGAGTGGCAAACTGAGGTTTTAGCAAGGACTCATGACACCCCAATGTCCATCTCTTTAAAAACTCTATTGTGGAGAATTGAAACACATGGCATCATCATTCCAGAATCCTAAAGTCAGACTTAAAAATACATTAGTGAAGTTGTACTTTTACCTTTTTCTTAGTAGTCTCACTTGCCTTTTATCAAAACATAGCCTTTTCCTATTTGCTTGCTAAGTCTAGAATATCGAGGTCAAATTCTGCTCTGATAGTGGAAAAGAGAACAAGTTTCTAGCGGCTAAACATGTGTTTCTTGGAGAATAAAGACACAATTCAAGCTTTACTATGGTATGGTTTTGTTCTGATTGATTCCTATTAAGAAGTAAGACTATTTTTTTCCTCGTTAAAAATAGTATAGTCCTTTAATTCTCCCATCTCCATTGGTCACATTTAGGAGTATCATTTTAGGGGATTTATTTTATGCTATTATTATTTTACAGTGTTTATTCTGACCATGTAGCATATACAATTTTAAAATTTAATAAATAGAATCTTAGATATATTCTTGGAGAATATTTTACAATCCTCTGTTGCAACTTCCCATCCACTTCTCCCCGCTGTTTTAATGTAGCAAATGAAGCCAGATTTCTCAATAGGGAATTATTTGTATGGGAGTAAGGGTCATGTATGGAGATGCTGTTAATTTTTCCAAGTTACCCCAATCACCTGTTTCAAAACAATACATAGTCATTCTATATATGCTTAGTACACTGCCTAGCCTAGATTTTCTACGTTTGTCTTGATTTAAGGGTTTTGCCTTCATATCCTTAAGTAAATAAGACCTTAAGCCACCAGGTGACTTATTCTTGCTTTGAAAAAATATAACTATGAAAATGATATTTTGCTCTAGGAGTGCCTTCGTGATCCTTGAGCTCGAGCTGTAGGTCAGCTGTACTGTGGACTTTGCTATGACAGACAAATTAAAGCCTATATGTCTCAGTTTTCTCCTCTGTGAAATGAGTCTATGTATAATTATTACCAAAATTATTTTCAACTCTAATGATCTATTTTGGATAAAAAGGCTCAATCCCACCCTGTCTTTTTATCTCGGTAAATAGAGATATTTACCGTTACAAGATATTTACAGTTACAAGATGTCGTCTTAAATTCTCAGCAAAGCTCATGCAGACTTGAGAGTGGACATCCTGACATTTTATCTTCACTGTTGATCTTTTTGTTTCCTTTTCATGCTTGCAATGTCATTTTCTTTTATAAAGGAAAATATTTTGGTGTACTTTCTTTACAGAGTGCCAATGGAGAGCTCAAGTATTTCTTTTATACTTACATCTATTCTTTGACATACTAAAGGTGAATTTTGTTTGTAAAACATATGCTATTATCTCTCAAGCTTCCATAATAGAAAAGAGCAGAATTCCTTGAACTGCTGATGGTTTAACACCAATGCTCAATTCACCATAGTTATGTAAGGAAATTTTAAGGAGGGTATTTTCTGAGAAATTAGGAATGATTAGAATTTTTACTCAAGATTGACTTAGAAAAATTGGATCTTTTGTTTCGAGTCTTTCACTACCAGTTTTTTAAAATTATTTTTTGAGTCTTACAAATATATACTTTTTACCATGAGAGTATTAATCAGCCAGAAGTATCAAATATTTTTTATGTTCCGAAATGGAGGGTCTGATAATCGAAAGGGGGGTGGTTTACCACACCAAGTATAATTGCTTCCATCTACTGCACGGAAAACTGGCTCATTCTTCCCATCATTCCCTAAATTGTCCAAGGCTTTCAGGACTGAGTTATGGAATAAGTGCCGCTGCTCCATATCCGTGGTAAACTTTCCCTTGGAATCACAAGGTACTTTTGCTTAAAATCTTTCTTTCCATTTCTGTTATTTTCAAAACTGAAGTTACAAGATTGTGGTTGAAATGGCCACGAAAATGATGTAAACAAAATGAGTGAGCTTAATGCATTCTTTCTTTGAAAGATAAACTCATTAAAAAGTTTATTAGCACTGGTTTGATTATGAAATTGTTTCATTTTATTCATGTCTCTGCTTAATATCTGTTTGGAATAGGATTTTGAAAATACGTTCCTTTTCACGCTGAGGTGAAAGTGTTCAGTGTTACAAATAAATACATTCTTATAGTAATGTGATGCATTCTATTCTTCATCTACATATCAAATATCTGTAAGTCGAGAATTTTCATGGCTTTAATATATATTCCATCTTTTTTTAGTTTTATGTGAAACAGGTGTTCATTCTTTGATTCTAGAAATGAACCAAAACAGTCTATCTCTTATTTCAGTTAACATAGTGCTCTCGAGATCCATCCATGTTGTTGCAGATGGCAAGATTTCATTCTTTATTTATAGCTGAATAATATTCCACTATATATTTTTATTTATTTATTTTTATATATTTATGCACACACACACACACACACACACACACACACACCCCCCACATTTCTTTGTCCATTCATCCATTTGATGGACACTTAGGTTGTTTCCATGCCTTGGCTCTTGTAAATAATGTTGCAGTGAACATGGCGGTGCTGATGTCTTTTTGGATTAGCATTTTATTTTCTTAAGATACATACACAGAAGTGGAAATGCTGGATCATATGATAGTTTTATCTTTAACTTTTTTGCAATTTCCATACTGTTTTCCTTAGTGGCTGCACCAATTTACATTCCCACCAACAGTGAACCAGTGTTCCCTTTTCTCCACATCCTCGCCAATACTTACTTTTACCTTTTTGATAATAACCATTCTGATACGTATTGGGTGATACCTCATTGTGGTTTTGATTTGCATTTTCCTGATGATTAGTGATGTTGAACAATTTTTTATGTATCTGTTGGCTATCTGTATATTTTCTTTGGAAAACAAATGTCTATTCAGATCCTCTGCCCATTTTTAATCAGATTGCTTTTTTGCTGTTGAGTTGTAAAAGTTCTTTATATATTTTGAACATTAACCCCTTGTCAGATATATGATTTGGAAAGGCTTTCTCCCATTCCATAGGTTGCCTTTTCATTTTGTTGATGGTTTCTATTTCTGTGCCATATCTTTTTAGATAGAGGTAGTCCCACTTGTTTTTTTTTTATTACCTTGGCTTTTGGGGTCAAATCCAAAAAACTCATTACCAAGACTGATGTCGTGAGGCTTACTGCCTGTTTTCCTTTAAGAATTTTATGGTTTCAGGGTTCAAGTCTTCAGTCTATTTTGAGTTAATTTTTGTGTGTGGTGTAAGATAATGGTCAAGTTTTATTCTTTTGTGTGTAGCTGTCCAGTTTTCCCAACACCATTTATTCAAGATTCTGCCCTTTCTTCATTGTATATTGTTGGTTCCTTTGTCATAAGTTAATTGATCATATATGGATGGGTTTATTCTGGGCTCTTTATTCTGTTCCATTGATCTCTGTGTGTGTTTTTATGCCAAATATCATAGTGTTCAGATTACTATAGCTTTGTAATATAATTTGAAATCAGGGAACACAATGTCTCCAGCTTTGCTCTTCTTTCTAAAGATTGCTTTGGGTACCCAGGGTCTTTAGTGGCTCCATACAAATTTTAGTTTATTTGTTCTATTTCTGTGAAAAATGCCGTGGAATTTTGATAGGGATTGCATTGAGTCTGTATGTTGCTTTGGGTAGTACGGGCATTTTAACCATATTAATTCTTGCAATTCATGAGTACAGAATAATTTTCTATTTATTTGTATTGTCTTCGTTTTCCTTCAACATTGTGTTATAGTTTTCAGTACACAGGTCTTTTACCTCTTTGGTTAAAGTTATTCCTAAGCATACTACTCTTTTTGATAAAATTACAAATGGGATTATTTTCTTAATCTCTTTCTGCTAGTTCATTATTAGTGTATTAAAATGCAACAGATTTTTGTATATTAACTTTGTATCCTGCAGTTTTACTAACAGGTTTGTGTGTGTGTATGTGTGTGTTTGGGTGGAGTCTTTAAGTTTTTCTGTATATAGTTTCATGTCATCTGTAAATAGTGACAGTTTTCCCTCTTGCTTTCTAATTTGAATGCTTTTTCACTTTTCTTGCCTAATTGATCTGACTAGGGCTTCCAATACTATGTTGAAAAGAAGTGGTGAGAGTAGGCATCCTTATCTTGTTGCTGATCTTAGAGGAATAGCTTTGTGCTTTTTATCATTGAGTATGATGCTACCTGTGGACTTGTCATATATGATCTTTATTATTTTTGGTTCTGTGCTCCCTCTTATCAATGTCTGGTCTGCATTTTTATGTATGGCCTTTATTACATTGAGATATGTTCCCTCTACATCCACTTTGTTGAGATTTTTATCATGAATGGATGTTGAATTCTGTCTAGTGCTTTTTCTGCATCGATTGAGGTGATCATATGATTTTTATCCTTCATTTTAATGTGGCGTATCACAATGAATAATTTGCATATGTTGAATCATCCTTGCATCCCTGGAATAAATCTCACTTGATCATGGTGTATGATCCTTTTAATGTATTGTTGAATTTGGTTTGCTAATATTTTGAGGATTTTTGCTCTTATTTTCATCAGGGACATTGGCTTGTAATATTATTTTATTTTATTTTCCTGTGGCATCCTTGTCTGGTTTTGGTATAAGGGTAATGTTGGTCTCATGTAATGAATTTGGAAAAGTTTCCTCCCCTTCAATTTTTTTGGAAGTGTTTCCTAAGTATGGATATGAAGTTTTCTTTAAATATTCAGTAGAGTTCACTAGTTAAGCCATCTGGTCCTGGACTTTTGTTGGTAATTTTGTCATCCAATCTCCTAACTAGTAATCAGTCTGTTCAGATTTTCTATTTCTCTACAACTTCGTCTTTTGTAGGTTGTATGTTTCTAAAACTTTATCTGCTTATAGGTTGTCCAATTTGTTAATATATAATTGGTCATAATAGTCTCTTATGATCCTTTGTATTTCTGTGGTATCAGTTGTGATACGTCCTCTTTCATTTCTGATTTTGAGCCTTCTCCTTTTTCTTTTTTTTTAGCATTTTTATTGGAGTATAATTGCTTTACAATGGTGTGTTAGTAGCCTTCTCCTTTTTCAAAATGAGCCTAACTAAAGGTTCATCAATTTCTTTTACCTTTGCAAAGAACCAACTCTTTTATTGGTCTTTTCTGTTGTCTTTTTAGTCTTTATTTACTTTATTTCCACTCTGATCTTTGTTATGTACTTCCTTCTACTAATTTTGGTCTTCGTTTGTTGTTTTTCTAGTTGCTTGGGGTGTAAGTTTAGGTTGTTTATTTGAGCTTTTCGTTGTTTCTATATAGGCATTTATCACTATGAAATTTGCTCTTGGAATTGTTTTGCTGCATCCCATAAATGCTAGCACATTGCCATTTCCATTTTCATTTGTCTCGAAGTATTTTTTTATTTCTCTTTTGGTTTGTACTTGGACCCATTGGTTGTTCAGTAGGATGTTTAATCTCCACATATTTGTGAATTTTCCAGTTTTCTTCCTGTAATTAATTTCTAGTCTGATACTATTATGGTCAAAAAAGATGCTTGATATGGTTTCAGTCTTCTTAAATTTATTAAGGCTTGTTTGTGGTCTAACACATAATGTATTCTGGAGAATGTTCCATGTGCACTTGAGAGGAATGTGTATTCTGTTGCTTTGGTGTGAAATATTCTGTATATATACCTGTTAAGTTCATCTGGTCTAACATGTCATTTAAGGCCAATGTTTTCTTACTGATTTTCTGTCTAGATGATCTATTCATTGATGAAAGTGGGGTATTAGAGTCCCTTACTATTATTGCATTGTTGTCCATGTATCCCTTTAAGTCTGTTAATATTTGCTTTAAGTCACTTGCCCATTTTTCAATAGGATTTTTAAAAATTCTTACCGAGTTGTACAAGCTCTTAAACATTAAAACGTGTATTTTAAGAACATCAAGAGATTTTTGTCTTGTTTTTCAAGTTTGTAATGTATTTTGCCCCTCAGAATTTTTTCTGTTGTTAAATTTACTAGTTGCTTCCTCTATCGTTTCTGGTTTTCATGCCATGTTTAGAAAGAATTTCCCCATTTCAAGATTCTATGCTAACTCACTTTTCTTTTGCTATTTTAGTGTTTATTTATTTCATTTCTACTTTGGATTAATCTTAATTTTGCTGCGAAGCATGACAAAGAAATATAGCTTCATTTTTGTGGCCAAGAACTAGCTAATGTCTCAATTCCATTACTGAGCAATCGGTATTTCACTCACTGATTTAAACTAGTGAAATGGTATTCTTATTGTCATTATGTTTTTTCCATTTTTATATTTATATGCCAGACTATGTTTCATGCCAATCATAAGAGCTCTCAAAATTGTGTCACATTTGCCCAGAATTGTATGATTATGGGCAGAGGCCAAGTCAGTCCTTGCAACTTTCAGTTTGATTTTGAATTAATATTTAGTGTTGCAATGATGTATCACAGCAGTTTATACTGTTGCTGTGCAAAAATGTATTAATCCAGTGATCCTCTGAAAAATGGTTATAAGACAACATATACTGTAACCCTATAGGAGTAAAAAAATGCAACTTAATCTAAGCTTTAAATATAGGAAGCTGCAGTGAGGCAAATCAGTGTCCCTTATTTCTATATACTAATTGGTATATAATAAATTGTTTGCTCAAATGGACCACCTGCTTTAAAGATACATTTGTCTCATTATACCATTATATATCTGTATAAGCTACTTCAGACACAACACTCTATTTTGAATATGAAATTTAGATAAGTAAAAAGCTTGCTGGTGGCTAGAAGTAGGGAGGATATTTACCTTCTTAGAAGTTTTTTTTGAGAGTTTCCTCCCAGCACTTATATTGTAGAGACACAACTATGGAAAAGAAAACCATGATTGATAAGGAAGAGTATGAAATTAAGCCTCACCAAAGCCCCACATTATAAAATTGAAACAAATGACCATAATTTTAGTGAAGTCTGCCAACACCATATTGAAGATTTATTCTACCAATATTCTGTTCTTATGTTCCTTAATGTTCCTTTGCTGAAAAGAACGCGAATGGGTGCTGGCCAGGTGACAGCTCTCACAGGCCCACTGTGGGCCTCCCCTGCTTCTGCTGGGTGCTGCTGTCCCTCTCACAGTTCTACTTCTTCTCCTACAGTGGATCTTCGGTTTTAGAGCATTTGCAGTCTCTTGCTCAGTCAGTAAAGTATCTTAAGACCAGCATAAACATTCACAGTAGTTCCCAGGGCAGCAGGAAGTACTGAAATCCCTCCTTATCTGATGAAGTGTCCAACCAATGGTTTGTGTAGCAGAATTCCTGAGGAGTGTGTAGAATGTAGGACCAGTCTGTCCTGTGTGTCTCGGAAGCTTGCCATTAAAAAGAAATAATTAAAAGAAAAGAGTATGAATGAAATAGTTTATATAGTATCTTCCTTGATCTAGACAAGTGGATGATTTGGAATACTTTGCATTTATTTATTTATTTTTTAAGTGAGCCATCTTTTCATGGGCCAGCTCTATTTTAGTTCTTCTAATTCTTTAAGATGTCAGAGATTAATCTCTCTTGGCCTTAAACTACCATTAATTTATAGTTTGAACGCTCTATTTTGCACTTGGCATAAGCTCATTGTTATTGTAAATTTTCCCTCATTGTTTATGATACCTTTCCACTCCATTCACTGTAAGTAAGCAAGGACAGAAGTATGGTACATATTTTTTGCTGTTCTTCATAGTGTGTGGCATGAGCTCTAGAGATCTAGGAGGACAAGTGACATTCTTGATGCTTCTTAGCATTCTTCCGTGGTTAGAACCATAATCTCCCTACCCCAGATGTCCTCAGGCTTTGATTCTGTCTTGTTTCAACAACATACAAGAAAAACTTATGCCTTTAAGCTTTGTTATTAAACAAAAAGTATTAAAAACTTTATGTCTGAGCTTATCTGGCAGAAATAAGATGCAAGGCCGTGAGCATTTTATTTTTAAAGTAGCAAATGTGGACATCAGTGCAGTGGATCATTTTCAAATGAAATAATCTTGCCCATTTATAGCTATTTTATTTAAAAGTTTGTGTATGGATTAAAAAGTGCTGAATATTAGGATCGTTTTTCAAGGATTTGAACGAGTCAGATTGGACAGGATTAGTGGCTAATTTAGCAAATGAGTTGTTTATTAGTGTATTGTATATTCCTCATCCATCATAGGCTTCATCTTTTCAGTTCCGTCACTATAGCAATCACCTAACCTTCTATTGAAAACAGTTAATAAGCACCATAAAAAATGTTTTATGGAAGTTTTTAAAAAGCTAGATTAGGTAATAGGTTACTTTTAATGTGTTTTTTTAGGTCCTCTTGGTGTGTTATTGGGTTTCAGGTGCTCAAATGGAGCAAATAAATTTGCGTTATTCTGGGACCAACGGGATAAACTGAAAAAGCTTTTGTCAGTTTAATTGGTTTAAAAATTTATTATAGTATCTGAAGGATACATGTCGGTTCAAAAATAGTAATATGTCACAAATAGATGTGTTACCTGGCAGAGATTTGCTGTCAACCATTCCAGTAGTTAGGAATGTTTTTCTTGACAAGCTGAGGAAGGAACCTTTTCTCGTGGGGTAGTGTTTCTCCTTCCCTGAGGGTTTAATTTGTTTTTGACAAAAAGAGAGAATATCGTGCTTTTGGTAGGGTGGAAATTAAAAATATTAATGAACTGAAGTAAAAAGTAAAATAAACTTTTTTTTTTAAATCGCAATCAAAGTTTATGTTCATATCTCAGACTTGTCAGACTATGTGTCTCTAGGCTCAAGCAATAGGGGAGAAAAATGTGATGAATTTTATTTCTTCAGGCTTATGGTTATTGCTGTTTTCTTTTAGAAATGGGAAATGTTATTGTTTCCTTTCCAGTCCAGATGGCTACTATTTTCACGTTCACTAATAAAAGAAATCAGAAGAGAATGAGAGAAAATATTCAATGGGTATTATTTTCTTTTATTATAGTTATTTTATATTTGGTTTCGTATGTCATAGAAACTCAAAATTAACTTCTGCATGTGAAAATCAATGAAAAGCTAGTTTGAGCCTGTGTGTTGCTAACCTGGCGCGAGATCTCAAAGCACTAACGCTGGATTGAATCCTAAAGGAAAAAGTACATACGTTCATGCATCGAAAAGACAGTATTTCCGTTGAGGGAACTATTACCGGTTTATTTTCCCAGGGAACGACTCTTCATATAGTTGGATATAGCTGTTTAGCTTAGAAGTCATGCCTTGACTCTGAAGCAAACCTGTCTAATTATTTAGACGATGCGAATTCATCTCACTTGTAACCCACAATAAGAGTTATTTGAATAAACCAGTGTTTCTCAACCTTCACACAGTCAACATTGAAGACTGTCCTGTGTATCGTAGGATGTTTAGCAGCATCTCTGGCTTCTACGTACTACATGCAGTAGCAACCTACCAGTACTAACAGTCAAAAGTGTCTCTAGACATTGCCACTGTCACATGGATGCTAAAATTTCCCTTTGTTGAGAACCACTAAAATAAAGTGCGTGTAACTGATAGAAATCATTTTGCCCAGTATATGTTCTATCTCTGAGAATCAACCCTTAAAATGAGATAATAAGTAATCTAAGTTTTTATTTGACTTTTTAATTTTTGTTGTTGCTAGAGTTAAATTTTAATCCACTGAAAGTTACGAAGTAGACAGCAGCAAAGCACTTGTTATAAGCATATATATGACGTATGTGATATACTATCTATATATCAACTAACCTCTATATATACATCTCTTTATCCTCTGATTGGTATCAACTCATGATAATAACTTAGGTAAATTTCTGCATGTTTTCAAATTAAAATAGTATAGTCTTGTTTAACCTAAAAGAATTTCAAAATAAAACGAGATTCAGTTAAAATTTCCTTTGGTAAATAAAAATTTCCAATTCTCTTATGAGTCTTTTTAATTAGCAGTCAAAACTGTACAAAAAAAGTCTTATTAGAATTGACAATACAAAATCTTTTAATGAAGTTAGAGTGATCTTAAATAAAGAAACATTCCTTTAAATTCACTGAATTGTTGCCGAATTCATAATCAGGAATTAAGTAGTTGGAATAAAATCAGTCAAGTTTCTGTCTGTCTTTGCTAAGAATTGAATTACATTATTGTAGGCCTAAATCTTTAGTAGGTTTCTGAATCATTCTTTCATTGTTACAGTTGACCCCTGAACAGTGTGAAGGTTGGGGCACAGACCCTTAGTGCTATTGAAAATTCATGTGTAACTTACTGTCGGCCCTCCATATATACAGTTCCTCATCCATGGGTTCAGCCAACCCTGCATCATGTAGTACTGTAGTATTTACTATTGAGAATAATCCATGTATAAGTGAACCAGCACAATTCAAACCCGTGTTGTTCAAGGTCAACTGTAATTACCTCTTGATACGTGAAAGAGCAAAAGACTTAAATTTTAGAGTTCTGGGGTTTTGCCCTCCTTCTGCTACTGATCAGCTATTTAAATAAGCCAAGCTACTTAACCTCATTTGAGCTTTAGTTACTTTAAAGTAAAAATGGAGTAGTAAGCCCTCCTACTTACTTTACACCTCTGTAACAAAGATCAAATAAGACATTAAACTATACCCACTAAAGTGTATTTGCTACACAAATACATTCATCTCACTTGGGCATATTTTCTGCTTAGTAAAATGGCATTCATAGTAGTGACACTAGAGACCTGTTCTCTACTTTTTTACGTAATAGGTAACAAGATCTACTTGCAAAAAGCCTATGCTTGTTGGATGTGATCAAAACAATTGCTTTCTACTGAACTGCAGTATATTTAGACTAGAAGATAGTTTCATAAATATTTACGTAAACCCATATAAAATGCAGAAGATTCTGTTAGTTGGATTTAATAATTAGGTTTCCCGTGCAAGCATATCCATACATAAATGTGGGCACATCAACCTATGTACACAAACTGTCTCTAAATCTCCACAGTGTGGTGAAATGACTGCTGCTATAGAATGGTGATGGCAGTACTGAAGGCAATAACACAGAACAAGTAGAACTTTTATTTTTGACCCTTTAAAGATTTTAAATTTTGCCTCTGCTACATAGAAGTGATCTGTCACACTACCCAAATAGTGTCTTTCTATTTTAGAACAGCCAAATGTGAAATGTACTACGTAATAAATCAGATGCAAGGTTTTGTGGTATGTATTAAGATAGATTGCTTATATGAAATGGAAATGAATATTATAAATCAAAATAGCTCATTATACGTTTCTTGTTTTATAGTAATTTATCAGTTCTACTTTCAGTTTTTTTATTATTCAGGTCTGAGTTTACTACCTGAATGTAGGCCTTGTAAAATTTGGTTAGATATATGCCTTTGCCACAATGAAATAGTGCACATATAATACCTTGCCACTGCAAATATGAGATAGAGATTATTGAGAAAGTTAGAGAAAGTCATACTAGTTGATGACTTCTTAACAACAGTTAGTAAATGTTGATGATATTGTATAAATAATGAGGAAAATGCTTCAAAATAGACAATACAACCTATAAGATAAATAGAAATACAACAGGAATTCAGAAAGTTGTAAGAGAATTTAAAGTGTTCATGACTTATCTTTTGTTAATATTACTCTGTTTGTTTTGGTATTTGAATCTCTACAAAACCATGTGTTCTGACCTTAAAATTTATGTGTCAGTTTATTCAGAGCAAGGAAATGTGTTATAAGGTCTTAAACTCTTTATTCATTTACTCGTGAAATTAAGACCTCAGACATGAAAAGATAAGATTACTGTTTTCAAGAAGCTCGTAGTACAATTGATGCTATATAATGCAACCTGGAGAGTCCCCAAAAAGATCTTCTTCGATTGACAAAGTAGAGGAAAAATTCAATTTAGTAAAATTTTAATTTTAAGAAATTGTAGTTTTAATTAATTTACCATGAGATTTCAACTAAATAGGAATGCAAAAAATATGCCGTGTTGTCTTTTCATTGCCATCCTGAATCCAACTGTTGGAAAGCCAGGTATTATGCAAATTTCCACCAAACTTTAAAGTGAATTTACATCAATCAATAGTTATCTGACAAGTAAAAGCTTCTTCTTTCCCTCCCTTTTCACCCTGGATAAACTCTACCAGCAAAAGTAGACAAGAAGAGAATTGCAACTAGGAAGAAAACCTCCAGGTACAATGAAAAATTAAATACATATTTATGTATCAGTGACAAATGTCCTAAAATTAATAAAGTTGCAGAACTTTCTGCAAGCATATTTTTCCAGAAATCCTTCTTACCTCTATGACTATCACAAACCCATTCAATAACCCTAAACTAGGTAGAATTCTATAGCCAAAACAAACATATAATCCATGCCATTAATAGTACCAGTTCTTACAGAGGAACCTCTCCTTGTGTCATTTAGCATCTCCCCATTCTTAGTTCTGAGCAAATCCTTACAAGATCAGTCATATTTTTTTCTCATATTACTAATTTAAAAGGGCCTCATAAGAGGGTGAGTGGGAGAATTCTTAGAGGTAGGCATGTGTCCCTGAGAAATAAAAACTGGTATTTAAAGAGAAAATGAGAGAAAACCGTAGTAGGCGTAAGGCATTTCAAAGCATAGCAATGTGGAGCCCTTGATTGCGTGGACAAATAACTCTAGCTTTCAATAGTCCTTTATATAGCAGAATGAAGTCCAGAGGAATAGGGCTGCTGCAAACACATCACCAAAAATAAGATGAACTTGTACAACATGGTTGTAAAAGAGAGAAACTAAGCATTTAACATATTTTAGAAATAGTTAATGTATATATTAAAGGAAGGAAGGTTTTTTTTGCCATTTTATTTTTATTTTTTAAACAAATTGGAGTATAATTGCTTTACAATGGTGTGTTGGTTTCTGCTTTATAACAAAGTGAATCAGCTATACATATACATATATCCCCGTATCTCCTCCCTCTTGCTTCTCCCTCCCACACTCCGTATCCCACCCCTCTAGGTGGTCACAAACCACCCAGCTGATCTCCCTGTGCTATGTGGCTGCTTCCCACTAACTATCTGTTTTACATTTGGTAGTGCATATATGTCCATGCCACTCTCTCACTTCGTCCCAGCTTACCCTACCCCCTCCCCGTGTCCTCAAGCCCATTCTCTATGTCTGCATCTTTATTCCTGTCCTGCCCCTAGGTTCTTCATAACCATTTACTTTTTTTTTTTAGATTCCATATATATGTGTTAGCATATAGTATTTGTTTTTCTCTTTCTGACTTACTTCACTCTGTATGACAGACTCTAGGTCCATCCACCTCACTACAAATAACTCAGTTTCGTTTCTTTTTATGGCTGAGTAATATTCCATTGTATATATGTGCCACATCTTCTTTATCCATTCATCTGTCGATGGACACTTAGGTTGCTTCCATGTCCTGGAATAAATAGTGCTGAAGTGGATATTGTGGTACATGACTCTTTTTGAGTTATGGTTTTCTCAGGGTATATGCCCAGTAGTGGGATTGCTGGGTCATATGGTAGTTCTAGTTTTAGTTTTTTAAGGAACCTCCATACTGTTCTCCATAGTGGCTGTATCAATTTACATTCCCACCAACAGTGTATGAGGGTTCCCTTTTCTCCACACCCTCTCCAGCATTTATTGTTTGTAGATTTTTTGATGATGGCCATTCTGACTGGTGTGAGGTGATACCTCATTGTAGTTTTGATTTGCATTTCTCTAATGATTGGTGATGTTGAGCATTCTAAAGGAAATAACTTACTTTTGATAATTCACCTGTGACACTTTTTCCTTCCTGGATGATTTCAGAAAATGTGGGTTGTTGAATTATTTTAGAGATCACATACTGTATAATATAAACAATAATCCCAGTGCTAATCCAATGAGTATGGCAATATTATTTAGAAATGATTTATATATACCAGTTCTATTGCACATCAAAGGCTATTTTCTATCAAAACAAGTACCCTCAACTATTCTGCTATATTAGGTTCTATCACAAATGGATTAAAAAGAAAATAGAGAAAAAAAATAGATGTCCTGTCTATTTAGGACATCTAAAAAATAGATGTCCTGTCTATAAAATTATGTCCTGTCCATGACATAATGATTGGTACTTTGCTAAAGTTGAATAGTGAGTAATGAGATTTTTTTGTGAGTATGTGGTCTTTAAAGGCTCCAGCATGTGTGGCTGCCAATAAAATATTTCATTCAACAAATGGTTTTAAGTAACAATAACTGTCGTTGGTGGGAATGTGAATTGATACAGCCACTATGGAGAACAGTATGGAGGTTCCTTAAAAAACTAAAAATAGAACTACCATACGACCCAGCAATCCCACTACTGAGCATATACCCTGAGAAAACCATAATTCAAAAAGAGTCATGTACCACAGTGTTCATCGCAGCACTATTTACAGTAGCCAGGACATGGAAGTAACCTAAGTGTCCATCAACAGATGAATGGATACAGAAGATGTGGCACATAGATACAATGGAACATTACTCAGCCATAAAAAGAAACAAAATTGAGTTATATGTAGTGAGGTGGATGGACCTAGAGTCTGTCATACAGAGTGAAGTAAGTCAGAAAAAAAAGGTCATGAAGAACCTAGGGGCAAGACGGGAATAAAGATGCAGACCTACTGGAGAATGGACTTGAGGATACAGGGAGGGGGAAGGGTAAGCTGTGACAAAGTGAGAGAGTGGCATGGACATATATACACTACCAAATGTAAAATAGATAGCTAGTGGGAAGCAGCCACAGAGCACAGGGAGATCAGCTTGGTGCTCTGTGACCACCTAGAGGGGTGGGATAGGGTGGGTGGGGAGGGAGAGAGATGCAAGAGGGAAGAGATATGGGAGTATATGTATATGTATAACTGATTCACTTTGTTATAAAGCAGAAACTAACACTAACACACCATTGTAAAGCAATTATACTCTTAATAAAGATGTTAGGAAAAAACCTGTCATCATAGCTTTCAGAATATACTTTATGTGTACATAAATACCATTTAATATTGCCTTTAAAGTACTGAATAATATGTATTTGGAAAATATTACTTATTTACACAAGAATTCCTTTATGATATTTCAAAAGCATTTCAATGTACATTGTCATTGTTGCTTTGATAGATGGCAATTTTAATTAAATATTAGATGTTAATTTATCTGTGATTACAGATTATCAGTGTTGAACAAATTTCTCACTTTGAGTTCTTTTAAATAGTTCTGTTGTTTTATTTTTGCTGGTATCTGATTATTTCAGTAGGTGTGGCCAGATAGTCTTTTGAATGGATGCAAGATTTTTCAGGTTTTTAAATTTGTCTTTGCTTTTTGTTCTATATAATACATGTCTTCTAGCCATACCTACGTCTCCTCACACCTAGCTAAAGACAGGCTTTTGTTCTTCATCTTGTGTTTAGATTTCTCTCAGAATATTTGCATACACAATCAAGTTGTTAAGAATTAGCAAATGTATGATGATGTGTAATGATGTATTGTAAGTAATAACTTAATGTAACCTTTACCTGTTTTGGTGTCTTATAATGCATTGGAAGAAAAACTTCATGAGAAATTAGTCAGTGTGTGCAAAGGGCTTGATCACCTCAGTGAGATATTATAGAATAATCACAATTGTTTAGGAAAGAGTTTGTATCCAAAACATGTAATATATAAATATTCATCAATAAGAGATTATAAACAGAACATATCGTAGTTTCCTTATGTTGCAACTGTATATTTCCCCAGATTCGTGAGTAATTCAAAACAAACTGTGTGGTAATCAGAATAGTTGTGAGAGAAGTGGTAGTATTCATAATAATAAATAGCTATCTATTGATTGATTATTCATGTGCTGCTAACTGTGTTGTTTCGCTTAGATTATTTAACTTAATACAGGGACTTTGCAAGGAGATGATATTCTCATTTTATAGGTGAGGAAACTGTTGCTCAAAGAAATGAAGTAATTTGGCCAAGAGCTGGGTAAATCATGGTCTTGTGAACTTTGAAGACGAGGGTACTCTTTCCACTAAGCAAGGCTGCCTTTCTCTTTATCTTGTCCGACATCACTGGCAGAAAATAGAAAAAAAATTAAAGTGATCGAGTAAATAGTAGCTCTATATCTTACAGTCAGACTTTCTCAGGAATGGGGCAAATTGATAAAAATACTTAATTGAAAAGTCATTCTGCACATGTAAACAAGAAAAGATAAAACTTCTTGGATCTTTTTATACATTAGTATGTGCTACAAAACTAGCTAACATAGTAGAATTAACTTTTACTATTATAAATAGGTATATTTCTCATAATGTTTTAATAAAAATACTTCCATTAGAGAAAAAAATGATAGTTTAATCATCATACACTATCATTAATATTTTATTATGTGCTTCTAAGACCATGGAGAACAAAGACCTCAAGTGCTTAAGAGAGCAGTTTCTATTTTAGATAGTAGGATTTGTCTAATTCCTGGCAATTGTAGAATAAAATATAAAAACACTTTGTATGTTATGTTAATGCCACTTGAGACTGTTTTAGTGTAGAAAAATATATAATTTTTATTTCAACGTAATTATATTTCAAAATATTGGATTTCAGCCTCTGCATACTTCCTTGGCTGAGTTCTGTATCTAATTAAGCTAATCATAATGGAAAATGTATGATTCTACTTTTCAAAATTGTTCTCAAATCCTAATTCATTTATAGTAATTCAGCAGCAGAAAACCACCAGCATGAGAATAAAGAAACCATTGTGAAATATTACCTGTCATATGCAATTCTGTGAATGTTTACTGAATAGTACTTGACCTAAGATGCAGCCAAGTGTGTAAGATGAATTTCTAGCTCTATATGAAGTGCTCTGTGTAGCATTAAAAATTGCTCACATTTATTCCATTAAAAAAAAGGGAGTGAAAGAATGCTATATATAAAACATGTAACTTGAGGAACCACAGTTAATTTATCTATTGCTATTTAACACACTGCTCAAACACTTAGTGGCTTAAAACAACAACCATATTACTTTATCTAATGAATTTTGGGGTCAAGAATTTGGGCAGGGCTTGGCTGGAGATTCTTCTATTCCATGAGGCATCAACAAATATCATTCAGTGGTATTCACCTGGAAGATGACTGATCTGGATGGGGTCTATAAGATGGTTTCACTTATGTCTAGTGCTTTGGTGGGTACTGAAGCCGAATCTGACCTCTGTACCCCAATACCAAAGTAAATCTCAGGGACAGAGTTTTGGGTGAAGTAGAAGAGAATAGCTTTATTGCTTTGCCAGGCAAAGGGGGCCACAGCTGGCCCATGCCCTCAAAACTGTGTGCTCCAGCGTGGAGAGGGTAGTGAGGAGTTTTATAGTAATGGTTCAAAGAGGGTGTGATCAGCTCGTGGACATTCTTCTGATTGGTTAGTGGTGAGGTAAGTGAGAGTCAGTATCATCATCCTTCTGGTTCCAACTGGTCTGGGGTCTCCGTGCTTGTGGGCAGCATATAGTTAACTTCTCCCACCTGGTGGGGGTTTCAGTAACTGCAAAACAGCTCAAAGATATTGTTGTGTGTATCCCTTCATGGGGAACCAGAACCCTGCCCCAGGGTGCACTATTGTTTCTCTTGACTATTTGTTTCTCCCTTGTCTGGCATCCCCTCCCTTCCCTCATTAACAACTGCTTGAATCTGCCCACTGGAACTCAGGGAAGGTCATGGAGGCTGAAAGAAGCCTATTTCCTGTAATCAAAGAAATGGGGGAGACAGAAAGGCTTTTGTGCCCAGGAGCCCCAGAGGGCCCTGCTCGGTATCAGTATGATCAGTAGGCTGGACTTTGCAGAGACTGTCAACCTGTGAATTTTCCATCATGATGGATCAGGGCTCCCAAAGAAAGTGATCCAAAAAAACCCAAGCAGAAGGTGCAGGAGTTCTTCTGAGCTAGCCTTGGAAATCCCAGAATATAACTTTGACTTCACTGTTTTGTTCAAATAAGTCACTAATTCTACTCGACATTCAAAGTGAGAGAAATTACACTCAACCTTTTAATTAGAGAATCATCAAATAATTTGTGCCTGTCTTTCTTTCTTCATCCATGGGGCATCACAAACCAGATGCTCTCTCAATATTCTCTTTCTGTTTTGAGTTGTCTTAGCTATAAATTTAGAGCACTGAATAATGATTTAAAATAATATATCAAGTGGTTTTAAATGTTTTTTAAATCTATGAATAAGCAGAGGTAAAGGAATGAGAATTTGCTTTTCAGTAAGCTGCAATAAACCACAGTGCTATTTGTTAGCCTAAACCATAGCTACTAATCTGTTAGAATGTATGTGGATGTGCCACACTTGAGCTTAAGGGGACACAGTAAAAGGAGTGTTGAAATATAATGTACAGGTAATTGACACCTGCATTTTCAAAGTCTGTCTGGTTTCAGTCATCTTGGAGAACCATTTAATAAAAACTAAAATTAATCAAGTAATTATTTTCAGAGAAAAGTCCTCATTGTATATGTTTGTAATTCTGCTTTAAAATA